>NC_134982.1:78518603-78823540 GCF_965638725.1 Aptenodytes patagonicus | reverse complement strand
AAGTAAACTGATTGCAGTTCTAATTTAATTAGCTGATACTGGGGTTAATTCAAGTTTTAATTAGCAAAATGTTCCTACTAATTATAATTCACATTACCATGGAAAGCTGTTAATTGGTGTAATTGACAGTGTTATTAATGTCCATGACTGCTATGGAAAATGCTCTCCATGGCTAATGGGAGCATCCTCTCCTTTAAACGGCTAATCCATTATCTTCTGACTCTCCTTCCCACTGCCATGGCGGCATTGTCCAAGCTCGCTTGTCTGCTTCACATCTGCAGACTGAGTTGCCAATGCATCAGCGACGGGAGAACCAAGACACAGCGCAGATGACTCTGGCTGGCTGAAGCTGGACAAAGCAGGGGCATGAAGAGGCGGTTAGCAAGCAGCCAGTGCAGTCAAAGGGCAGGCCCAGTCCAATTCTCACAGCAAGGCAAAACACCATAATGTTTTTTCTCCAGCTAAGGCTCAGTCATCTTACAAACTCCTGGAGATTTTTTTCTGCAGCTGTAGTTGGCTGTTGACCCACAATCTGCTTTCAAAATCATCTGTGCGAGGCTGACTTTAACTGAGTTGCACTCTCAATAGTTTGCAATGATTTGGACACTTCAGATCTGGTAAGACCTGTAATGCCCGGAACACGCTTCCCCCTTGCCCTATTTAGTTCAGTCTTTTCATAAAAGTGAAAGAATGCAGAAACATAAATAGCATTATCCCCCTAGGGAGTACTTACACATACAAAATGTGTTCCTCAAACCAAACATTTAATTGATGATCTATGTAGAAATTAACTAAAATATCTCAGAGGTTCATTTGTATTCACAAAATACAAAATGCAAACATACAGAATTATTATTTTCTGAACACTGGTTTCAAATTTTAACAGAATTACTGCCCTCACTGTCTTCTTCATGCTAAAAGTGAATACTAGAGGAAGGAGTAAGTGTATCTACAAATCTTTACATTTTTTCTCCTTCTTCTTTTTAATATGGTCCTGATGACTTGGACCAGCCTTTTGAACAGAAAAGGAAAGTGGAGGTTTTAATCTTTTTCTGGTTTAATCCTTGATTATGAGTATTCTTATTCAGTTCTTGCTACTAACAAACATTTGCATGCTTACTTCTTTGTAAATTGTGTATTTAAAAATCAGAGTAAAGGTCTAAATGCAGACTGCTGCAGTTCTCTATTCCTCTACCTGGCTAATGAGCACCTTTGAGTTAAAAACGAAATAAGGGAAAACATAGCCAGAAAGTAGTCCAGTCTTCTGATTGGTAGAGTAAGCTTTTCTCCAGAAATCTTGGAAGTTGAACTAGGTTAAAATCTGCAGATTGACTGTAAATCCCACAAAAGGAAGAAGGAATCAAGGAATCAAATACCAGGCATACTGGTCATGGAAAATAAACCTCAAGATGACCATTCTGCCAAAGGGTATCTGTGCAAAAACCCCAAACATAGGAGTTGCACTTAGTTTTAACAACAGTAAGGTATTAGTGGGCAAGAAAAATAATAAGCTAGATTGCTTTCTCTTGGGAATACCCATTATTAACTGGAATGCAGTTTCTCATGGAGTTTCCTGTAAGAATACATCTTATTCTCTACATGTTTTCCCTTTCCATTATTCCATTGCATTTGCCATGAATAGTTTGGAGTATGTCAGCCTTTCCACTGTAAAAGCTTTCTTCTCCAAAATACATTCCTGGTGCCTAAGTGTGTGCTCCAGCCTAAACCTTGGCCAGCAGATTTGTGAGCTATGGGTGGGGATTTGTGTAGAGTGAATTTAAAAAAAAATAATAAAATTGTGACTGCTTTCTCTACGTAGTAAAAATAACTGAGAAATTTACGGAACAGATGCTCCGCTAGTGTAAATCAGCAGAACTCTTCCAGTCATAACCAGGAGGAGGTCTGACCCTGCATGTTTAAGTTCTGTTGACTTATGTTATCAAAACTCCTCTTTTGCAGGTAACTTACTATAGCTTCTACAATCAGCCTGACTTGTTCAGAAGAATGAAGGGGTTGGGTAGGTTGTCATTCCATAAAAACTGTGGTTTTAATTGGAAAAAAATTAGTCATCAGCCTTAATAATCTTTTAAATTAGAACAACTCTGTTTTCTATGAAAACTTAGAGAAACAACTATTTTTCCTGAAATACAACTGAATTCACCTCAAAGTGCCCATTTCACATTAAAAATGTAAAGCATAGACATGATGTACCTCAGAAATAATAGCTTGGATTCCTCCTCAGAGAGTTTTCATACCCTTCTTGTAACGGGATGCTAGAGCCTAGTTAGAAAGACTGACAGAGTGTGAACAGAAACAAAAAAAGTAAATAAAATAAACAAAGGCCATTTTCAATAAGAATGAGTCTAAACTCAAAGGGTTTTCAATATCTTTCCTATTAAAATTCCCATTTGTCAGTCAAGACACCTTCTAGACTCCTAAGCTTTTTGGTTTGTTTTTTCTTCTGATAAATAGCTTGAAAGCAAGTTTCATCATTTTATATTGGACATACCGCTGAGATAACCATGCAGTGACAATAAACACAGTCCTCTTTGTGCATACTCCAGCAAGCATCTGGGATTCATCTGGAATCTGTAGTTTGCATCAGGAGGTAACAGTGGTCCCTCCACATGACTCTAGCTTGGTCAGCATTTTGTTTTCATTTAAGTTGTACGTGTCAACATCTGTCATTTCTTTAATCACCAGAAGAAGAATTCAATTACTATTTCATAAATGAACATTGACAAATAATTTTCTCTTGGGCTCAGCGAGAGAAGAGGGGAAGCGAAGGCTGATGCGTCTCCTTGCCTGCAGAACAATGCAGCACAGCCTTGTAGGGGTTTGCATAAACCATGTGGAAGGAGTTTATGAACTGTGCTTCAGAGTCAGGGATGGTAATAGCCACGCCACATGGCAGTGGTGGCTAACAGGAGAGATTAGAGCCTTAGGGTTGAAAAGCTTTCCACATATGCTTTGCAACTGTCCTGGGTTGTGATCATTACTCTCTGCTTCTGGGTGAGCGGATGGGCTGTAAACTAAACAGAAGGCCCACTAAATCATCATACGAGTGTGCTGCAGAGTAGACTAAAAAGTTCACGAGCCCCAGTATTCACACAGTGGGAATCCGTCCCTCCTTGTGTTGATGCACAAAATCAAGAACATACCTGAATGCAGTACATAATTCTCCAGGAGAATGTTTCCCTTCTTCAGTATCTGTATGTTTCTGTATATGGGAAGCTGCTTTGGTTTTAGGCTACCAAATCTACTGTGGGGCCTTCTTATTTTTTATCAATACTGCTGTTTTCCAAAGAGGAACAAAGCCTCAATACAATCTCATTTCTGACTTATTCCCTGAAACCACACAAGTTCAAATGGCTCAAAACCAGGTAAGGGTCTCCTGCTGCAAGTTGATAGGGGTATTGTGGAACTAAAAATGACACAAGGGAGCTTCACACAAAATCTAGCCCCAGTTCTTTCTTTCCGTGTGCTTGGCGCTCTGCGCAGATGTGTGCACTGCCAGGCGTAGTCGGATAGGTCATTGGGGTCCTGCTCCAAAGAGGTCAGCATCAAAGGGGCATGGTACTCCCTTTGTTCAGCATAGAAGCCCCAACACTCGCAGCAAATCCTTGCTGTAAAACAACAAGCACACCAAAGCCTCGTGCTTGAGGTACCATGTTGTTGAATGGAAATACCACGTGGCACTGCTCTTTTTTAAAGCAAGTCCATTTTTCCATCCCTCTTCTGGACTTTCACGTGATTAATAGTGCATGTCATTCAGCCAGGCATTGTTTTAAAAAAATAAACTGAACAGTTAATTCTTTCAGTTTCCATGTTTTTATAGAAGTTCAGAATTCAGCAGAATGGTTTCTGAGATGCTACCTTTCAGAGAACTCTAGGCTGATAAGTTGTTTTATGTTGAAACCACATCAGTCTCACTACTTCCCTAAACTGTCATTGAAAAAGAAATAGAAGTAACTCTGGACCTTGCATGCAAAACTCCTTCATTGTAATGCAGTTGTAAGATGTAACTATATGATAAAATATGCAAGTTCTACCTGTTTGTGAGCAGGAACACAGAGTGCTGTGTACCAATAATGCAGAAATTATGTCAAAAGAAAACACCCAAAACATGTGATGAGGCAACCAAGACAATGAAGATTGTCATTAATCACTGCAAATCAAGGCTAATATACATCAGTGAAGTACCTTTTTGGCACAGCTATGCAATTATTCTAAACCATTTCCCTGGGTTGTAGACAACTGCTCTGCCAATCCATTGGCATGAAGTAAGTAGACACCAAACCAGTTCTTGGGCCAGCCACTAAATGCAATCATCTGGGAGGTAGCTTGGGCTGGGAAAGGATACGCACATAGGAAAAGAGCACAGAAAATGAGGCTACTGAACCAGAGTAATGTGCTTTATGCATTTGGTGAGCTCTGGGGAACAGGACTCTAGTTCCTCATCTCTTTCTCTCAGGAGTCCATGCTGAAAAGGATTAAAGATGGAAAAAAGAAAAAAAGAAGAAGAAAATAGAAATAGAATAGAAAAGAATGAAATTGAATAATATTAAATTTAAATAAATCAAATTAAAGTGGGGCTATTGTTCTCTTTATTTTGAGAGAAAAACAATTCAGAGACAGAATCGCTGTGGCCATTCTGCAGTGATACCACACCTTACTTTTGAGTGCTGCTGTACAATGATGCCATTCCTCATATTTTTCACAGCACTTCATTAACCCAGTTGTCATTCCAACAACAAAAGTATGCATTTTTGTTATTAGTGAATCACAAACTCATAAGGGCAGTAAAACTGTAACTCTCTCCACAATTCTCTGTCAGTTCAGAAGTTTTGGGGGGTAACTTAAATGCTTCTACTTCTGCTTTGAATCCACTGTATGTTCAACCCTTGGCATACTATGTTGCAGTATAGCAAAAGCTTTTAATATTATCAGTATCAGATGCTCCTTCTGCTAAAATAATTCCAAATGAGAAACTGCGACACTATGTCGTTCTTTTTGTATTCCGGCATTTGTAACCTACTTTGAAAAAGTGTACATGTAAAGAGGTTATAGATAATCTTCCTAATTTGCAATTTTTTTTTAATTTAAATTATATTCTCATTCCTCAGTGGAAGAAAATGAGGAAACAACCTTCTCAGAGATAAGACATGTCCCCACTCCACCCTCCACTCTGTGCTCCCTTCCCAGTGCTGTTGGTGCTTTGGCAGGTAGGTCCCTGCTAAATCACTGCTCCAAAGCTTGACGGAGCTTATGTCTCCTTTGGACCACGAGGGTTTTGTGGGCAAATGGGGAAGAGGAGGAAGCATTTGTCATTTGGTGTCACAGGAAAAGTTCTTCCAGTCTGAAATTTCTAGTGGGCTGGTTAGGACCCTTGGAGATGTCACCTTCTCCTGTGCATGGCCAAACCTCCTCTGTAAGGAGCCACATGGGGGCAGGGTGCATAATGACACAGTGAAATGAAAAAAAAGGAAACTTTTTAGAAAAGGAGGACATCAAAAAAGGCATTAGGGCGTGCAGTCTTTTCTACCATCATGGTATTCTCCCCTCCAGGAAAGGACACAATGTTTTGTTTTCACACTTTTTGCAGTTGACTGTCTGTCTTTAAAATACAGTGAGCAAATTCTGCTTTCATGAGTAGCCATCAGCACAATGAAAACCAATGGCATATGATTTCTGTTATTATAGCATTTAATATTTACCATTGTAGCTTCGAGCTGGCTTCATGCCAGACCTTTTAAAGAATTTAGATCTTAAAGAATTAAAGGTCATTAGATCTGCAGTCATTGTTAATGACCTCACAGAATTAAAGGGAGCAAAAACTGAAAATAAGTAATTGTAAGATGACTTTCATGCATGTTACCTACAAGCTGGAAAGAAGGAATATTTATAAACAAGCACTTTTTTGGCAGAACAATTGGCATTTTCTTTGCTGTTAATCCCGAAACTGGGGGGGGATACAATGTTTTGCCACCCCTCCTGAAGTCTCCTCTGCAGGCCCAGTGATGTGTTTTTGGAACAGCCGAGTCAGTTTCCAGAGAAGTGAGTGTGAAGCTAGAAATTCGAATTAAGACTTTACAGTAGGATCTCATAGAGGAGAGCCATGGGCAAGGAATAAACAAACTCTGAAATGTACATTTTCTTGGGTAAGGAGCACATCCATTCAGCCTGCTGAGAGTCCAATACAAGCAAACAAATCACTGCTGAAATCCAAGGGCCGGGTCTTAGCCCACTTAAAATAATTTTTCCAGGGGTATTTCTGCTTCAAGACGGGGCAGGTGGTAAATTAAAACTGCTGCCCACACCTAATGCTACATATCCAAAATGACGTTTGCATGCTTTGGAAAATACAAGTCAAATCCTGAATTTTTAAATTTTCATAGCAGCCATTTCTTGGACAGAAATTAAAGTGGATGCCTCGGGCTGAGCTCTCACCAAGTCAGTGCAAGGAGCGTGTGTTAGCAGGACTGTGTTAAAATCAAGCTCTTGACCTGGCAACACATCTTTTCCACAGCTTAAAGCAACTGACTGCACATGGATTGGAGGAGTTTTGCCTGTGTAAAGCAGTGACAGAGAAGCAGAAGATTAGCTGACAAAATTGATAAAAACACATTTTATCACAGTTTTGTTCTGGTGTTTTTTTCACGAGACACAGGGTTATAACTCAGGAGAGCTAACTTCCACAACATTCACACACTAAATTGTACAGGTACTTTTGCCAAAATCAAGACAAAATTTCCAGATTTTAAAGTTGTATGGGTTTTTTTGCTGGAAAAATCGAAGTTTGAGAGAGAAAAGAACTCCTAGTCTTTCTGGACAAGAATTGCAAACAGAAAAATCTTAAGAACAATCAAAATGTTGCAAATTTAAACAAAACTGGATTTTCAAAAACATACATTCACAAGAAAAGCTTTAAAAAAACCTCATGATTTATCTTGGGGTTTTTTTTCAAGTTTGATTAACTTTTTTCAAGTTTTTAGTTCTCAGAGGAAAGTACAGGTAAATCAGCCTTGCCAGGATTAGGACCAAGGCTGCCTTTGACCCATTTGCCTCCGACCAGGAGCAATGTATTTTACTATGGGACCCTATCAGTGTTTGGTGTTATTAGCCGTGAGAAGCATTGCTCGTGTCTGCTCTGTAGATTCCTGGTTTAAAAGAGGATGATGTAATGCGGCACAGCAACAACCAACTCCTTTCCCTGCAGTAATTTTACCCCGTCTCTGTGAGAGGGCCACTTTCTGAGAGATAATCTGTCCTCATCACCACCAACACCAGCTTTGTGCCTTTTATTTTATTTGCCTTGATGTTCCACTGGGAAGGTTGGTTCAATGCCTACATTTCTGGACCAGGACCAGAGCGGTCGGCTTCCAAAGTGACATCTCAGCTAATCAGGAAATGGAGCCGGCTCAACATCTGGCTTTTATTTGAGAGTAGCTTTGCATCTGAATGGTGAGCTCAGGGAGTGGAGACAGCAGCAGGACTTTGATCTGCCACCGCTTAATTGTGCTTGGATTACCAAGGTCGCCATTAATGTCAGGGGGGATCCAACAACAGCTTTGCACTAAGGGCTTCCTGCTTGAAATTCCTCTGCCTTTACCGGACTTGCTGGTCACCAAACCATGGTAATGACGTATTTCTGTGGCTGGTATCAAGGTACCTGAGGTAACCTCCCTGAGAGCTGAAGATATAGTTAAATGGCTAAAATTAAGAGTGGGAGCTACACCATCTACTTCCATGAGGTTTCTGCATGCACAGAGGTGTGGAGGATGCTAGAGTGCTTGTCAGTGGGTGTGGGATCCAGCTTATTTCTCACCTTGGTGCAGATCATCTTCATCCTGATGAATATCAGTGAACTCTGTCTTAAAATGGGGTGAATGAATGGTGTTTGGGGCCAGTCCTTTAGCTGGAATAAACTGGCTGCTTTCAGCACTACCAAGAAATAATTTGTGTGCTTAATATCTGTTGATGGTGAATCTGGACAGCAAGAATTGCTTCACCATAAGCACTTTAAGCATCTGTTGGTACATTGTGTTTTTTCTAGCATGTATGTAAACTAATTATCCACTACTGTTGAATCACATCTAAAGACCCTTGTCTTGTCTTAGAAAATTTAACTCTGGAGGATTTTTTTTTTTTTGCCCAGTGGAAAGCAAACTGATAACCAGATTCTTCTTATCATTATACTAGTTTAGCTGGTTTTATTTACTTAAATTACTCTTAAACATGCATACGTAGAAAACCTGAAAGTCATCTGCTAGTCACAAATGTTTGCTCAAAATACAAACACATGCATATAATATATTTCTTTAATCACTGATCTGAATGCTTCTGATTTAAAAACAGGTGAGAAATGTATCTAAGGAGCTAAGTGACAGGTGAGAATGGTTGAGGATGTTGGCAGTACTAATCATTGAATCATGGAATCATTTAGGTTGGAAAAGACCCTTAAGATCATCAAGTCCAGATGTAAATGGGATGTGGCCCAGACCTCTCAGTACCACAACACAATCCCTGGCCATAGACGAGCATTTCCTGGACTGTGAGGAGGAGGAGGCAAGGGGGAGACCCTCAGAAGAGTTTTCCTCATGTGACAGATCCGTTGGTCTTTGGACCATAACAAGTCTTAGTCTGATAGTGCCCGAGGTCCTGCTAGCTGAGCAGGCTTCACTGACTTCCACTGGCGGACAGCATATGGCAGATCAGAGTAGGTAAACATAAGCAGCGCCTGGGTTTCAGGATCTAGCAGGAGTCTTAGCGTGGAAACTTTCTTCTCTGTCTGAAGGAGGATGGGTCCTGGCTTCCCTTTTCAGGCTGTGCTTCTGGGTGCAGATGGAGCCAGAGCCATCACTTTCATATCGCTATGCAGTGCCAGCATTTATCAAAACCAAGCACTGAAAAGCTAGGAAATTAATACTTAAGGGCATTATAAATCTTGATGGAGACTTCATATAAGCATTTTGCTTTTATTGAGTGGTTAAGAAGTATAGGTTTCATCACAGCACACATGGAGCAATGGAGAGCAAGAAAGAATGGCTCATCAGATTATTAAATTAAAGGAGAGAAAGGCTTTGGCCAAAATAATTTATGCTTATTTAGTTTATTATTTAGATTTATACAGGAGTTTAACAAAGACATCTAACCCAGTGTTCCAGGCACTTTTGCTCCATAGTAAGGAGAAAAAGAAATAAACACAGCTGTCCTCCCTGAAACTAAAAGAAAACTGTTATCAGTGCCCTCGTTCAGCAGCAGCTTAAAGTTGAGCACCAACTTAAGTGCTTTGGTGGGTCCACGGCAGAACTGGAGTGCTGATTTTCCAACTTGAGCAATGTTTATCTATTTTCAAACTATTCTTTGAAAAGGATTTACTGCAGTCACAGTCTTTAAGTATCTTAAAAAAAAAGAGTATTTGTCCATCACCATGTCAGGCCTCAGAGAAGGATTTCATTGTATTTATTACCTTTGGAGTTGTTTTCACCTCATTTCATTGATTTATAAATTTTTTGCCCACTAAGGGGATGATAAGCATCCAATAGCTCATTTTAACTTGCAACAAGCACATGTTTGTGAGCGCACATCATCCAGGAAAAGCTTGTTCAGTCACTTGCACCTAATCAAGAAACAGAGCTAAATTTAACAAAACAAAAATGGAGTGGAGGGCAAAGACAGGCTGAGACTTTATCTGGCAGGAGAACCGAAGAGGTCTTTGGAATGGTTTCAGAAGGTTTCCATTAAGAGAGAATAGCAAGTACAGAAAGATTGTTCATCAACAGCTTTTAAAAGCATCATTGTAAAATGGATGGTCATGATAAATAATGGGGAAAGATTTGTGCAAAGGGAGATTTAAGCAAAAAACTCACACCAAATGTTGCTGTGTAGGAACAGAGGCGAAACATTCAAGAATATCTCACTGTTGCAAGCTTCAAGCTAACGTGATTTAGCAGCAGTGTAACTGTCTCACAGTGGCTGGGAGCTGCCGCCAGACATTCAGTACTGTATATTTTTCTTCATGTTATTGAGAGTGAAAGGTTAGACAGAGGCAGGGTTTATAAAAAGCAGACTTTGCTCCAAATATTTTGTTTAACCTTCATAAAATATCCCCAGCTTCAGTGCAGAATTCCAGGACTGGAGGAAGGACAAAATATGAGGGATATTTGCCTTTCAGTTAGTACATTTATTCTGCCTTAATTAGAATTCCTCTTTTGCCAAATGACAAAAAAAGTTTTAATTTAGATGTAGTAACACAGCAATAACCCCTGCCTTATCAAGGCAGGCGATCGGTGTGGTATAACAGAATATTCCAGGCTCTTCAGAGCTGAGGTAATGTTTTTATATGTCACTGCCCTGTAGCTCGACATACCCAGGAAAAGTTACTTGGTTCTTTTATCATCTCACAGTCCATGGCATTTGGCCACAGTGAGGTGCTGTCGTCAGCTTTTGCACAGGCAAGCAAAGTCACCATAAGCGTTAGTCAAAAACTGGGGGAAATTATGAAGTTATTTTCATTCCACAGTTTTTCAAAAGGAGATTTTGAGTTGCTTACCAAATAAAAAACATAGAGAGGGTCTTGTCTGTTGTTGTTGGGATGCTTCTGGTGCATTGACGTGCAGAAAATTAGGAGATGGAAGATGAAAAGCACTACATTTTGACTTCCAGCTTTGGCCAGCACATGAAAATTTTGAGGGAAATAAATGCCAAATTTAGAAAAACTGTGTTTGTGTCTGGGTGTGAGGTTTTCATTCTTGATCAGCTGCAGAAAGAAGCAGCAGCAGAAAGAAGAAGCCTCATCAAGTTTCTTCCTTTTTTGCACTGGCTTGGGAAGCTGTTTCATCTCGCTCTCTGTTCATTCCCACTCTTGCCCTTCACCCATTCCCGGTAGAGAGGATTGCTTTTCTCCGCACGGCTCTTGTACCCCTCCCCACATCCAAAAGCACGCGGTCCAGTCCCTCTGTTCTTGCTGCCATGTGGATGCTTGGACCCATAGGTGCCTTCTCTAACCAGCCTTTCTCACCCTTTGGGGTTCCCCAGTCACTGGTTGAGGAGGGGCACTGGGGACTGCAAAGCTGCTCATGAGCGATGGGACTCGTGTCCCATAGCAGACGGGGTGAGTACGGAAGTCACCAGACTTCAGCAAATGGAGATACGTGCAAGCAGTGAACAGCATTGTCTGAGCCATGTAAATTGCTTAATGGTTCCTAGACAGAGCCACCACTGTGGTCTTGTAAAACAAAAAGCAAGGCTCACAGAGAGATCAGTCCGGTCTCAATTATCTAGTGGTGTATGTCGTTTGAACAGTGTCCCACACCTAGGGTACTCATTGATTATTGGAGGCAGTTTTAAACTTATTCAGGATGCTTACATTATGCTGTATCGAGATGGAGATTATTTTTTTTTCTTTTTCGGACGGGTATTTCTGACTTGACACTGAAAATTTGCTGTAACAAAATAGATGACATCACAGCAGCACTTCTGTTTCTTTGTTTCTTGAGATCTTTGTCTAACGAGAAATAACTGATTTACAGTGCGCAGGGAAAGAAAGATTGCTGTTGCATTATTTATTCATGAAAATGGTGTTATAATAATATGCAGAGAATGAAGCAGATATTAAATTAAGTCCGCGAATTTTCTCCAAACTGTGCGTTGTATAAATGCACTGTTAGTGAGGCTGTAGGAGGACTGCACTATAGATGAAGAGTGCCAGGGAGAGAGGACAAACAAGGCAGAGATAGCAAGGGAAAAATTAGTTCTCCAGTCCTAAAAGTTGTCATATAGGAGACCAGGCAGGCCACCGTAAGGTTTAGGTTAAAACCTAAAACATTCTGCTGTGCTCCTGCCATTGAAGAATAAACACTTCACCGTTGTATTGGTCACTTTGGTCGCTGTCCTCAGTGAAAGAGTCACAGAGCTTGAACCCATGTAAGCCTTGTGATATGCAAGGGGCCCACCCCAAGCCTGGAGAACGTAAGGAGTCCTCCTGTAGACTACGGACAGGTGATGTCCAACACCTCTCCCATCTGCACTGCAAAGGACTAGATGTAGCAGGGCTTGAAAAATGGGAGAGACAACATCCCTTCCTTTATAAACCACTTCGTATTTGTAGGTTAATTTTTAAAAAGCAAAATGACACCTCAGTGCTCTTATTAATGAGAATCAATCTCTATCTTCTGGAGCTCACACTCTATTCGTAGTGTAACAGGAACAGTGCAGGGATGGTGAGGCTTCCAGAAACAATCTCAGTGTTCAAGCCCTACCTGCAGCCCCAGGCAGCGAGCTCACGGGCAGAGAAAATTCCAAGACCTCTCTGACTTAGAGATCCCTTTCCAGAACATCCAGCAGTTACTGCAGGAAACCCGCCTCCTTGGACACAAGCCTCAAAACACTTGTCAAAGCCCTGTACAATGTCAGGTCCATGGAAAATGACCAGAAAGTACAACTGCACAGTGTTGCAGGCAGATAGGAGGAGCATGTTGCCAGTGTCCCTGCAGCAGTAGATGGGTTTTTTGAGTATGTGGGCTATGTCCTGTCCTGTTCTGAAGCACAGGACAAGAAAAACAGACAGTAGTCCTGGCTGAACTGAGGGAGGAGGGGGATATTTCCTAGTCCCAAAGCAGTCTGTCAGCTTAATCCTAAATGCAGGAGGAAGATGTGTCAAGAAGCTACCTAAGAAATCATTCTACCCATAAGACTGTGATAGGATCTTATACTCCTCCTTTCTCTGTGACTGTTCCCTGTGCTGCAGAGGAGGGAAAAAACTCTTCTTATCCAGAAGCCAGGATCTGGGAGGCAGGAGAGGAAAGAGTGATTCGGGAGGGAAGGAGGGAGAAGGAAAAGAGAAGACAGGTCTCTGGCACTTAGTAGCAGAAAGCAGAAGGAGTCTTGCTTTGTTGCAAATCTTTACCTTTTGCCCCTTCCTTTTCACGCTCTTCTCTGCAGCAAGTGCAAGCTGTGCCCTGTTTATTTTTGCTGGTCTGATTTATAAGGAGATGGCATATAGAAGTGGAAATCTTTTAGTTCAAGCCAGAGGGAAGGATTTGAGGGCTTAGATACACTGGAAAAGCCATATATGGTAAAGGCTAAGGGATTTTTCAAGCCATTTTTAATATCTTCTTCATTCTCATTATTTTATATATATATATATTATTTTATATATAGTATCAGACTCTCTCTATATAGTGTCAGACTATATATAGTATTATAGCTATTATATATATGTATTTATATACATACAGTATCAGACTGATGTTTATTATTGGTGAATCTTTTGGAGTGAGGAGGCGCTTGGGCTGTGAGGTGTTATCAGAGGACACATTCCCCTCCGGGTCAGGTGAAGACAGAAGGTGAGAAGGGTACCAGTACATGGTATGTACCCACCGCTGCAACACCCACGTGGTATCTCAGACGAAACACACCAGGATGGAAAAGCAGATGAAAGTGACAGAAAGAAAGTCTTGAAATTATGTAACTCAGAGAAACATTTTCCATTTTGGGAACAAAGCTTTCTAGACTTGGCTGTAGCCTTTAAAGATATGCTATCTCAGAAGAATTTTTTTCCTCTCTGATTTTTCATAGCAGTAATCATGTGCATGGGCAGAGGGAAGGAAGGGGTAGCGATAAAAGAAAAATTGCACTCAATTTACCCTCAGGAAGGAATTTGATTATAAAGTAATGAAATGAATGTTACCCCTGAGTGATTTCCAGGCAAATTTTACAGATTAGCGTTATTCCCTGTGAAAATGTTGGTGATTTTGTGCCTAAGCTTACAATAGTTGGAGACTGAGAGATATACTGGCGTGTGCTACTCTTGCAACTTCACAAACCTAGCAATCTTCAAATTTATGAGGAGCTGCCTGCTTTTTATTTCATTTTTTTCATCCTGCTTGTGTTTGGCAGTACGAGTTTGGGAGTGCATTCCCAGGGGCATCTCCCAAAGCAGTAAATGAAAGAGAAGAAATGAAAAAAATAAGATGGGCTCTTCTTGTCTTGCGAGTCTAGCGTTTTATGTCTTACATGCATTTCAGCAGCCCTATTCTACCCTCAGCCTTCACATCACAGCTCAGCTTACCTTCCCCTCCACCCACAAAGCCCATAAGACTGAACCTTTTATTTCCCTTTATAATATTTCCCTGCATTGCCCATGCCACTGGTTTCTTCCCCTCTGTGATGCTTCTATTTCTATCTTGGATGTTATTCATTGAATGAATCTGGTAACAGTTAAAATCAGATATCCGTTGTCATAGGACCTACATAGTGTGTAGTGAGAATTGGCCTGCTCCAAGCAGCTTGCTACTGAGTGAGACAAGCAGAGACTGTATGAGGGGAAAAGATATACTAGTGTGTTCAACTGAGGGTGCATGATTGTTAAGAAAATAGCTCAGGGTCATCCGGAAAATTATAGCAGAGCCAGGAACGGAATTCATGTTTCCTTATTCTTTACTAGAAACCCATGCTTTCTTCTCCATATTAGCAATTTTCCATAAGCTGTCTTATAAAACAAATGAAATGTGTAATTCAAAAATACTGCAGGAACTATATGTTTAGGAAATGTCTCCATGAGGATGACATATTTTTTTCCTGAAATACAACTAGAAATATTAAATTATACAGGGCTCATTAAACTTATTCTTTATAGGCCTCTTCTATAAGGTTGAAACCACTTCTTCTGTATCCACTACTGAGAAAGGCATGATTATGTGATTTCATACTTACATCAGAGAACACCAATTTGTGATTTATTTCCAGAACACTTGAATATCTTTCAAAATAGAATAGAATAGCAATAGCCCTTCTTTATAGCCACTTGGTGTTTTTTCCTCTTCAGAAAAAGAAAAAGAAAAATTACTGAATTGATAGTGAGCTATGAGACTATTCATTCCTAAAGGCTGAGAAGTGATAATGCAGCAATTTTGCCTATGAATTTAAGCTTTGTCCTTTCCTGTCATACAGAGGATTTGAGACTGCAGCCAATGCTTAGTTAATGGTAAAGCAAGGATCTGCCTCACTACATGTTTAAAGAAAACAGTTATAGAATAAATATCCAGGATTTACACTAGACAGCCAATCTCCACTTGACATCATGAAATAACGAGTTTTGTAAGGCTGGCTGCTTTTTTGGTATACTGAGCTGACATTTACAGTTCCCACTTCTGTAAAGAAGCCCGCATTCCCTGCTATATTATCCTCATGTGCCCATGTAATGTGGTAAACTTTGCTTTTGTTTAAAAGTTAAAGGTCTTTCCCTGATCTCAAGACATCCTGGCCAAAGAAAGAACTAACCTCGTCCCTCTCAACATGCTATGCTAATTCAGGTTGATGCTTAGGGAATTGGTCAAATTTAGTGCCGACCTAGTTAGATCAACTTGAGTTCTGGCAGGAGAGTAAATGCATATGTGTTTTTAATTAATCCCCTGCCTAAATCAAGGGAAAGGATATTGCATTTTTCAGCAGAATTGCACCACACAGTGCTGACTGCATATATTTAACAATTCTTATTCATGTAACTGAGAAAAGCCATTGGAAACCTTCCAAAGCTCATGCAGTTTTTGCCTAACTCTGTTTGAACTCCCCTCTACCTGGTGCAGGGCTGGGGCATTTGAGCTGGCAGCCCCAGGAGGAGATCAGTACCTGCAATCCTGGTAGCAAAGGCCTGTTCAACAAGGAACTTTGCATTTATGGAGTACGTTCCCCTGGGTATGGCCCCAGTGCAATCCAGCCCATCAAACATCATGAGTAATTCCATCCCTTCCTGTCAAAGACATCAAGCATGTGCTTAATTTTCAAGTTAAGTCCTTGGTAGGAAACTAGGGATGTGTTAAAGTACATCATTGAAATGGTCACCAGACAAGGTCATTATTTAGTGTTGGCAGAATCTATACATCACTCTTTTTTTTGGACTATGTTTTGTTGTCTAGCTTTTCAGCAAACAGGTTAGTCCTTTTCCTTTTTTTCCTTTTCCTTTTCCTTTTCTTTCCCTTTCCCTTTCCCTTTCCCTTTCCCTTTCCCTTTCCCTTTCCCTTTCCTTTTCACTTTCACTTTCACTTTCACGTTCCCTTTCTCTTACTCTTCTTTCCCTTTTCCTTTTCTCCTTTTTTTCCTCTTTCTTTTTTCTTCTTCTTCTTCTCTTGTCTTTCCTTTCTTTTTGTCCTACTTATTTTCTTTTTAAGGATTTGGTCAGATTTTTGTTTCTCCAACTTCCTGATCTGTTTAGGAATCAAATGACTCTTTAAACATGAAGCCTTTCAGGCCTTTCGATTTGGCTAACCACAGAGGTCAGTTTTTCATTTATAATTTAAATTATTCCAGATGCTAGCACAAATGAGAATTGCAAAGAGATCGGTTTTGACATGCTCTTCAATACAACATGTGGTTACAATTTATAATCAAAAGTCACCTTTCCCAGGATAGCTTGGATTGTGGAGGTCAGAGCAGGTAAGGTATTTATTTCTTGGTTAAGATAGTAAGAAGTGCTAAGGGCTGATTTGCAGTGTCTTAAGTATGTAAATCTATACATAGGAAGAGAAAGAAACACAGTCATTAAAAAGGCAGGAGTCCTATCAGGGATGTTTTCCCGAGTTCCCTCACTGTTGGAGAACAGATGAACAGAAGAAGGACTAAAGGAAAGACAACCTTGCCAGACTACATGTAAGGAAAGCCTTTGAGAATAGAAAAAGTGCTCCAAAGGACAGAAGAGATGCTTTAAATCCTTTTCTGCTAGGCAAAGGACAGTCATCCAGACTGAACTTTCGAAGTTACTAAAACTCCATAGTCTTTGCTTTATCATTTTACCTTTACAAACCACTAAAAAATAATATTCCCTGTACAGGAAACAGCCCTTTCACCTCATTCAGTGTTCACTGAGGTGAGTAAGGCACAAACTAGTGACTGACTAGACAGACCACCTCCCTGGCATTGCCCCTGCCCCTTGCTTGTGCTGGAACATGCAACCAAAAATAGTCATTTTTCTTTGCCAGGTTAGCTCTCTGACAGATCAACTCCTTGAACTGGCTTATGGCCCGCTTATACAGACCGATGAAGGAGACTGCGAGGAAAAACTTTGCTGTATGTGGAAAGACAGGGCAGCATGTGGCAGCAGCAGGCGTGGTTTAGACTGATTTCAAACTTGCTGTGAAAGCAACCCCTAGGTACATATGGGTGGTGGTGTTTCACAGCACTGCTATAGAGAGGAAAGCTTGCGTTCAATATTCCTCAACTTTTCAGCCTTCTAGAGTTTTTCCAAAGCCTACATTTCGTCAGAGCAGGAGACACTGCTTAAGATGTTTGTCACAAGACTTTGACCACAACTCTTTGTAGCAGCTTTTTTCTCATTTAAATTTTTTTTCCCCCAACACGAAGAGAAATATTCCTTGCAGGAGGTGGAGTTCAGTTATACAGTATAAACGTACGGATTAATAGCTTAGATGCTGATGTGATTAAGTTAGAGGTAATGCACACCATGTGATTTTTCAGCGTATTTTTCTACTTTGTGCTGGATTGTTTCAGAAAGCTCTTGAGCAAGGAAGTCTTTACAAGAAGTGGTGAGAGAAACTATAGCAGATAAAAATAATTTTAAAAAAAACCCCAAACAATAAAAAGAAAACTCTTGGGTTTACATCACCAAGATGAATACAAGTAGCTACATCAGGTGAGACAACTCTTCTCCCTCTCCATCCCTCAGTACTATCTCCGAAGCCACGAGCACACAGAAAAGTAGCCCCTTGCTCTCTGCCACAGCCTGGACATATAGAAGCAGGAGCTTATTTGGAGAGTGACATACTTGAATCCATCCACACTGTGCCACACCAAAGGTCTAGCTTCTTCCGTATCCTGCTTCCAGCAGTCACTTTAAGTAGGTACCTGGGAAACAATATGCACAGGCCAAGTATATATGACACTTCTCTTTAACACTCTGCCAGTCCCCAGGTATTTCCACTTCAGGGTTTTTCCTGCACTTGCATGTGTTTCTGTGTATTTAGTTAACCCTAGTGCCCCTTGGGCCATGTAAACCTGCACTATGGCAGCATCCTTTGGCAAGGAGTTTCACAGACCTGTTGCCTGAATAATCATCTCCCACTGTCTGTTTTTAACCTGGTTCCCACTCTCTGAATTTGATGCCCCTTCATTCTAGAATTGGACGACAGTGAACTCGATCAGCCCCTCTCTGGTATTCATGATTTTATAGATAGATGTCCACAATATCCCCTAAATTTCTCTCTTTTGCAGGTTGAGGTGTCCCCACCTACTTAGCAGTTCCCTATACAGAAACTGTTCCTTATCTTTGAACATCCTTGATTTACCCTGCCCCAACTCCATTATATCTGTTCTGGGATTACAGTACCAGAATTACACACAGTATTCAAAGGGTGAGCAAAACACCAATTTCTTCAATAGCACTATGATATCCTCTGGTTTGTTCTTTGTTCCTTGCTAGCTTTTGGCTTGCTTTTTTTTGACCACTATTTCACACTGAGCTGACATTTTCTTGGCACTATCTGTCATAACTCTAAGACCTCTCTCCTAAGAAGTCATCATCCACTCAGAGTCCATTATTTTATGTGGAAAGCTCAGGTGATATTTCTCCTTGTGGAACACTTTATGTTTAATCTCCCTACACTGAATTTCATGTTGGTTTTTCATGCAATCACTCAGATCTTTCTGCAGCTCTTCACACTCATCCCTTCTACTTGCTACCCTCAATGTCGTCATCCTGCAGCTCACCCCCTTTCCTGGGTTGTTTATGAATACACTGGCTAGCACAGATCCCTGCATGACTTCTAATAGTTTGACCTCTCATTTACTTATTCTTGCCAGAAGCTTCTCTTACAAAATGGCTGCGTAGTTTCCTTTAAACTTTGATAAAGATTATGAAATAATAGAACACACATTTATATGTATACATATAGCTTGAAAAGAAAAAGAAAATGGCATTTTCCATTTTACAACAGCAGCAGCATGCTAGCTTTTAATGAGGTCAAGGCACAAATCCTCAAGCCAGACTTCCAGTTCATGGTGTTCTTCAGCTTGCCCAGTTGTAATGACCTTTCTGTGTAGTTCAAACAATTACTTTAAAGCTTCTTGCCATGCCATAGTAATGAAAAGAGAAATAAATAGGATTCCCATCTGACAAAAACCTGTCTGTTCCAGTTGGGTACAATAACTCCCCTTTCAACACAGTGTTTTTAAACATGCTGACCAGGTACATTTCTGAGGGTTACGTCAGGGGGGAAATATCCACGAGTCATCCTGCTCCTGGCTGAGGAGGACCTTCTGCTTCTACTTGTTCTTCTGAGGCTGACGTTGCTCAGTTGCAGGGGGGCATGCGCAGGGCTGGGTCTTACAGCAGCGCTTCTGCAGGAATAGGCGGTGATTTGACAGTGATCTTTCAGAAAAAGAGGCTGCATGGTACCAGAAACCTGAATATTGGCTGCAATGTTTTTTGCATCAGATGACATTTATTAATTTGCACAGAAGCCAGAAGCATGATGAGAGTGCTGTATTGTAGTTTTCCATGACGAACATCTAGCTTGCAGTCATTTAGATTTCCTTTGTGCCAAGCAGCAGCCAAGCAGGCTGCTATGCAGCATTTTTCAGGTGGGGGCACCCAGAATGTAGATGTGGACTGGAAGGTCCTGATTCCTCATCACTGACACCCATTGACAGCTTCTCCTCTGATTTCTAAAGGATTTTAAAACATGGTGACTGCTACTGTGCTATTCAAATGGAACAAAAAGTGGTCAGCCTTTCCTACCGAGAGTATGAAACATGAAGATCTTTATGAGTTCATGGCACATCCATGCACTGATGCTGTGTGTGCTGGCATTGTTTTGGTCCTATTTCTATTTCCTCGTTTTTCTGTAAGCTTTCACACACTTTTATCACAGTCTGTGATGTTTGCAATGAGGGCACAAAGCTCAGCTAACAAACCTCAGACTTCAGTGAATATTCACAGACTCAGTGAATACAAGTTTGGATCATTTATACCAGAAAGGTGCCATAAAAATTACATAATCTGAGCAGAAAGTACAGTAGGAGTCCTTCACAAATTACATCATCCCTCTCTGTAAATTTGTACTAGACATAAAGCAAAGACAAAATAATTTCTAGGGCACACCAAAGCTAATACAGGGAGATTAAACACAGTCAGCAAACCAAAACAGCATCTGGACTCAGTGGTTAATGGAACATTTCGGTATGGAGTTATAATGCAGCATAATGCAGTAATGTTAGCTGATTTTTCACAGACTGATAGTTATACATCATTAAAGCTTTTTATGCCCTGATCAGCAGCTCTAAGTGCTGCTTCTGCTTGCAGACTAGGATCAGCCATGAATAAAATTGTTTTTAATGTCTTGACTAAAGGAGTGCATTTTCAGAGGATACAAAGAAAACCTAGAATTGAAAACACTAATTCTGCCATAGCCTTACTCTAGCCGCGCATGACACCACAACACAGCTATTCCTTCTTCCAAAAATAGATCTCTTGAAAGGGGAGGCATTTCCTTTGGAATAAGAATCTACCAAGAAGGATTTTAAAACCTAAGCTTTGTTTACTTGGTCGTTTGTCCTGTTGTGAGTCACGTCTCGCAGCAGAGCCCAAGGCTCTGACTGGACAACCAGTGTTCAGAAAAGAAGTCAGATATGTGTTGTGCATATTATCTTCATGAATTTACACTGTAGTATCACTCCAAGCAGTACTTGTAGACTGCCATGGCAGATGTTGTGGAGATGCTATTCCCAGTTCTGTATAGGTCCTGTGATCAAACATTGCCAAGACGGACTTTCTTAAGGAGAAGAGCATAAAATTGTTTCTGTCCCTTACACATATATTATCCTGCCTGTTCAGTGGCACCTCCATCCATTTAAGATGCCACTCTCCGTTTATACAACACTTCAATACTCCACACACTTTACACATCCTTTCTTCACGCATATTTGGGCCAGCAAGTTAATGCCAACAGTGCACTGCACCATGCCCCATGTAGTTAGGTGAAGAAATGATGCCAAGAAAATTAAGAAGCGGACTGAGGGACACAATGTTGTTTTCCCAGAATGGACTGCACCTGGGACACCAGGTTATCCCATGAGCATTATCATCTGCTGAACTGCAGTTTGCAGAGATTACAAAACTTCTGGGTTTTTGACATACCTACAAAGGTTAAAATAAAAAGAAGTAGCACCTTCTGGTAACATATGAGGCTGCTGGTTCTCTATTGATCTTACATAAATTGGGAGTAAAAGCTGCAAAATGAAGAAGTTGAGTTTCCCTTTGCTGAAGGCCAACACTGTTAGTCTAAAGCAATGCAGTCAATAATGCTTCAGTTTGTTGCAAGTAAAACAAGACAATCCTAAAGAGGTGTGGTGTAGAAATGTCTTTCACAGAAGAAGCCCCTTTGTGACAGTACTGGCACTTTACAGTCATACAGAGCCAAGTGGGAGATACTATAAAATTAACATTTTTCCCCATACAGCCCAGAAGGTGTTTTTCTCAAACACAGAAACAAGTGTCATCAGGCCTCATGATAGTTACTGTTCTTCAGGATCTCACATAGACTAGTTTTTGAAATGGTTCTTAAATCTCATAATGAAGAACATTGTACTGTCATGCGGTTCTCAATGTGAACACAGCAGCTTAATTTCATGTGGCGCGTAGGAAAGGGGCACAAATGAGGGGGGGTGTATTACACCCAGGCAGTGCCCTTTTGGGTAGTAGTGTAGCTTCACATCCTCTATAAGAGCTGCATCACACAACCAGGCTGCAGGTTGAATGCTGCCCTTCACCAAACAGACCCTCACAGGCTTGACATATGCCTATCTGTAATGGGATTACTTACCCCCTGTTAGGTAAGCAAAAAGCGAAAGGAAAGCTTTGCTGCTTCAGAGGCTGAATTCATTTGCTTACATACTCTAGACACAATGTGATATGAAAACTCAGCACTTCAAAGAAGCTGCCTAAATGGAAATGCAAAGATCCCATGGCACTTTTTAAAAAGATATATGTAGATAACCTGTGATTAAGAATTAGAGGACTATTGCCACTAATTGGAGAAGATTAAGAGAAGGCTGGGAAAGATGACCACAGGGATGGAGTCATTCTTTCTTGCAAGGGATTGCTGTGCAGGCTGAGATTTGTTAGCCTGGAAAGAGATGAACTGGGGGAAGCATGATAGAAATCTGTGAAACATGAAAGGCTTGAAGAGGCATTTTTGGCTGAAGGATGCTGTGGGTGCTAAAGGGCTACTGAGGTTCAAGGGGTGAGTATACAAGCCTGCGGCAGCAAAGTCCAAGGAGGGTTATGTCCAACTCAGAAGTTTCTGAGCCTCAAATGATCGGAAACTGGGAGAACACTTGGAGGAAGCATCATATATATGATCGCCCTTTTAATGCATACCCTCTTCCCTAAGAGCCTGCTGTGGCTCACTAGGCAATGGCTCTTTGGTCTGACCCAGCACAATTGCTCTTGCATTGTGTGACTTCCTTGGGGCTGTAACTTGCAAGCTTGCCCAGATGATCTGACTGTCCTTTCCTCCATCAACACAATGGTTTCTTACATCAAGAGTGCTGTGGAGAATCAAGGATAAGAGTGGAAAGTAACAGTTACCTTGCTTTTAATGTTGCAGCTACTGGACACAAAGCATTTAACTCTTTATTAGGCACTGTGCCTTAGGACTGTTGTTACATGCAAAGCTGCAGAGAGAAGTGAGTCTTATTTTACTAAAAATAGGTCAAGGAAACACAATTTAACCTTTTAAATAATTGGATTCTATCCAGAATAATTATTTTTGCCATCAACATGAGTTTGAAGTGCAAAGCGCAGGATGTTCTTGCAAATTGAGTAATTTGCAGTTAAAATGGACTGTCTTCGTTTGACAATGCAACCATTTATTTCATGGAAGAAGATAAACATATTTGTTGGGAATAAACACCGATATACTGAACTAAATGGTCTACAGTGATGACAATGGATTTTGTGTGACTAACCTGAGACACCTCATATCCTGATTTCCAAAATACTCTAAACCTGCCTCAAATTACTTGTTTCAATTCTGTATGCCTGAAAATACTGTTTTATTGTCACCCTTACTTTTAATACAGGATAATAGGCTTCTTTAAGAAGAATTGGAAGAAGACATAACGTTATTTCATTTGGGAAAGAGGGATGCCAGAGTCACTTGTAGGAAATATGCCAAAAGAATACGCTTCCTTCCCTGATTCCAAAGCATGTGTTGTACTAAAAATTATTTCAGTGAGACTGACAGGCTAGAGCAATTAAGCACACAGACATTAGCAGTCTGACCAAAAATCCCTCTATTATGCATTCAATTTAAGAATTCCAGTATCAGTGTACTGATGATGCAGTAAACAGGTATAAAAATCACAAAAGTATCTTGCTTCTCAGAAGTTAGGAAACACCTGAATTCAGGAAAAACTAATAAATAAGTGTCTCCAATAACTCACACCTTTTTTATCTTTTTTATAAACTTATATTTTTAGACATCATGGTATCTAAATTTTCCTAAGACCTCCCTCAGTAGTTACTAATGGAAGGTCAGTCAAGTCGTGATGTACTGTAGCAAAAAAATATCTTCGGGGTACACCACAGGTAAGCAGCCCTGAAATGCGTCAGACAGCATTGTTTTTGCATCAGATGCAGATCAGAAAGTAGGAAAGGACCATAAGGACTTGGCTAACATGATCATTGCTCACCTACATTTTCTGAGACATCTAAAGGGACTGCATGTATTTAAGACTTGACTCTCTCACTAGCACTTAGCCTTAGTTACCCCTAACTGAGGAGCTGTTGTGTTCAACAAGAAATTATGTAACTGAATTTTCTTTTGATGTTTTAATGAAGATGATCTCACGGAAAAGGAATGTGGATGGGAGGGTAAAACATCCTTTGCAGAGAAGCACATTTGCTACATCTTGCTTGGAAGCGGAACAATGATGTACCCAGATGTTGTAGCAGGGATCGATCACCCTCCGCCATCACAGCTGAGAGAAACTCCTGTAGCTGGGTTTTTTCCAGGAGGCTCAGCCTTCAAAACTGGAGCAGGAATTTTAGGTATCAGATGGCCAGACCGCAGTGTCAAATGTCATCGTCCAAACCGTGTATCTTCCTATAAATGAAGGGGAGGGATGCTTTTCACAGGTGTGCCTGAAGACTCCATGCAGCAACACCTCCAATGGGACAAGTAAGAGCAAGCCAAGTCGCTATTCCCTAGCATAACATCAGCTGGCAACAGTGATGGTGTTTCGACCCTTGAACTCCTCACTGAATGGTGGTGAATTAATTGAAAGAAGTCTGAACCAGTGAGAGCAATACAAAATAACACAAAACACCCCAAAGTACCCTGAAAAATCAATAAGCCTTTCCTAGGATACTTGCAAAGTCATGTGTTTACATCTGAGAAAGAGGTGTACATACAAAGACCACAGTTGTGCTCATCTGAGGTCTTGGTAGATGCAGTGACTTCACAATTTTTTTCCACGAATGCTACTGTTCTGTCATTAAATAGGATAGGACATTAATACAGAGGTTTCATTGGATTGATCGAGCAGGCAGGGAGAAACATAATTGCACATTATGTGGCATGAGCTGAAACAAGGAATTAAGAAAAAACTGTAGACTGCTAAAAGTGCCTTCCTTGAGCTGTATTAGTACTGCTGATGTTTCAGTCACTAGACTAGCCACCAAAATAGCATTAACTCTGTTTTTAGGTACTGAACAGATTTTTGTTTGCTTTTTACTACAGACTTTGAAATTCTTATTATCCCCAGTTGTTTTTAATCAGTCCTGATTGTCAAATGTTGGGCCAGAGTTTTACTTAGAAAACTAGGAAACTTTTATACTTCCACTTCTCGTTTGACACATTTCTGAAACTGTTGGATGCTGTGCCCAGGGAGGAACATGAGATGACTTCTCCAAATATTGACATACCTTAATAATGCCTTCTCACTGGGTTTGAAAAAGATTTTACCTTTGTCTTGTCAATGGCTGTAGGAAGGAGTGGGATCAAGTGCACCCTCAGCAAGTTTGCAGATGACACCAAGCTGAGGGGTGCGGTCGACACGCCAGAAGGACAGGATGCCATCCAGAGGGACCTGGACAAGCTCGAGAAGTGGGCCCATGTGAACCTCATGAGGTTCAACAAGGCCAAGTGCAAGGTCCTGCACCTGGGTTGGGGCAACCCCCGGTATCAACACAGGCTGGGGGATGAAGGGATTGAGAGCAGCCCTGCCGAGAAGGACTTGGGGGTACTGGTGGATGAAAAGCTGGACATGAGCCAGCAATGTGCGCTCGCAGCCCAGAAGGCCAATTGTATCCTGGGCTGCATCCAAAGCAGCGTGGCCAGCAGGTCGAGGGAGGGGATCCTGCCCCTCTACTCTGCTCTGGTGAGACCCCACCTGGAGTCCTGCGCCCAGCTCTGGAGCCCTCAGCATAAGAAAGACACGGACCTGTTGGAGTGGGTCCAGAGGAGGGCCACGAAAAGTGATCAGGGGGATGGAACACCTCTCCTATGAAGAAAGGCTGAGAGTCTTGGGGTTGTTCAGCCTGGAGAAGAGAAGGCTTTGGGGAGACCTTATTGCAGCCTTTCAATATTTAAAGGGGGCTTCTAAGAAAGATGGGGACAAACTTTTTAGTAGGGCCTGTTGGGACAGGACAAGGGGGAATGGTTTTAAACTAAAAGAGGGTAGATTCAGACTAGATATAAGGAAGATATTTTTTACGCTGAGTGTGGTGAAGCAGTGGCACAGGTTGCCCAGAGAGGTGGTGGATGCCCCATCCCTGGAAACGTTCAAGGTCAGGTTGGAGGGGGCTCTGAGCAACCTGATCTAGTTGAAGATGTCCCTGCTCATTGCAGGGGGGTTGGACTAGATGACCTTTAGAGGTCCCTTCCAACCCAAACTATTCTATGAGTCTATGATTCTATGATTCATTGGGCAAAATAAATGCCTGTGACAATCATCTGATGCAATTAAACTGTTTTGCTGTGGGATTGGCTTTTCTTGTGAGGGATGTCTTCTAATGAAAATGCTTGAGATGAAATGAGATGATATGGGATGTTGATTTCAAGCAACAGGTTGCCTGACATAACTGAAGGTTAGGCACTTTCATGGAACCCAGTTTAGGCACATAAAAAGAAAGGGCAAAAGCCTGTTCCCTCATCTTTGGCATTAATTACATATAAATGTGCTGATAGCCAAAGCAATGTATCTTTCACACCTCACCTTTCATTTTAGATTATACATACATATTTACACGTTCCACATGATTTTAATGTCTGCATCCAAAACATAATTTATACAAATTTACACACAAACTAAATCCATCAGTTAGCAACATGAAGCAGTTAGGAAAATGGAGGTTTTCTGTTTTATTCTTTGAAGATTGAGGTAAAACTATCACTTCTTTCCCTTTCCCTTTCTTCTTACATTCCTTCCTCCTGCCCTATCAAACAATATTCAGGGGATGGCAGTGCTGGATAGATACGACTTAGCATATGCAAATGTTGAAGCTATCATGAACATTCAATAAAATACACACTTTAAAGGAATTATGGCTGGGTGGTCTTGCACTAGAAAATGTTGCCAGCAGTACTCTATTGGTAACAGATACGGTTGCTCTGCAAAATCGCTGTTCCAGCAAAAGCCCTTGTGTACTTCAGCTGGTCTTATTTCACACAATGATACTGGTGTAAATTCTTCGAACTGAAACACAGTTTTGCCAGGTACAGCCATTAGTTCTAGAGTTTTCACTGATACAGGTTTGTTGATGCAAGTATATTAACAAAACAGTACTGATGTGGGTTTGTTACAGCATAGACCTGACAATGCTTTAAGACTTTGATCTTCAGCTGACAACATGTTGCATTCATTAAAACTCACAGCAAAATTACTGACAGCTTGTTTGAATGCTGCCCTTGGTAGGCTGCTGAGTCCCCGCTGTTGCTTTTCATTCCCACTCTTACTGAGGTGTTATCTTGGCTGCAGCTGGAAGGTGGGATTGCAGCATAAGGAACAGGCCCACAGTAGCTTTGTGTTAGCTGCCCTGGGTAGCAGCAGAACATCTGTGCAAATCATACCCTGGATACTGAATTGGACAGCTAACCAACACTCCAGCTTGTACTGCAGAGGCCCCATTACATTATTACCCAAGTTAGATGGATTTAAGCTAGAATAGACATGTTTTTTCCTTTCTGCAGAGGAGCCACATCCTTAGACTGCACTTTGTTCAGCATTTGTGCAGTGCCTAGCACAATGCAAGTCTTTATCTATGGCCAGGCTGCTACCGGAATCCAAATAATGAGAGCTTTTTCTTTTTGCTAGGTAATGGATGGCATCAGCTATCCATACAAAGGCAGTGGGGTTTAGAGATGGCCACTTATTCTTCCCTTCTCTACCCTGCGCTGCCCTCCCCTCATCTCCACTGCCCTCTCCTCCTCTTCCCTTTTTTCCCTCCCCCTTTGCAGATTCCTGAAACACTAAAGGTTAGGGTGCAGTTTGGACTCCTTGATAATGAAATCAATACTTTCATGCTGTATCTGCAATCCCTGCTGGATTTTTAGGAATATTGCATCATTTTTACTGTCTCACAGGGCTCAGTCTTCAGTTGAGTCACCAGTGGCACAAGGGAGTAATGGCTCTGTTGCAGGAACAAAACAACCCCTGTATAGTGCCTGTAGGAAATTCAATTGGTGTCTGTCTGGCTGCTTCCCTTTCTTCGTGGGAACACTTCTGAGGCACTATAATTGGCTTAACCAGGGAGATAAGTGACAACTGTGGATGGGAGGAGGAAAAAAAGGAGGAGGAAACCTCTCTACTTTTTATCTGTGTATTGAGAGGTCAGTGTCAGCCAAGAAGCACTTAAAAGAGATCTGCTCTTATTTGGCAAGAACAAGGACACATGGAAAGATCTAGTCATGAGAGAAAAAGGCAGCTACAAGGCTGCACGTGCCTAGGGCTTTCTGTAACGTTTCCTGACAAGTGGCTTACTGGCATACTCAGGGCTAGATCACTGCTCTGGGAGATGACAAGAGAGAACAAGTTCAAACCTTCGGGTTTCTACCAGCCACATGCATAGGTTCATAGTCACAAACATTCACCTCTTCTGGGGTCATTGCCCACATTAAGTCAGTACCGCTCCACTGATTTCCTTGATCTCAAAAGCATACATGCCTGTTTCCTACAAGTCTTCCAGCATCACAGTCTGGCTTACATGGACTGGGCAAATTTGACCTGGTATGGCTTTGCCTGCTTTTCTTAAGAAAAGTGCCTCTATGTGTGATGGGGGACACTTTGGAATCTAATTACATGCAGGTTGATTCAAATGGTACCAACCCATACGAAAATGAGAGAACCGCTGGAGCTCTGAGAGCCTCTGTGTTTCCTGGTTGTGTACAAAAGACACTGCAGCAAATTGTTTCGATTGGCATAATCAGATGAATGAATCATAAAGCAGACAAACAGCAATTCATCACTCCATGCAGCTTCTCCCTCTAATAGCATTGTAGTTAGTCAGCTCAGTAATGATGTTTTCAACAGTTTCGCTTGCAGTCAGGTCCCTCTGCTCTTAATCCCACACTAACCAGAGAGGATGGTGTACTCTCACAGGTTTATTCCATAAAATAAAACAGTATTGTACCTCTACAGAATTTAATCCCAGGTACAAAGATCAGAGTTTCCCTTAGTGGATGCATGTCCATCAGCAGTCTCTGACCCAGGGTAACCTTGGAAATGAATGTTCAACTCATTTTCATAGACCAGACCAGTACAAATCCTGTTGAACGAGGCACAGGATTTGAGCTGTTCATCAACAGGGCAGAATACCCACCAACATGACTCTCAGTTTTTGTAGGACCTGAGTAGGCTTAACAAAAAAGTTTTTGGTCAGAGGCCATGGCTTCTTTTTGTACTTTTTTGACAACAGAGTTCTCAGTTGGTAGAGGTTTCATACATAGGCATATTGTAAAAAATGGTTTTCTCATTGTTGAGTTTCATTGTTCGATAGTGTAAACATAAAATACTAAATTCTGCAAACTCTGCTCCTCTTGCCTTCACAGGTTTTTGCAGAGAAAACAGCAGCTTTTGGGAACATCTTCTGTGTTCAAAACTATGCAGCAAAAATTACAAGGTAGTAATTGGCATCATAGGCATTATCTTCAAAGCATGCAAAGATTGGGTGGTGGTATTTGAGCTTCTGGATCATTCCTGAATACACAGTTTTGACACCAGTCAAGGGTGGTGTCAAAGGGTCATTATCAAAGATCTGTTCTGAGTCAAATGTACAACATTGAAGTGTCTAGCTTACCTCCTTGGCATTCTTTATTTGTAAATACTAAAGGATTAAGCAAAGTCAAACCCCAGTATTCATATACTATTTTCTGAAAGAGTTTCTTTGGCTTTCAGCCACCTCTTCCTACAAGCTCTGGAAATCATTAGAGTTCTTCTTTTCTCATTACTACTGTAGATAATGATGCTGAAGATTAAAAAAAATATGGGGTTTGTGGATAAAACATAGAGGAGGACATAAAGAAGTTTCCAGTGTCAGCAGTTTGTGTCAGCCTGGAGTTTGTTTTACACCACAAAAGGACTGCTTCGGGAGACTGGTGAAAGCTTTGCATGCCCCTAGCTAGACGCAAGCAGTCATGTATGTTACACACCAAATTGAGTCATACTTCAAGTCACCGGCCTGAACCAACCTTAATAACAGGCTTTGACCCATCTGTTATATCCGCCTTGGCTAGTGGAGAATTTGTGTCCATTTCTATACTTTGACTCCTCTGACCTTTAGTTTAGCACTGATTTGATATCCCCAAACTTGGTTCTGATTTGAGTTCTTTTTTTTTTTCTGCATGGTATTTGCTTACACTGCTTTTCTCTATAGTTTTTTTCTACTTGCTTGTCTTTACCACCAGTCTTTTCAAATAACTGTACCTCCATCTGGCTTTTTCTGGACACCAGCTCCTGCTATTCAGTAGTTGAGAGAAGGCATTTCCTAGAGATCATATGTCTTCAATGAGAATGCTCTTATGCTGACGGATTTCAAATGTGATTTTCTGCAATATTCATTTAAGGCTCTGTCTTTATGGGTGTGCCTGCCAGTTCAATTAGTTGTCCATTTTCAGAAAGCCATGCACAAAAGGGTGGGTTAATGGTCAAAACTAATTTGCTGAAAAGTTTGAACACTTACAGACAATGTTTAGTTTTTGTTATGGTTACAGGATGAATGGCACTTTGTAACCCTCTTTAGTCACTGTCAGTTGTCATCTGCAGATGACTAACTTTGCTATCAGCTCCTCATTCAACCTTAGCCACTTTAGCTGGCTGCTGATTTCCATATTACCTTCTGGGGATTGGTTTACAGATGTGCCAGTGTCCTGCCATCCAGCACCCTATCAAAACTTAGGTAGGATGACTCTGTCTTCTGATGAAGATGGCTGGCATGATGTAACGAAGATGCATGGATGCACCTTTTGCATCCATGACAATGTGTGTCTCACTGTAACAGAATAGGTTGCAGTGTATCTGAATTTGTCTTAGGACGGAGAGGTGGACTACAGACATGTCCAAAGTACTTCCAGTCCTATCTTTGGCATCCGTGAATAAGGTAGCAACTGCAAATGATACCTGTGCTTGCAAGCTCTTCTTGCATGGAGATCTATTAGATTAGTTCTATGTGGCGGGAGCAAGTGAGTACCCAACAGATGCCCCGTCTGTTCCTCCTCAGCTGGAGCAAGGCTACCTCCATGTGGCTTCCTTCTAGGAGGAAGAAAACAAATCCCAATTCAATGGCCTTGCTTTTTGAAAGTCATTCCACACTGGCATTCATACCTTCCTGTTACTCTTATAATTAATAAAGGTGCTCTGAACAACCATATTCACTTTGGAAAAGTGACCAAACATGCTTTTGCCTCTAGATGCCCATGCAAGTTTTAGGTCAGCACCTGCATAGTGTAAACAGGCAGCTGGGTAGAAACAGAAAAAGCAATAGGAAAGGATTTATTTTAAAACATCAGAAAATAACAAGGAAAAGGCTGGAACAGTAAACGGGCTTCAGTAAGAGAATGCAAATAGCAGAACCGACAGAGAAACTGTCTGTGGGCATCCACAAGCACAGCTGTTAGACTGGTAGCAGCTTGATCTGGCTTATGGGGAAAGTGATGGCCCACGGTCTTTCTGGCACGGTTCAATGCTTTGTAAGTGAGTAACCACCTCAAAGTATATTGAAGAGCTTCAGCAAAGGCTGAGAGGGAAACTACTAAAAACTACTAGAAGCTGCAGCTATGTGGAACCAACAAGCATAAGAAAAGGCAGCAAAACACTGTTTTCAGGCTTTGCTTTCCAAGGCCTTTTAACTCCAGCAGAAAAGGATGGATGGTCCTCAGCCTTCTCAGGTGAAGATATTAAGCCTTCATCCCTGCCTCTGATGCACAAGGGTGCCACAGCCATGCCTGCTTCACAGCCACAGCAAAATGGCTCTGCTCTGAGCTCGCCAGTGGTGCAGCCATTTTTGTTGTTGTCGTTCATGTTACTCTCTCAGTCTTTGGTGAGGACAAGATTAGCTGGAGCAGGCGCAAAGCTTCAGCTATTTTCTCTGTATGTTGCATCTAAGCACGCAGTGCTTTTCCTGCAGGTCCATGAAGAGGGTGCAAGCAGCTGTGCCACACCTTCTCCTGAACCACTAAGGGAAAAGAGGAGGGGGTGGAAGTCCTCACACCTCGTGACCCCAAATGAGCTGGAGGGTGGCAAAGCAGGGCTGGTTTACTGTGGAGATTTCATGAGCAAGGTATCCTCATCTTGTCACTGATATTGACTACTGCCACAGCTTAAATAGATCTGGCTTGTCCAGCCATCAGCTCACAGAGGCCTCCAAATAAGTTTTCTGCTGTGGAGACCATCTTTCCAGAAGAAGACTCAATGTGCAACTTTATGAAATCTTAAAGACAGATTTAATGAATGACACTTAGCTTGTCCCACTGCAGTAAAATGAATCCAAGAAGGGGACCTGATCTTAATTTTCTTGCTGAGAGTAGCCTGCAGAGCCTGAAATTCAAAGATACAATATCTGCTTTGTTACTCTATGAGCTTGCTGTAAAATATGCTGTAATCTTTGCCAGGGGTATGTTGTGCATTCCCTGGAGGTTTTTCAGCACTGAGGAACACTTCAGACTGCTTAACAGTTTGTTCAGGCTTTGCCTTATAAGGCCTTTTAACTCCAGCACAAGCGCATGACAACCCCTCCAAGTGTCAGCCTGTTGGGAACAGATCACAGCAACAGTTTTCTCTATTCAGAGAGCCACGTTTGTCCTGTCTGCCTTGACCTGCTGCCCTTTTAGCCCCTTTCCTGATAGCTAGCATAAAAATGTGGCCTTAGGGTAAAAGGTGGGGAGGACAAAAGCTTAACTCTGCCCATGTGCATGTCCTTGCTGCGAAGGTTGAATTACTTTGAATGCACTGAGGTATTTTTGTGTACTGCACTGACTTCAGTTACAGCTGTAATGCCCTGGAAAGATTGGTAGTCTACCACTGATACACATTCTTTAGCGGTAAGGCATGGGCTGTGCTGCTTTTGGGGAGACATCTGATCTGCCAGTGAAGCTGAAGCAACCGTGAGTTAAAAGTTGCTCTCAGTTCATGCCACTCTGTGAGGATGTGTAGCTGCAATGGTAGCAGCAACTCTATATCTGGGCAGCAGAACCATTTTCGCTTTTTCTTTTCTCAGTGTGTATATGTCTTATTTTAGCAGCTCTGAAACATCAGCAGATTAGGCTAAAGTATTGAAACGGGGAATGCAAACCACTGAAAACAGAATATGCTCTGCTTTGACTTAAAATATCCTCTCTGAAAGCTGGCTGAGTTATAAGCCATGGGAAACAGCCATTTGTGGAAATCCAGGAGGACTTTCAGCCTCTCCCACAGTTCCCGGCAGTGTTCCCATCACATCTCGGCCAGGCTGCGCATTGGCAGAGACCGCACTGGGCTTTGCAAGTGTTTGAAGCTGTGGGGAGAAGGAGCCCTATGTGGGGGTGGCACAGGGGGGCAAAACAACCAGGAACAGACCTCGGACCTCCTGCACCCCAGTCCTGTGTCAGAAGGCTATCCCATCTCCTGCAGGCAAAACCCCACTCCTTCAGCCCTCTCTGCACCCAAGAAAGCCTTCCACCATTCAAAAACCTACGAATGATAGCACCTTGTACTACACAGACTCAGCAGTTGAGTAAATCCTGACTGTATGGGGCAAAACATGCAAAAGAGGCCCCACAAGCAGAGGGTTGTGTGACTTCAGTGGGATTACCACTTGCAGGATATCTGTTCAGGGGCTCCGAATATAAACCATGGCTTGTAAACTGCTCTGGGGGTGAAAGGTACTATGAGACATCGCACTGCATGTCATCCGCATTGTCATTGCCAGTATTTGTCATCACACAGTGATTTATCCAGAGCCAAAGATCACAACTTAAATAAGCATTAAAACTGCAATAACCGCCATATCCGTGGACCTTAGGTTGCTCAGTTAGGCGTACAACGGGATGAGTTTTTCAGCAAAAGGAAAAAGAACTGCCTAGGTTGCATGTGGAGCTCCTTATACAGGTGGGCACATCCATATAAAAATTTAAGCTGCATCTGCTGATCTCCAAAACAAACTAAACCACCTTTTAAAGCTTTTTGAACCAATTTTTATTCACAGTCCTCTCTGATGTGGGCACCACCGAAAGGTTTTTCCAGCTTCCTACTTGCTGCAATGCTGCATTCAACTCCCTGGCTTTCTAGCTGCTGAAATTGCAGCTCACTCAAGGCAAACAAAAGCCAAGCTAATGCTTATTGTGGAATCTTTTACATAAAAATAACAGACTAGAATACTTGCTCAGCTTCCCCTGAAACACCATTTTAATTCAACAATGCACACCAGATCTCCGATCTAAAGGCAACCTCTGTTTTTCCTGCCATTTTTACATTATTAACTCATTTTTCTCAGTGCATTCTTTGTTTCTCTTCAAAGTATCAAGAATGTTCCTTTTGTTTTGCATCCTTCTTCCTCTCTGCCTCCCTCCAGAAGATTATGAGCTACACTTTGTTTCTGCAATAGTGGGTTTTCTGTAGTGTTTGGGAAAACTGTGCTCATATCGATTGGAGGAATGATTCCCATTATAAAATTTCACAGCTGGTACACTTTCATCATGGGATGAGATAGGCATCTTAGAGTATTAAATCAAAACTCTGATAGTTGGATAACAGGTGCAGTGAAACCAAGAAAAAAAAAGGTTATTAAAAAGAAGCATTTTTTGGAGCTAATTTGTGGAACTCCTAGCCACAATGTACTACTGACAGTCAGAACTAACTATAAATCAGTAGAGGCTGGAAACTTAGGTTGATAACAAGTGCAACATGGTTCAATAACAAGATATTTTGAAAAGGAAATCAAATCCAGAGTTGTTTTTCAAGCTCTGATTGTGAGTTCCCAGGCGAAACAGTATTATTTTGAACGGACTAATAAGCAGGATTTCAAATGATTTTTTAACCAAAAATAAAAATACATCACATCATTTGCAAGTTTATATTCCCACATTTACTCTGTATAAAAGTAAAAAACAGTGTAAAGTGCTTTTCTCAGAATGTATCTTACCTTTAGGAAAAAAATCAAACCTTTTGAGAAATTCACCAAATAAAATGGGAGTGTTTTTTAATCTTTCTATCTCATTAAAATTAATACATATCTTGTGTGTAAGCTAGATTTGATAAACTACCATTATTTTGCCACTCATGGTACTTCTTCTTAAACACTAAATATTAGCTTGATTTTTTGTAGGTGCAACTACTGCAATGCCAGATGTAATTTAACTAATCATCATTCTTCCTCAGTAGCCACACAGCAAGCATTCCCAGTACTGAGGGGTTCACATTAAAAGAACAAGAAGACAGCAGGCAAAGAAACACCTTCATGAAAGGAGAAGTGATGTGCAAGTTGTCAGGGCTTGATTAGTTACCACATCTACAGAGTGTCTGCTTATTGATCTACGCTACTAAATAAAATTGTCTAATGTTGTTTAGGTTAGGGTTTGTTTTGCAAGTAGTGTTACTGATTTGGAGACATATATATAAGTTTGTTATTCAAGTAGAATACTTGGGGCTTGAATTCGTCACTTACACACCCCATGTGAAATAAACTGGAAATGCTGTTACACTTCTACATCTTTCCATGTGTGTAATCTGGGGGAAAAAAAATACTGAAATTCCTAGATAGATCTGAAATGTGAGAACTCAAAATACAACTTTAAAAGTCCCTTCTTTCATATGGTCCCAGTTTTCCGAAAAGTGCCACCATCCTTAAATGGGACTCTCACATCAACATGGAGATACGTGCATTCAGTATAGCTGAATTGGGGCTTAGCAATTAGTAATTTGGCAACTAGAAGATCTGGTGAAGATGATGTTTAAAACAGACACATCCAGGGCCCTGCCACCTCATTGCCATCACACACCAGATACAATATTGGCATCTGCTGTAGACATATGTATGTAGGTTTACGCAGGCTAGAAGTATCCTGAAACAGATATAAAACCACACTGTGTGATTGTCTGGGCACTAGAATCAACAAACACTTTGTCTTCTGCCAAATCTCAACTGGAAGTATTTTATCAGTCTTTAAAAAGTATATTTTTCCACAATAGGAACAGTCTAACATGTGGAGAAAATTAAGTTGCCTAAATAGATCTAATGCAGACAGAAAGTACAGCACTCTCCATGCCTTTGGTGAGTGCCCAAACTGCAAATGTTGTATTGCCCATAACATCAGAAGATTGAAATAAATCAGTCATCTAAAGAAATCAAGGGGAAACAGAAAAAGGGAGACCATTTTTCTTTTCTATGAGAAAAGAAGAGTAGATGATCATGTTGGGTAACATCATGAAGAAGAGACGTATTTTTTTCATTAGCTGTATCTCTTTCTCTCCTTATAAATTTATAAGCAAAGAAATGCTCCTCTACCATCCTTATGAAAGAGTCTCAGACTGTTATGCTGTGAAGAGTGGGCAGTGGCAGAAGCAGGCCTCAACTGATGGATTTTCTTCACCTTCACTAAATTGATTCAAACCTCCTAGGAGAAATCTGCAAGGCTCTAGTTCTGCACAAGAATTATTCAAGAAAAAAAGGTCTTATTTTGTTAAATTAACAACCTGACATGTCTCCTTCTTCTCCACTTGTGCAGAGGGCCCTGCTACATGGTTACTATTATTTTAATTTCTGATGAACCTAGAGCACATAACTACAGTAGGCTCTGTCGTGTTACCTGCCTGTTGTAAACAAGTCCCAGACTCACAGGGAGCCTCTTTCTTTTCATTCCTGGCACACCTAGCAGTAACTATCCTAGCTACAGGTGACCGTCCCTTCAGACCTCTCCACGAGGTCTGAATTTACCATGAGGTTGAGGATACCTGCAGCCTTGCTCCACGTTTTGTTATCCTCCAGTACAAGAGATATCAACCAGAGCAAGCTGGAGAAAGATGAAAAGCCTCATTAAGTACTAAATTAAGACATAACTAGAAGTATTCAGGGTTAAAGCATTCAGCCTCTTCTCAAATATCTTTATTTAAAAGGTTGGGTGACTGCTTAGTGTTGAAACAATTACGTATTGTACTCTCTTCCAGGTTCCAAAATTGGAATATATGCAGACGCTTAAAATGTAGACAAGTTGACAAGGATTTTCAAAGCAGTCTAGAGGATTAAGAATCATTTTCCACTAAAATTAGTGGAAGACAATGTCAATCATTTAGAGTGCTTTGTAAATCAGCATTAAATTTCATCCTAGGAACTGCTGACTACTAGGTTTAATGATTACTGTCTCTTCTGAATGCTACTTACCAGACAAGGCATTTGTACATTAGAGGTGCAAGATATAAAGATGATTTCCTAATTAGCTGCATGCCAGAGATATCAGTTTAATGATAATCTCATCTTGAGTGAGGCTTGTATGTAGTATGCAGTATAATGTAAAACAGTTCTCCAATTTGTACTTTATAACATTAAAGTATAAAATAATACCATTACAGTGACAAGAATAGGAAGTCAGTGGAACTTACATTTTCATCAGGAAGCCTGGTTATGATTTTCCCCAGCATCTGCTGCTGCTGTCTGTAGCACTAGTCTTTAAAAAGCATTAGATGGAATACTACATACCTGCAGTTGTCCTGAGCGAGGAACCACTGGGGATACCTTTCCTACCAAAGCGACATCACAGTGTGTTTGCGTGCCTTTGAGTTGAGCACTGCAAGTGGGACCATGGAGAAGAAACAACAGCCTTAACGATCCTTGGAAGAAATCACTTGTACATATGCAATTCAGTGGCTTTGCATAATACATACCACGCCTTACGCTGGTTCAAGGCAAACTCTTGGCACCTTGTGGCTGCCTCAGGCTGTGAAAAGCTTAATGAATTCCCTAGCTAACAACGGAAGTTGGATGTACCAATTTGGGTGTAGTGTAGACTGATCCAAAATTCATATTCAACTTTCAGCATGGATCCAGAAAGTAGCCGGTTATTTTTTGTCTCTGCTCCTTCTATGTGACTCTGCCACAATCTGAAGCAGAGGCCAAAAGGCCAGGAGATGACTTCTGTGTGAAAGGTTTCCAGTTTTTTCAGGTCAGAGGACCAAAGATGGGATACTGCCTAAAAATCTGTCATTAGAGGGTCCTTCTTTTAGAGGTGGCACCACTAGCTAGCAGGCTCAAAGGCTACATGACACGTCTCTGGAGAATTTCAGAAAGACGGGCTGTGATAAGTAGACCTGACTCTGATCTGACTTGCTCCTCTTTCAAAGTACTGTCAGACCCCTTATTTGAATGGGTGGATTTAACTCATCTTCATCAAAGAGAAAAAAATAAAAATTCCAGCTCTTTCATTGCTATAACATGCTGGAGTTGAGGTGGACTGATCTGAAACGCCCATCGTTAAATTATGGCCTTGATGCAGACAAGCTGAAGACACCTCTCTGGGCAGCCCCTCTGCAGAGGAGGAACACGTCGTCATAAATTTCCTGGTTATTTAACCTTAGCTGAAAGCTTGTCTTTAACAAAAGCTGCCCCTGTAGACTGGAGTGGACTCCTCTTTACTTTTTTGGCATTGCAAATCCAATGCCAATCCCCCAGTCCTTCTTTGAGGAGCCTGTTAGGATAGGAGACCAAACTGAGGATGGACTAGAACATCTGGAGCCAAAAGGGTGTTTAAAAAGCAGGTATTAAGTTAACCTTTTGTCATATATGGGGGAACGGAAGCAAAGGTCACACAGTGATCAGAGCAGCAATAAAACCCAAATATTCAGATTCTGGCCCCAGTTACCTTCTGGGGCAGTAGTTTATTTTCACCTCTTCTATAGCTTTTGCCAGTTGGGCTGCAGGTAACTTCTTTCTTTTCTTTATTATCTCACTTCTGAAGGAAAATCCAGTGTACTAACATAAACCTCAGCAGTAAATATTTTGCAGTTTTTAACGGAATATCATTTCAGCTATGTACTATATGTGGAGGATGATCAGCAGGCACAAGAACAGAAATAAATTCTGCTAAAAGCAGCTTTCCTGCTGCAATCTGGGTTGTTTGAACAGAAAGGAGAGGGACATGCCAGAATCTATGGGAACCAAGCTCTAATTTTTAAATCCAAAGTAAAAAAAAGTACATTTTTTCCTCTTTCTCTTGGCAGATTTGAATAGCCAAGCCAGGTTTAAGGGGCAAAAGGGGCAAGAGTCTCTTCCCTATCAGCATTAAAGTTGTCAGGATCCATGAAACTCAGTGCCACAAAATGTTTCTAATGGGGTGGATAACACAAGTCCTGGTGTACACGTGAATCTCAGCTCATTAACAGGTACAGGGGGATGCGCAGCTAAGGGGTGGTGACCTATTTCAAGTGGCATCGTTATGCTGGTAGAATAGAAATTCAACAAAAATTCCCTTTTTAGTGAAGAGTTGTCCTATTCACAGATATCTCTCTGCCCTGCACTGTAGTGCTGGGAGTATTACTTGCTCTTGTCACCCCTCTCTGCCCCAGCTGGATGTAAAGTGTCAAGGGAGGCACTGAGAATAGAAAGTGGAAGGTAAGGACTAACCAGGATTTTCTTTTTGTGTAATTTCAGAAAGAGTAAAGGAGATTGGGAAAGGTTGCCTTACATTTCTCCTCTGCAGGTCGTCCATTCCCCCTCTGCTCCCCAGGAGCCAGGCTAGGCTCCTGCAGCAAGGTGTTAGCTGGGTAAGCGAGCTGTGGTGCTAACAGCTGGCACTGAAACCCCAAGAGGAGACAGGCTGCTTCCTCTACCTGTGAAGCTTTAAATAACCCCATCTACCAGAATAGGAAAGAAGGAAGAAAGGTGAAATGCGTACATCATTTCTTCTTGTTCTTCTCTACTTCAAGGAAAGTCACTGCAAACAGGATCTCCTGGTTTACTGACCTGCAGGCCTTGACAGGGAGTGCTCTGTGGCTTGCTTCCTTAATTACTGCCAAGGACTGAAGGTGTTGAATAAATCTCAGGCTAACACGACGCTGTTTAAGCATGGCAAGGGGTCTGGCAGGACAAGAGGGCTCAGGAGAGCCATTGCTTCCTGTCTCTGCTACCAGCAGAATCACTTACAAGCAACTGTTTGTGGACAACAGACATGATTTGGCCAGGAGACCTCTGCTCTGCAGAGGCTCTTGAGGGCCCCTGCCACTCACAGTGTCTGGTGGTCCGTTGAGATGAGTGTGTCACACTGACCGTGTGTCAGTGCAAGCTCCCCATGGCTGCAGAACGAAACCAAGCAAACATGGAAAAACCTAATAGGCTGCGCTTATTAATAAATTATGGCTTACCTATTCATAAGCCTGCTGTCTTGGGAAAGTTTAAAACAAAGCTCTGTGCTCTAGCTTTTTATTTCTCAGACAATGCCATCTCCTGCTGTGCACGCTTCAACTCCATGTCTTGATAGCAAGCAGCAAAACTGAAACAACAGAAAAAGGGGAGAGGAAACAACTTCAGTTAAACCAAGTCTGAAATAAAGATTTTTTTCAGTGAAGAAAGAATGATCTTGTGCACTTACAGAACTGGACTCAGAGGTATAGGTTGAGCTCTGCCACTGCCCTCCTGTTCAACTCCAGACATACCACTTATGGTTTTCCCATCTGCATTTTCCAGGTGTGAAATGCTGTGGGAGGTGGAGAGGGGATTTCCCAGCCTTTGCTTGTCCTGTCAGTTGGGCTGGTTTTCCCACCAGCCTACACCACCTGGGGGCTGTGCCCATGAAACCCCACATGAGGGGCAGTGGGGACCACAGAAGATGTACCAGTGCTAGCATCTGCCACCCCGCAGTGGAGGGGTGAGGGCACGTAATCGGGTCTTCAGCCACTTCTCACTTTCACCACTGCAAGTCATGAGTGGCAACAGACTGGGGACCCCTACCACGAGCCACACAGAGTGGCTATGCAAGGGCTTGGACACTCAGCCCCTCCCATGCAGCCACTGCTTACTGGGTTAACATGTCTGGGTGGGATGAAGACAACTGTCCCGGGGTGATGGCTCATTGGGATGGGGGTCTCTGAGGTGCAGCTCACAGCAGTGAGGTTCCAGGTGGCCCGAGCACAGCCCCTGGTGCTGCAGCCACTGTGCACCCCCAGCCAGCAGCCTGGGTATGGGAGAGAGAATGACAGCAACAGACTGTTGTCTGACGAGGCTGAGAGCCCCCATTAAAACTGCAGATGGAATAGCCTCTCCTGGAAATGTCGGATGGTGCCACTGCCAAAAATTTCAAAGGCTGTGTTGTGCGAGACACCGTGTTTGAGGGAGTCCAAAAAGTGAGCATGGATGATGGGCTCAAGAATCTAAAAGTTTAGATGAACTTTTCATTCCTGGCCTATTTTAATATAGCATCTGAGGCCAGAGTCTGGTAAGGAAGATAAAAAACAGATTAATCAAACCTTAGAATTTCAACTTAGATGAAAATAATATGGTTCAAATATGCCCTAGGGAGGAATGTTCGACAATAGTGAGGATGCCAGAACAGCGTTAGTGCAGCACAATGCAACACGCTGGCATGTGGTAATTTTAAAAGCCAGAAGTATCTCCTCCTAAACAATCTGAAATGCAAATGTGAAGCCTGTTTTCCCTCCTTGCTCTGTGTTTTCTTGACAACCACTGCCAGGATCCAACCACTAACTTGTCACCACAAAAGTATGTCGATGCATTTGCAATGGCTGAGGCGTTAATCCTGACCTTCATGTGTATGCATGTGCCTTCCTTACACAGTCTTCAGGCCAAAGTCTTTTTTCTTAGACTGGTTCAGTCCCACCAACAGCCAGGAGGATGGGAAGCCAAGAGTTTTGCTCCAAGGACAAGATGCCTGGCATCATGCAGAAGGGTTCTGGTTGTATGCAGGGCAATAGCAAAAAAAAAAATAGTTTTTTTTTTAAAAAAAAAGGTTTGTCGGAAAACAAACACAGGTGATTTAAACTAGAACCTTTCCTCATTCAGCTCAGCTCCATGGCAAGGACAAGAACCTGATTTCCACCATACAACTAGGTTGCCTCATTAAAAGTTCAGGCTACACATAGCTCAGAGTTCTTTCAGGATCGTCTCCAGCATCAAGCAGGGACTACAGATTGTTTCCTACACTCTTTTCCAAAGAAATTAAAATAAAAATCTGTTTTGCATGGAAATGGGATGCAATTCACACATTATTAAGATGTAGCACTTTTTGCTCTTTTAAAAATTGTGGTGAAAAGAACAGCCTTTTAACTGACATTTGAAAAATAATAGGGACATTTTTCCTTTCTTCTTCATTACCAGCTACCGAACAAAGTATATTAAAATAATTATTTCCTCTTGCTTGCTTACTCTTCTAGAATCTTCTTGCTCCTCCCTACACCCTCCAACCTCTCTTGTTTTCTTAGTGTCTTCAAAATTTGGAAATACTACCCCGCCCTCCTGCCCTAAAAGTATATCAAAACAAATAAAAATCTGTGAGGCTTAACACAATTTCCTATTTTTTTGTTAAAGTTCCTTACCAACATAGAAAAACATTCTGGAAACAAAAATCTTAACCAACATGGACAAAAAAATGTGTAAAAATGGACTGAGTCGTTGTTTTGTTTCATTTAAAGCTGCCTTCGCTAACCAAATGTCCACAGGTGCTGTCCCTTGCAGACTCTGTCATGACCTAGTAAGTCACCTTATAGAGGTCATTTCACCTGGGTGTGCTCTGTGAACCACCTGGGTGAAGGATTCCCACCTCACTGCATCACAGGCTTCAAGCTATACAAAAGAAAGACACTGTAGGGAAACTAGTGGCTATTGTTATTGCATGACTTCCAGCCTTTCCTCTGCATTGCAGGTCACCAGCAAGAAACTGCTCTGCTGCTCATGCATCCTCTATCATTCCTGTACAGTCGTAAAGAGCTGGCAGGGTGGGCTGCTGCAGCAGAGCTGATCCATGTTTCCTCGGCAAACTAAACTGAAGAGGGGTGCACAGCCTTGCAGCATGTTTCACTGGGGCCAGGAAGGCCCCAGCACTCCCTAGGATGCACCCTGCTTACCCCTCACCTGCAACAAGCACTGCAGTTAAACGGGAGAAAGGATGAACATGGGGCGAATACAGTGGCCAGCTTAGCTGCAGTTACTGTCCTTCACGAACTGTCGCGAGGTTTCGTAGCAGAAGTGAGAAGCGCACGTGCGCTTTTATATATGACTACCTTGAATGCACTTAAATATATATTTAAATGCTTTGCTGAGTGGATGCCATGTGGGAGGAAAGAAGGGATGGCCTACTGCGGTGCATTTCACACACCACTTCGGCAGCATCTAACGTGACTAACAGGTCGTGGAGTGAATAGGTTGCCCACCTCAGCTCCAGCTCCAGTTAGCACTGGGGCATACCCCCGCCTTTGCTGGATATAGCCTGTAGCAGAATTCCTCCCCTGGGCAAGGTTTAACAGCAAAACATGAGAAGGGTATTGAAGGGATTTAATTGCATAGCTTGCAAGTCTTAGTAGGAGTTGCCCGTGTATGTTCTCAGTGCACGTGTGGGAGTATAGATGTCTGGATCCTGTGTGACGGGATATTTCAAAACCAGCTGTAGCAATATAAGCAGCAATACATGGACCTTTATGTGGTGACTGAAAACAAAAAAGAGGTTTTGAAGAAAAACAACAAGCTGAAAGGGACCAAATAAGCTACAGGACAGATGCCATCCAACAAATTACTTAAAGCTGGAAGACTGAAAGAGTATCCCAGTTTAAGCTGGAATTGTTGCATTTCCCCTAGCTGTGAGCCCACCCAAACACCGACTTACAGATACTGCCTCACTTGGGATACGGCAATAAAACTTTGCTTTTTGGCCACAGTGACTACCGGAATTATATAATGTTCTGTGAGTTTTCTATACAACAAAGGACCTCTTTCACAGAGGCAAAGCTAAGCAAGAAGTTACTTTGACATGCTGTCACGAGACAAGGAGGCTGGGCACCAGGAAGGGAAATGGAACCAGGAGGTGGAAACACTTGAGAAAGCAGCTGCCTTAAAAAGCAGCCTGCAGCAAGTGGCACATCCTGGAGCTGGAAATGGCATGGAGGTGGAGGATGTCTGGGAGAGGAGACAGGGGTGCCAGCAGAGAGGTAGAATGCCAGGCTGGGTGGCACACGAAAGGGCAGGCACAGGGAAAGCAGGGTGACCTCCAGACCGCTTTCCTCCAAGACAATGGCGTTTCCCTGTCTTGTCAGCATGGGGTTATTAAACCAAAATTATATGCTGCAAAATGCACTTCTGCTCCTTGCGGCGGGACACCAGCAGGATGCCATGCTCAGCCCCCCGCCCAGCCCTCCAGCCGGCGCAGTGGCTGTCATGGCTCAGGGGCGTCCCTCCACCAGGGCAGCCCTCTGCTCACCCCTGCAGTAGCACCCCGAGGGACGGGGCTGGGAGAGAGTGGGGGGCTTCTTTGCTGTTTATAAGAAACCAAAGGAGATGGGAGATCATTAAAAAAAAAAGTGAGGAGGTTGCACGCAAAACCAAAGCCACACTTGAAATCAAGGATACCCTCACAACACTGGCTCAGGCCTCCCCTCCCTTCCCCACCTGCCTCCTTCCCTATTTGTAACACACCTGGGGTCTTCAGTCAGACTGTTTTTACAACAGCTTTGTCACTTTTGAGTGTCTGATGTCAATACAGTGTTTTAATGTGCAATGCACGTGCAGGGTGCATGGACACCTTCCCTCTCCCCTCCACCCCCCATGCTCTTCACCGCTGCTCTTAAAGGCTGCCCTGAAGCAGCAGCCTTTTGCAGCATGCCATGCTACCACTGCATTCACGAGCGGCTGTGCTGTTCCCCCACGGTCCATGCCCTCCCTTCTCCTGCCGGCCCGCTCCTTTCCCTTAGCCAAACCTGCTTTAACTCGAGGCTGCAGCTGCTGCCTGCCTGCCTGCCTGCCTGCCGCAGCTCCCACTCGCCACGCCATGTGCCACCGTCCTTCCCTCCCTGCCATGCTGCTCGCTAAGGACATGCTGTGGCACAGCTGTCTGCCTCCTCTGCTGCAGTCATACAGATTTGGATTACTGTGCACGCTACTGATGTCGAGCTCCTGTCGTGACCCAGCGCCCCATAGGAGGAGCAAATGAGCTGAGACGTCAACGCAAAAAATTATAGCCATGCGAGCTATCCCTGCGCTCAGCTGCTTGGAGAGTGCATACATGGCTTGTGTGACAGCAACAGCACACAGAAGCAGCAATGAAATGCAGTTAGCAATACAGCTGGGAGACAGGCAGCGAGGCAGGCACTGGTCCAGTGACTAAAATGATCCTACCGTGAGCCAGCCTGCAGTGCCTCCAAAAGTGGCTGACTACTACGCAGGAGCTCGGCTTTCTTTGCAATTACTCCAGTTCCCCCGGGGTGACTGCAGTGTGTGCTCTGTTTTGTTTTTGTTTGCCTCCCCCCCCCCCCCCAACCCCCCCACCCCCGACCCGTCTCCCTCTCTCTCCTCCGGTGTCCTTCTCTCCAGGATGGCGGAAGCAGAGTTGCACAAGGAAAGGCTCCAAGCCATAGCAGTAAGTCAGTTTCATTTTACTTGCTCTTTTGTCCATAGCTGCGGGTTGTGGAGGGAAGGGGGGATTCCGGCACGGTGGCTGGGAAGCGCCTGGAGAGCCTGGCTTTTGCAAAGTTGTGCGTGGAGTTCGGGAAACGAGTGGTTAAAGTCTGCTTTGCAGGATTTGGTGGGGAAAGAGGGCTCTGAGGAAGAGCGTTGAGCTGACACGTGCAGAAAGAAAAACGTGAATGCACAGTGGCACGCTTAAAAGATTGATGATGGAGAAGAAAAGGAGTAAATGGGGAGGAGGGGAGATTGCGGGAGAAAATCAGTACTCTGCTGAAAAGATATTTCCTCACAGTGGGAGCTTTAGCTTAGCTGATTAAGAAGTTAAACAAAATGATCTGCTGCTGCAGGGTAGCTTTTACTGCAGAAAATAATTGTGATATTACCAATTTTTAAGACAATCGAATACAAACACTGCATTGTCAAAATGGTGTAATTATTTGATCTACTAGTTAAACTGTCACCTCAGCTCCATAGCTGAGCACATGCTTTCAGACAAATTCCCTGCCAAGTTGCATCCCTGCCAGGGGTAAAGTTTAGGCAGGATTTTGCCCCATTTTAGCTAAAACTTTTGTTTTCATGTTTAGTACCATAATTTGGAGTGAGCTATGGGCTCAGACCTCAGAGGAATGTGGGCAGTGACACCTGGTGAGGATTGGGCCTGGGTGTTTAAAAACCACCATCATCCTGGCACACAGAAATTGCCAGCTCATCTTCTAGCACGGCACAGGCACCGTGTCAAAAGGCCTGTGTTTCCATGGGCACTGCCAGTCTGCCAGCCCCACACAGCCTGCCCTTGTTCGAGTGACACCCAGCTCTTCTTCTTCCCCATGGCTGAGATGTTGATGCAGCTGTGCCGGTCCCAGATGGATGGCACGGTCCGTGCCGGGGACCACACACCTGGAGGTCTGAAGGGAAATGACAGAAGATGGCAGAGCCCGCATGGGTTTTACGTTCCTTTCCCCGGTTCCCTCAGTGATCAACAGATGCTACGTTTTACTGTGGCCGGCAGAGATTACAGATTTCCTTTGTAGTAAGAGGAATGGCTGCTGCTGCTGCTGCTGCTGCTGCTGCTGCTGCTGCTGCTGCTGCTGCTGCTGCTGCTGCTGCTGCTGTTCCAAGCTCTTTAAGTCCACTATTCCACTAATAGGTCCATGGAGATTTAAAATAACCAGATGTAAAACAAATAGGTTGGGTTTTTTTCCTCTCTAAAATATTCCCTGAAAAAGAGAAATGGTATCACTTGATATGGGGAGAGGATACTATAACCGCTTAATTTTCAGGCAGCGGGAAGTAGTGCATATTTTTAAGCTGGTTCACAGTTTTCTGTCAGCATAGGCATTGCCAAATCTCCAAATGGGAACACCAGGAATGTTCCCCTGGAGGCAACCCTCGCCACTGCCTCTGGTTTGGGACTCCTGTACAGCAGAACCGTACTGCTGAGCTGCTCCGCGCATTGCTGCTGTTCATAGCTCTGAAAAACTTCCGTCTCCACATTAAAAAAATTATGTACATTATTGCTGCTTCTTTTGACCACTATATAACAGAAAACCAAGCGGCACCCATTTCCACTCCACACGATATGCTTAAACCTTTCAGCAAAGTAAATCAGATGCTCTGCTTCTTGGTGCTTTGCATGTCACACTAATGAGGCCATTATGGATGGAAAATCATGACCTGGTGTACTGCAGCTTTTTACAGTAGGTTTATGCTGGTATGAGAGAAGGCCTTGAGAATCTGGATCTTCATTTTCTATATATATTTCCTTTTTGGTTTCTATTTCTGGCAACAAATAAAACATAGTATAGTAATGTATGCAGTGAATTAGACTGAAAGAATATTACTTCAGCATCAAAAATACTCAGCCTTAGTTTAAGCTTGAATGTGGGTCCATGAACTGACTTGTTTGCTTACCCACTCTGCAGAGCAAGAGGTTTTCCATATAAGCTCGTCAGGTAACTTTTCTCCTGTGCTTGGGCTGCTGCAAATGTTTGTCAGAATGCAGAGAAGATTATTTCTAGTGTAAGCTTTGTTCCTTCAGGATGAGTGACATGACACAAGTTAGGCATTTCTCTTCTGCTACCGGTTGGCTAAAATAAGGTCAATCCTCAAAAGTTGCATGGCTTTTCTTAGAAGAAGAAAAAGGTGGCATTTTGGTTCAGCTTGATGTTCCCTCTATTTTAACAAGCTGCAGTATCTCACTCAGATGAGCAGAAGCTGACACCAGCACTGTTCAATCAAACTGGTTGAATGCTAGGCATATGGAAAGAAATCCATTTACCATTGGGAATTCTACACACTGTTGCTTGTACGTTTATGCTTGCTTCCATAATCACCATGGCAAATGAGCTTGCTAGGAAGACAGGCAGAGTAAATTTTAAGTGTGCATCACTGAGTATTTAAGGAAAACAAAATCCAAACATGGAAATATGAATATTTGCACCAGAAGGCTGACGCCTTTTGAAGAGTTTGATTTTGTACTTTGACTAATCACAGCTTTAATATATGCCTGTCTGGCACAGAGGCAAGTGTCATGGGAAGAGGAAAAAAGGGGTCTAACTGTTAGGACATTAATCTAAACCTTGGTGAACATGAGTTAGCCACTTGTTTTGCCAGCAGCAAATACTTAGCCTCTCTGTGCATTCATTTTCCATCTGTAAACTGTGAATAATGGACTTTGCCCTTGTCTCAGAGAGCTGTTAGGGATACATGCAAGATTGAGAAGAACTTGGATGATGTGGTTTACCAGGGTAAGAAACAGCTAAATAAGTCTTTAAAAAATAGAATGTGTAATTCTTAAAAAAAGAAGCTTTAAATGTACATGTTTTTAATGCCATTGCACGTGCTTAAGCTGTGATTTTTAGATCTTCCTGTTTCTGAAGTTCCTAAAATTCACAAACTGACTATAGCAAGACTCAGAGCACTGTGGCAGTCTGGTTTGAGAAGTGGGGAGATGTGAGACAACTACTAAAAAGTGGAACCCAGTTCTCTCTGCTTGGGAAGAAAACATAAACTCTGTGTCCTGGGGAGGTCCTACGATGGCCAGGAACGACTGGTTTTCTGATCCTTCCTTGAGCAGAGGTCACATCGCATTTCCCGACTTGGGTATCATGTGTGCCACAGACAGATACTGGTAAATCTTCCTGTCGTGCCACACCGCTCTTAGCATCTGTTTGAGCCTGACCCTAAGTCACCACAGCACCGCTGCTCTACCGCCAACGGAGCCAAGTGGTGCCCGCTCTGAACGCTGTGGGAAGATGCCTTGCAGGAGGCAAGCAAGAGGTTAAAAGAGGAGGTCAGAAGCCGTCTTCTCTCTGAGCTTGTTCCTATAGCACACTTCAGTGCTTGTATCTGTTCTTTTCCTGAAGGGGTGCGGGAGGTAAAATTTGGGTGAAAAAGGAAGCATTTTTGTGGCTTTAAAAAATATGCGTGCTGCGAGTTGCTCAGAAGTTTGGAATGCAAATAGTCCCGGAGGAAGCAGGCTCGGTGGCCAGGGGACAGGTGAGCTGAGTTAATTTATCACATTTTGGATAAATAAACTGTGTGGCTCTGCAATATATTATATGACCCCCTTCTCTAGGACTGCAGAGATCACCACGAGATAGTGATCTAAACATAGACAAGCATTTACAAAATGTAAATATTTTCCATCGCTTAGCTAGTAGTCATAAAGCTGGGAAGTGGGGGCGTTGAGTATGTATCAGTGCATCTGGGGTACAAATGTACATATGATGCAGTGAATATGTGTCACCTATATATCAGGTGAATTAAAGGCAATCACTGAGGGACAGCACCGAGGAGAAATCGTCCACTAGGGCAACAACCAGCGCGGGAGCTGGAGGAGGTTTTCAGGTTAAGATGTCCAGCCTACAGATGCAAGTGGGAAGCTACTAAAATGTAAATGTTTTTACTTTCTTAGCAAGTAAAAACAACAGTAATGATGATTACCGCTTACCAGTGCCCAGCTCTGAGAACCAGTAGCTCAGTGAAGCATTAAAGAAAAGTAATTACTGACATTCAAGTAGCCATGTCAAAGATACCTCCTGTTGAACAAGACCATTCTTGCTTGTTTCTATGAGATTATGAGTTTGTTGAGCTGGATCTAACATTACTTAAATGTCATCAGGTGTTTGACTTAGTATGGCAGGACATTGTTGTTTAAAAATAGCCCCCTCCTGTGTCAGTGGGGTCTGCCGTAGATGGATTAAGGACTGGCTAACTGACAGGTCTCAAAAAGTTGCTGTTAGTGAGGGAGACTGCTGAACAGAGCCTTGTTCCTTGAGAACAAAGGCAGGAGAGAGCTTATAAGAAGCAGCTTTTCAAGGCTTGAAGGTGTTCTCTCTTGGTACTTTGATGTAAATGAAAAATCAGAATTGATAGTGTGCAGGTAACATAAAGAGTGGTGGAGGAATAAATACGATGACAAAAAGCAGTCCTGCAGAGCAAGTTGGATTATTTGGTAAATGGGGCCCTCCATTTAAAGAAGTCCTTCACACCTATATACAGCTGGTGTTAAGAGAGGCCAGTGCAGGATTGTGCATACAAATATAAGGGAGTACAGGGCCAGCACCACAGAAGAGGGCTCTGCAGTCTGAGCAGTGCTGCCTTTCGCAAGGGGCTAGAACTAGCGTGGGAGATAATTCAACAGGGATGAGGAGGGGATCCTTGTCCTGCAAAGGAGATTAGTTTCACACCAGTTAAACCTACACCAGGTGAAGTTTTAGAATCCTCCCAAAAGGGAGGTAGGTGCATATATGTTTACATATAGCATTGCACTAATTTTTCAACAGGTCTTTGAGAACAGTAATACAATTATGTTTTGAAAAGATAGTACCGGTGTAGTTTCAGTATCACAATTGTTGGTAACCTAGGCACTCTACATTTCTGGGTTGGACAGCCAGCAAGTGCAGTGAGCATCATGTGGTGTCCATAAATTTCAGAAAATTTACTGACAGAAAAGCCAATATATCTTTTTTTTCCCCATTCACCTATATTCTATTACCCCACAAAATTAAAACTCATGACTAGTAGATCTCGTGCTCAAGGTCATTTTACTGTAACACTTCTCCACAATTTTTGTGAGTCCTTCCAGAGAACATTGTTCATGAAAATTAGAATCTCTGGTGTTGGGGATCACATAGAAAGATGTGGCAAATTCATTTAATCAATAGTTTACTATTGCTGTGATGACTTAATACACTAGTTTCCTATGCCTTCATTTAGGAAGTAATGTTTTTGTCCTTAAAGTTAAGCACATGACCAAATCTGTCTGAATTCAGTTGTTTTCAGACCTAAAGCCTGCAGAAAAAAGGGCAGCAAGATATGGAAAGAGTAAGCAGGCTGGGACTTTTCTGCTTGGAAAATAGGTGAGTGAGAAGAATCTGCACAAGTCTATAAGGTCGTGAGTGTTAGGAGAGAGAGGGTAAGGAAATACTACTCACACCTTTTGACACAAGAATTAGTAGGTGTCTAAGGAGGGTAGCAGTCGTGGACAAAACAAACCCGAAGAGATGTTCTTCCTAAAATGAGTTGTTAAGCCATAGAGCCCCTCTCTCCAGGTTGTGGTGCATACTCAGAGTGCACCTGGGCTTGAGGAGAACCCAGGCATGCTTATGGAAGTGGAATCCATGAAGGACTTTCTCATGAGATAGAAGTCATTTTTGAGTTGCAAATTACTAGAGGCTGGCAGAGAAGTTTTACATTTATTTGCCATGCTCCTGAGGTCTTCTGCTTTAGGCATTGTGCTAGAATGGAGCATGGGCTAGATGGTCTGGCGCAGTGCAGCCATCCTGTGCGCTCAAACACATTGCTGGAGTAACCATGTCTTTAAGTGCTTTCTCAAGTTTCGGAACTAAAGAAAGCCCCCCCTCGCAATTCATCGTGAAGCCCATTTGAATATTGCTGGTACATAATTGCTGGTACATAGTTTAATCCAATTTTTCCATTCCCATTTTTCCCTCATTGTCCTATTTGCAATTGTATTTACAGCTCTGATTAATCACAACCATTCCTCCGCCATCTCATTCCTCAGCAGTCCTAACATCCAAGTACCTGAAATAGAAAACTCTCCTGTAGCTGTAGCTGTCCTCCTTTTATATTCTGAGCTGAAAAACTTGAGGGCAAGTGAGACCTTAACAGATTTCTAGAGTACTCTATGGTGAGGAAGACCTGGTGGGGTTAGAAGGAGTCTGTATCCTGCTGCAAATATTTCCAGGAATGGGTTTAGTATGTGTGAACTAGGGATTATCACAAACTAAATCTAAATGAGATCTATATTGTGAGCATGATAGGAACCCGTGAGGTTCCTGTGAGCCTCAGTGGAAATCAGCCACGGGAGAGGAAGTGTTATGTTTGCATTTGCTGTAAAGGATCAAGAGAGGTTTCCCTGCACACAAATCTGCTGCCCAGCTCTGGACTGCAGCAATGTCATGAGTCAGCTTCATGGCAGACCTTGCACAGAGAAACCCGTGCGAGCACAGTTGTATCTTGTCTTGACTTCTGGAGCATATAAAACACTGGGAGTTCATGCACAGTGTAAGAAATGTTATGGCCTTTGCCCATTTTGAGCCAAAAGCCAAAGAAAAATGCCTATAATGTCTGAAAACTAAAATTACAGTCTCGGGTTTTATCTGTATTTTTGCTTTAGGAATGTTTACATGACAGCAAGAGAAGCAGAAATATGATGAAAAAATAATTGCTGTCAAGGTATCAGTGAAAACTAGGAACAAATAGAAACCAGAAACCAACTTGCTCTTGAGAAATTTCTAGACAGTCTCCAGACTTACCCAAACTCAACTGTTTAAATTTAGAATTGTTTCCACAGCACATTCCTAGCCCTTAACACATCACCAACATCTCTTGAGCACAGACAAGGAACTGAGATACTGGATTTCGTTTTGTGCCTTTTACATTATCTTTTGCAAAAGAAGTTGAAAATGGGTGAAAAGTTTTTGTGATTTTGTTGTTGTTAAGTCTCTAGTAAAGTAAAATAGTTGTGAAGGATTTACATTTTTGGAAACTATTGAACAGCTCTAGCCTGGAGTGTAGCTTTAAGGACAGATGCCACACGCCGTGGTAGCAGTGGGGTAGATGTTCATGTGAAGTCAGAGGTGAGACTTTGGCATTTACATGCTGTGCTAAAAGTGATGGGTAGCTGGGATGAGGGCAGGATGGGTCTGGAAGGGGGTGCACGGTGATGCTCAGTCTCTCCTCGAGCACCCTTGCTCTTCCAGGAATCACTCCTTGTATCTAACTCCTTACCTGCTTTACAAATACTGTTTTATTCTTGTACAGAATGAAGCGTATTCTTTCATCAGCTGAATCCTTGTAAAGTACAGTCACCAGCAAGATGGTTGTTCTGCAGCCTGTATTTGGGAAAGCACAGGACTGTGCATGTGTAGTAAATTATGAGGCCTCACAGCCGTAATACCTAGCTTCTGAGCCTCTTCGTGAGTACGTCCCGAGGAACCTTGCAAAAATTTCAGCGTATTTGTTTATCAATGGGGGAAATGAAGCTCGGGCAAGGGATTTGTTTGCCTTTTTCACCAGCAAACCCAACAGAGCCATGAATTCAATCCCATGCTTCCTTATTTAGGTAGGATGGTGTTGAAATGTGATCTTAAACCTTGCCCTCTCTTGAATGGCACATGAGCACGTGCTGAGCCTACGTGCACTTAAGGCACTGTTCGGACTGAGGATGCCTTTCAGGAGCAGGACTTGGGAGCACGGGGATGCTACACCTGCCTCTCATCCTAATTTCCCTAGCATAGAAAAGTCTTTTCTGTTGCAAATTCTGAGCTGAGAAAGCCATGTGCTTACAAGGGTTAACATCATCTGAGAAGTCCAGTGGCAGTGAAATGGGTATGGCCTTTTGGCAGTTGCACACCAGACCTGTGTAGCTCTCGACACACAGATGCTTTTTGTTACTTAGCTGACTTGCAGCGAGGTTAGACGCTGGAGGCGTGTAAAGCTTTCTTCCTCTTCGCTAGTAAAAACAAATGCTCTCTGTGCACAAAAAAAAGGCCAACAACCAATGCAATCTGGGGAGCTGTTTTTGGAAGGAGGCAGACCTGCTCTTACCTATGAGTCGCTGCCCTTTCCAGATGGTGCAGAGCTCAGGTTGTTGATTTAGGCGATGCTCTGATTGTTTTAATTTGAGGTGCCAGCATCATTTGTCAGGATCCACAGACAACAGTTAGCAGGGTGGGGCTCAGCCGCTCTGCAGTGCCTGATAATAGCAGCCACTCACAATCGGCTGAAGATTGGGACAGCAGAGGTGTGCTCAGACTTTAAAAAATACATACCTTGAAAGAAAGCCCTCAGCTTACCAGCAGAGGGCTAAATAAAAGGTGCTTTCCAGCCTTTTGGGAACATGTCATTGTCAGCTCCTGTGCTTCAGCCATGTTCTTTTGCCATGCAGAGTTATAAGCAGCACTGCAGTAGAAGGAAGTAACCTGGGCAGGTAATGGCTAAGGAGACCCTATTAAGAGGTTGAAAATTGCAGACAGAAATTAGAAGCCATATTGCCGTGTAATTTATTGCTAGAGGAGGAAGAGTTTAGCAACCCATAATGCTTGCTGCAGAGTCGCACAGCTGCGGTCTCTTTGTGGCAGCAGCAGGAGCGAGTGCAGAGCTGAGATTACTATGGAGCGGATAGCGGTGCTAAATGCAAGCGTCTAGCTATTAACCAGCTGAGTGCTGCGCGCTGCAGTACCAGCATCAGACTGACTGGTCTTTCCCAGTGGGCTTCCCAGAGGGAAAGGGGTTGGAGTACACACGCACGCGCGCACACACGCACTTGTGAGCCTCTCGTGGAACAGGTTTGCGCTGCACCATGTGTCAGGTCCTTGGACAAACTCCTGCTGACATCCATGGGTTTTTAAAGGATCCCTAGTCATCCAACTGTTTCCCGTTTGGAGCATAAAGCAAGCATTTGGCATCCAAGGTGTCACTAGATTTACGATAACTGCAGCATAGGGAACTGGATTGTCTCATACACTGGCTTTGGTACAAAATTACTATCTTGGATGTGTTGTGAAGTTCTGGCAGCTCTGTGCAGATAGTATAGTGTTTGGGAGTTAATCCCTTATCTATTTTTAATTCCGACCTACCTTGACGTAAAAAGTAAGTCTCAGTTGCTAATCATGTATTTGTTCTTAATAAATATAAGCATATGCAAGCACTTCCTGTACTTTAGAGAAGTAGGCTCCAGCAGAAGGCTGATTCATTTTCTGACGTTTTAAGCTGCATCTTTAAGACCACTCCTCGTGGTAGGGGTAACTGCTGAATTAGGAATGCGCATAAACTCATCCCAGCATCATGGTGAACTTAGTAAATTGTTCTAGTTACCAGTTACAGAAGTAACTTCTAACCAGCCAGGGAAAAAAAAATCTCCAGTTTTTAAAAAATTAAATAAAGAACAGTCTAAACATAACATCTTTAAGAGCTATGTCCCTGTACCAGTAAGACACTGAGAAATACCAGCTAAATTTACACTTGTTATTGCTGAAGTTTCAAAAAGTACAAAATTTAGACTGAAATCCATGTAGGATATCTGAAACTCATCTGTGAAATAGAGACCTGTTCATACTTTCCATGCTTTTCATTGTCAGCTTCCTGATCTCCAGAGAAAAAATAATACAAACCACAAAAAGTGTTTTATAAGTATTTTTGTCCTTATCATGTGTGACATTGCATACGATGCTGAGCAAAGGTTTTGATGAGATGGAAGTGACACTGAACAGTGCAGACCTCCTCCTCTGTGAATTTCTCAGAGATTCACAGGACTGAATGTCCCACAGAGGAGTTGTTCCAGAATCAATGAAGTTTCCAATATAGACATATGATGATTTTTTTCCCCGGGCTTTTAAAACAGTATAATAATTCATAATTAAGGAGACAAGGTGTCTTTTAAAGATTATTCCACTGCTGAGAAGGAGGGGATGGACAGCACTGCTGAACTGGAGAGAGCTGGTAGGAGTTTCCTGTTACAACTCTGCCACAAACCTCAGGGCGCTGGGAGGAATTCCCCTCTGCATTTGGCCCCTGTCTCTCGGCAGAGCGCTGCACCATCCTTCCTTGCCTAAGAACTCATAGCCCATGAAAGCAGTCCTGAAAAGCAGGTATAAGGAAACAAGACTGGTATTTTGGTGGTCCAAGTACCTACAGCTCCAGTTTCTACTTCGTGTTGGTCTGTGGCGTTGTAGGGCAAACCACCATCCTCGCTTAGACACATAAGAGAACAAAAATAGTTTTTGGTCTCTGTTACTTTGAAAACACATGTTCCTTAGTGAAATAAATCCAACTTACATTGATGTGGATAACACTCATGTGATTGTGGGCAAGTCACAGGTGGCTGGTTGCAAGGCGGTAATGTCCAAAAAGATCAGGTGGCCCTTGTTATATATTGTCACTATCTGTATGGATTGGAGAGTGGTTTAACTAAGCTCCATCCATGTGCCAGTGAAGGCAGAAGTGGCATCGGGCTGTGCGCTTCCCCGAGCTGCTGTGACACCCGTGAGCTCACTGACGACGAAGCCACACCTGCAGGGCTTGTTGCATGGTTCGTCCTTTTGGCTGCAAGTGGCACACTGAGCTGGAGGAGGTTTCAATGAGAAGAAGGTAGACCTGGTTTCTCATTGGCGTTGTTGTGTTGGTCACATCTCTGTCTAGGTGAAGCTAACAGGTGCAAAAGCAGCTGGAGAACTGAAGAAAGAATATATATACTAGCAATCAGCTGTCACAGTGAAACCTGTACCAAAGAGTGTCCAGCCTGGGTCTGACCTTGTTCCACTTCTAGACAGTGTTTCGTGAACCTGGATCAGGTAATGCAGCGCAGTCACTGTGTCTGTAACTTGGGCTTCGCTGGAAGGGACTGTGAACGCACGTGAAAAAGAGTTTAAAATGGTACTGGCAGATTACTAGCCTTTTTCACATGGTGTCTTCAAAACAAGTGAAGGATTCTTACACCTAGTACTAATCAATTGCTGGATAGCAGCTCTGAAGAAAAGGTGAGAGGATTATAGTGAATAATCTGGTGAACATTACTCAACAATCTCATGGAAAAGGCAAACAGGCTGGTATATATAGGCAGGAATGCTGCCTATAAGGCACATGAAATCATGCTCTGATCAGACCCGTGCTGGATGTTAGTCTCTAACAAAGACATGGACTGAATGGAGAAGAGTCCAGGAGAGCCAGGAATGATCAGAAGTAGAGGAAAATTACTTCTGAGGGAAGACAGAATAAGTCAGAGTTGTCTGGCGTAGTGAAGAAAATACTGAGGTTTAGCTGATCTTGTTTAAGGGTAGGAAAAACTTTCCATGTTCATCCTAGGGTGGATCACCAGTATTTTTGCCTGCGCTCAGATGTTGCTCAGTCACCCGATGATAAGTAGCTTACATATAAAGGGTTCTTCTGCAGCCAATCAGTTTTCTTACGATGCCAAGCACACTGCTTCCCTGAGACTTGGCAGCCGACATACGGATGCTTGGAGACCCAGAACAGTTTAATCCAACTGCAGTGAAAGAAGTCTGAAGCTGGGTTGGTTTACTTTGCATTTTGGATAGGCTAAGTGTGTGGGTAGTCAGTCACTGGAGTTCAGATATGTTGGGTAACATAATCACGTCCAAGTACATAAAATTACCTCTTTTGTTGGATTTTGACCACCAGTCCCTATACTCTTCTTCTGCAGTAGGACCCTGTCCTGCTCCCAACCAAGTTAATAGGAATTTTGCTGCTAGTTTCAGTGGTGAGCAGGAACAGACCCACACTATCCCCATAAGTGTTCACACTATTTCTGACTCTTTGTCATCATAAAAAGCACCAGATATGTGCCAGATCACACATCTAAATCAGACTTTCCAGGACAACCAGTTATAAGGCTGAGGGTAAATAGAGGAAGTGGGATTCACCATTCCTCTAAACTTGAGAGGTGCACGCTTTGCCACTCGTCACATGATCCTATCAGTAGTACAGAGGCATAGTTAGAAAGTGGCTAAACTCACCTATCGAAAGTTCAAACTTTCATGTAAAAGAATGACTAGCTTTTAAACTCCATGTGTTCTCGTTCACCCACAGGATACAGCCAGTTTTGAGAACCTGGGTCTCTTAACAGCCACGGCTCTTGACTTCTTCTCTTCTATGTTATCAAGAGTCCAGATGTTTAATAACCTTTGCTGGAATAAGCTTCCCATGCTTTACCTGCGCTTTGTAAGGAGGTGCTTTTTCAGTTGAATCTTCCTTCCAACAGAAGGGTTTTCTCTTGCTAGAAACGTTACCAACAGGAAAAAAAGATAGTAACAGCCTTATTTTCTCAGTAAGATGAAAGAGGGGAAAAAAAGAAAGAAAAAAAAAAGACGTATTTTCAGTTCCAGGGAAATCATGTTCACGGGTTTTTTGTTGATCCTGGAAGGTGTGAAACTGTGAAGGCTTAGCAAGCTGAAATTTCCCTAATGCTCTAGCCTAAATTCAAAGGGGATGAGACCCCCGCCCTTCAGCTAGCATAAAATAATGCTAGCAGAAGCAAATCAAGACAATACTGTCACTGAATTTCATTGGTTTTCTCTTTGTCCAACCTAACTTGTTCTTGAGTTGTCTTTGCAAATCAATGCAAAACTTTGCACTGAAACTTTGGAGCAGATCCTTAGGACATAGTCGGGGACTGGAAAACGAATCCCACATAATCTGCAGGGCAAATGAATTGTCAAAGGCGTCTAGAAACCTCAACTTCATGCAGGTGATTTCTTTGTGGCTGCATTTTGACCTGTATGTGCAGAAAGCCTTTCAGCGTGCATTAAGGTAGGGCAACAGGCGCTCAGAATATAGCACAGCCTTACAGATTTATCTTTCTCTATTTCTATGTTTTAAGACAGTTCACATTATATTTAAGAAACTGATCAGAGAGAGCTTTCACTGCTGATGTGCTGTTAGTATTGCACTCCATTTCAAGCAGTTTCTCCTTTTTTAGCAGAATTTTTTAACTTAATAAAACCCCACTTAAACCATGAACAATGAACAATTGGCTTGCTTGTGGATATATTGCTGAAGCATTACATGTTTCCATATAATCCAGAATTGCAAATATTGGGTACTTAAATAAAGTGCAAAGGTGGCGAGGCTGGTGACAGCCTTTTACTGTGTTGTAGCAGAAATTACCTCCTGAGTTTTAAACTGTTACAATTGTCACGTTGGCCTGTGATTTAACAACTTAACTCCTTCTCTTTAGACCAATTTTGCTCCCTCTAAAAAACAAAACAAAAACCTGTTTTGGCTAATTGAGAAATGTCAACAGTGGGTTTGGTTGGTCCAAGAGTTGGGATTTTTTTTTACTGTGAAGTGCATCACTTTCTGAAGAGTGACTGTAAATGGCATTCAGCAATTCAAGTTGCATTGTCTTTCCAAGGTTACCATAGCATATTCCATCTACAAAATTGGAAATGTTTTCCTTGGCTAAAAGGCACCAAAAGAATAATTACAAACCTTTAGGGCATGTCTACATCATACACTGAAGTACCTACATCTGTACAAAGATGCACATCTGGCTTTTGGGTCTGCTAGGTATCCAAAACAAGTCCTCATTGTGGCAAATCAGATGTTTATTGAAATGGATGTACAACAGATATCAAAGGTAATGGAAGCAAGCTGGTAACTTGCTCCAAGTTCAGCACAGAACAGTTAGGATGAACACAGCTGCCTCTGCACAGTGCTGTGGAGTATGGCATCCATTAACTCCCCATCTGACTCAAAAATACATGCCAAAGAGCCTTACTCAGTAAACTCAGCATGAAGTCTAAACTTCTGTTTCAGAAAGGAGGCGATGCAGTTGTTTATTATTCTCCTTAGTGTCCTTATTCAGACTTTTTTTCCCAAACAACCACCATCACAAACTTTAATATTTTTTTTTATTTTCAGTTGCTCTGATGAGGACTAGCTATCGCCCCACTTTTTTCCTGATACCTGAGTAAGCGCAAAACTGTCAAAAGTATCCACTAACTCTGAACACTGAGCATGAAACATTTTCAAAACCTGTGTTTTTCAGCAAATACGTTGTTGTGTAATGCTTCATATATCTAGAGTACCTTTTGTATTGATGTGAGAGACATTGTGAAACTTCAGCACATCTGACTTGGCATCTGCTAGACATCCAAAGCAAATCTGCATTGTGGCAAATTGAGTGTTTATTGAAATGCTTTAGCCTGAAGAGACTTAGGGTATTTTGTAGGGGAAAAACAGTTTTTCCTGAGGCAGCTGACCAGTTTCACAAGTGGCAAACTGAAGAACAGCACACAGTTTGTGATAGGGGAAAATTGCACCTACTTACCCTTTTAACACTGATTGCACCATTGGTCTTTGTGCTTTTAAAATTCAATCAATCAGTATTCATTTGTTTGTTTTTCTCCATGAAACAGATAAAAGGAAGAAGGAGAGAAACAAAATCTATTCAGTAGTAAGGAATACAGGACATGCCATTGGATACCACAGCGTTGGTCATGCAAAAAAAAGCACAAAACCCCCCTCTATAATAGATTTAGTCTTGGTTTTGTCACTGAATCATCCTGTAGGATTATTTGTGCCACTTAAACTTGCGTCCCCATCTTTCCCTCCAAAATGTGGATTGTGATACTGTTGCACAGGAACAACGTGTAAACCATCTATGACAAGTCTAAATGGTGCTTTGAAGATGGGACAAGTGCTTCCCAGAGCTTTATTATTCTGTGTCCAGCAGCTGATGAAACTTGATGCTACAAGGGAGGCAAAGGAAACCCCATTATGCACCTTTGGAATTGTTTCAGGGTGGTTTTCTTTCTGTTTTGGCAATGGAGAAAACTAATCTCTATTGTTCATTACTGACATTAGAGCAGCACCAGCTGAGGTCTATGCCCCATTGTGCTAGCACAACAGCAAACACATGCCCAACGTCAGCCTCCAACAGAGCAGAGACCAGGGAAGATGAGAAATGAGCACAGAAAGGTGAAATCATTTACCCGAGGACATTCAGCAAGCTGAACCCTGTAGGTACCTCTTTTGACTGCGACATTGGCAGGCTACACACTGAACCCCACTGTTCATGTCCACGTTAACTGCTCTCATCAAAGGTTCCCACCCTGCACTGAAACCCACAGTCCACTGACACCCACAGCCCACTGAACTGCTTCTGTTATAGGTGCAGAAAGACCCTATGTGAGCATAGGGGTCTTATCTTACCTTCCTTCTTCCCTGCAGGATGCTCTGACCCTTTGGTGGCCCAAGCTCTCCACCACCTCCAAAAGCCATGCCAGCAAGGCCTTCAGCAGACCGTGTTCTGTAGAGCTTTCATGCATTTTGGTTAGCTGGCGTCAATAGACTTTATCTTTCAAAATGTGCTGCAGTGCTGATCCTCAGCAGCATTGCATATATTCTGTGACTACAGTGTGTGCAATCAATTAACCCATCGGTTTTCTTTTTTACTGCCTTCCCGCATGCAAGCAGCCTTACCAATAACGCACTTCCAGAGAGCCTTCAGAGGTGTCTCAGCACCAGAATTTGCATTGAACATCTGCCTGCTGACTCCAGTACAGAGGCATCTGAAGCCAGCGAAGGAACCTGGATCCAGCCCTGCTGACCTGGTGGTTCTCCCTTTTGCTTATGTCCATGATCTCTGTTATTGATCGCCTGGTCTAATTTGGAGGGTATAGTGGCAGGTTTTGTTAGTACTTTTGAAATGAGGGACAGAGAGAGTTTAGAAGCTGATAGGCCATCACACAGAATATGTAGTACAGCATTGCCCCTGTGAATACCTCATGCGTCTTTATTTCTAGGGGAAGCAAAACAAGAACGTCCCTGCACAGTCTAGCATGACCTAGGAAATAAATGGATTGCATTGCCTTCTCTGCAGCAACACCACCTATGGACATAGCTTGATTTCTCTCCCCTTCTATTTTAATTTGCAGACTCAAACAAACATACTGTCCCTGGGCAAGTAATAACCCTTAGAAAGAAAAAGTCATTTACGCTGTGAGTAAAGAATGGCTTTAGGAAGGAGAAGCATAGATGGAAATATTTTCAGCTGTACAGAACTGTTCTGTCCAAGTCATTACAAATCACATAACTGTGGCATGTATTTTCAAAACCGTAGCAGTGGAATGGATCATTTTTGCCTCTGCCTGTCAAGCTGTGATCTTGGACAGGTGGTGGGAAATTCTGAGGTTTTTAAGGCTGTTAAGATTCAGAGAGGAAAACCAAAAAGGTGAAAGTGTTGACGCCAGTTTCCAAGCATGTTGGAAGGAAGAGAGCCTTTTTCCACCACTGCCAGTTATCAGGACTGTCAGCCAGCTAGTTGCTCAACAAAGATGCATCCTCGCAACAAGTGTCATATTTTATTAGTATGTATATCTTCTCTGAATGCCAGTTGTTCAGCACAGGACTGCAGGAAAGATCATTATGGCAGACTTTGACTTGGAAAAAGTTACGTAAGATGTATCAGAAGGGTTTTTTTCTATATGTCTTTCTGTTATAGAGGCTTTCTTGTAAATGGGAGATAGAAGTATTACTGCCATTCCCACTGAATGCTCCATGTGGGCTAAGATATGCTGTTAACAGGTTTTTAATGAATCCATGCAGATTTAATTTTTGGCCTCTATTTGACATATCATTATCAAGCACCAGGGGTTAAACTATTTGTGGATGTGACTGAACTTATGTTTGTTTCATTATCAAACTAATTTGATCAGATTTTTTTTTTAATGTTCTTTGCTTCTGACATTGGTGTGTCTTTGAACTAAGCAACGTAGCAATCCCATGCTGTGCTCCAGCATGGCAACTGGCCATAGTGGAGACAAGTAAAGTCATCTCTTGCAGGTATTGCCTGATGGCTTGAGCGTATTAAAGGTTGTCGTATTTGGGTGGCAGTCAGGGCCCAGCTTGATGCAGCATAGAGAACACGAGTAGCAATGTGCAGTGGCCAAAAGATACTTTACTATGGAAAAATCCATTGTTCAGCACCATGCTGTCTTTCTCTTTAAAGGTTTTCTCCTTCCCCTTGATAAGAAAACTGAGGAGCTTGTACAGCTGCTATTTCATCTTCGGCGTGCGTGTACTTGCACATTTTTAATATCACTCCTTACTGTTTGTCATGTTCCTTTTCTTCCACCACGACCAACCTGGCTTGCAGTTCTTCTGCAGAATGCAAACTCTTGACCAGATTTGCAGAAGAATTCAGCATGCAGTGTACAATAGGAAAGGGTTTCAAAGAAAGACGCACCCTTAAAAATACAGACTCTCTTGTGCCCCCCCCTTACCATTTCTGTATGTGATGGCTTATATTTTCATAATATACCTCTAAATGTAGTGAACATGTCTACGATAAACTCCTGGTGGGTGGATCCCATCTGTTTGCCACACTATAAGAAAGCATTTTAGAAACCTAAAGGAAAAGAAAGTCATAAATGTACCCATCCTTACATCCCATCCAGGCTTCTTGTTTCCTTGTCCTGTTTGATGTCTGTCTATGCAAATGCCAAGACTGAAATTCAGCTCTTTTCCCAAATCTTTTTTAACTCAAAACTTAACCTTCATGTTTCTCTTATCAGTGTTTGAAACTCTGTCTTTCAGTTTTCCTTTCAAAGAGGGTAAATAAGATACATTCTTCTCGTACTTACATACCAGTAACTTTTTTTTTCCCTGTAATCCAGTCTCTTTGGACCGCTCTGTTTCTGGAGAATCAACTACAAGGTACACTTTAGATGAGAACCATCCATAGCAATTACCAGCTAAATCTTTTCTCATATCACACTTTAGAGGAAATTATTCCAGAGGGAAATTCTTGGCAAACTCACTATTATAAATACTGCTTAAATTAGTTCATGGTTATAGAAAATGAGAAGGGAGGGGAAGCCTTGCAGTAACTACTGTTTTCTCCACCTTTAGATTGTAAACTGATGCAAAGGAATTGTGGAAAGGCTATGGACATTTGAAAAAGAAAACCGTGCAGATCTGAGCAAGAGTTAAGTTTTAATTTGCATTCAGTCACTTCCTTGGCAAATTCATTGCTTTAAACTTATCAGCCTTGTTTCCTGATGACAATGTGTTACTGACATCAGCTCAAGTTGATGGCAAAGATATTACCAATTCAGAAAATAAAGTCATCTAGCGGAAATGATCTGCCTTTGACAGCTTGATGCACACCAAAGTGCCCAGCTGGAGCTGTGGAGTCATAACATTGCCACTACTTGGGGGAGCAAAAGGGATCACAAAGAGTCTACAGTGCAATAAAAGAGGGTGTTCATCCTTGCCGGTTTGCACGGAAGAACATGATTGTATGTTGGCTCCATAATGAAGTGGCGATTTGGCTTGTAAAATACAGATAATAAGAAAAAACTACAATATTTTATATACTTTTTTTAATTCTTTTCCACAGTTGGATCATAATTCCACCTTTTCCCTGCATTCATAAGGACTCATAACTTCCTTTTTTATATGAAAGCTGAGATTCCCATGTAGTCACATAACTCTGTAGCTAAGGTTTTAAGAAAAATAGGAGGTGTTTTGGAACTTCCTATAAAATCACAAGAGCTGGCAAAACAGAACTAGCCATAATGTTGTTTGATATTCCTCCTGTGTATAACCCACAGTGACATTCAAGGCTTTTACTAGCAGATCTGCAGAGGATGTGATCTGTTTCTAGCAAGGAGAGGTTTAGTTAAGTATCAGAAACTTGCACTTTGAGACATAAACTGAGAACAAATGCAAAGTTAAGATGGAGATCCTGCAGCTATAATGGACAGAAGATTTCTTTCACCCCTTAAAAAATAACTTTTGCAGGACATAATACCACAACGGAATTGCAGCAATGATGGAGGTTACATATGAGTAAGCATTGCTGTATGTCTCCACGTGGAAATGATAGCTGATATAACTGAATCTTAAGTTTTGTCTCCTCGTCTGGGGCTTCTATTGCTGTAGTGCAAACGGTAGTACCTAGTACTCATAAGCTTCACTGTTGCCTCAAAGTAATTAAAAATTTTCTTACAAAACTCGTTTCTCTTGCACATTAAATAAATGGTGACAGTGAGTCCGATTTTAAAAATCAGTAGTGCCCTGTTAAGCTAATACATCTGCACTCTGCTCCCTGCTCCCATTTATCATCTCATAGCAGGTTGAATGCACTCTTCTCTCTGCAAGTATTGATTTAGCATAACAAAGTATGACCTTGCTTGCACTCTGACTTGGAAAACAGCTGTTGTGTACCACGTTGCATACGACAGTCTTTACGGGGTTCTGCAGGGACGTGCCAGCAATATGGAAGAACCAGAGAAACAATGGTTCCCTACACCAAATCAGATATCTTTGTGTATACGCAGAGCTAACCCAGAGTAATAAGCACCTTTCACATGCGGTGCAGGGAGAATTTGCTCTTTCCTAGTGGAGCACAGGTGATTCTTCCCCGTGAGATGCCACCCCAGCTCCTCTGTCATCAAAGCATGGTTTGAATGTTGAGATAACTGGCGCAGGAAGGGTTTCCAACTTTGCAGCCATGACAACACCGCGTGACGCCTGCACGTTCAGGAAGGGAGATGGAGGTGGTAGGAATGAGCGTCATGCTTTCTTCTGTCCCATAGAAAAGGCATCTCTCCTTTCTAAAAACAGAATAAATTTCAGTCTAAATTCTCTTTGGGGTTTGCAAGGCCTGTTTCATTGTGCTTACCGGGGCTCTGGGAAAGTGCAACATGCATACAAGAAATTTTGGATAACTGGGTAACTGCTATTTTCTGCACATGGTAACTAGAATTTTTGAGGGTCCTCTGGGCATCACTGTGATACAGAATGGTGAAATGAGAAGACCAAGACAACTTTCAACCATTCAGTGTTTCAAAGCAGTCCTGTAGAATATGGTGCTATACATGGTCTGTAGGATTTGACAGGTGCAGCAGTGGCAGGGCAGAGAGACAGGGAGAAACTGTGGTATTTTGGTTTATCCAAGATAAACAGAGGTGAGATGGTATAGCAGAAGTGCTCAGATCTGAATTTTACGTGAACCATCAATGGTGGAAGAGGCTGACTCCTTTGTTTCACAACATATCACTCAAGTAAGAGAGGGAGGAGTTAGGGAGGTATTATCTAACACTTCAAATTAGTATTGCCATCCTTAGTGTTCGCCTCCCTCACCAGAGTCAGGTAGCAGTAGGTCTGTACCATCAAGGTGGTAGGCGCACAGTGTTGCAAGGTGAGCTTCACAGCATTTGGGGACTACTGGGCAGCAAGAGAAACTCACCCTCTTGTGTATGCGTTTATATCCAGACCAACAAAGGTCTGTTAGCTCTCTGTTGCTACTGAAAACAGTGGGCACCTAGCACTTACATCTCCATGGGGAATGGAAAGCCTCGTTGCTTAAAAGCTAGATAGTTCTTATGAACTATCCGCCACATGGATGTGAGGCAACTGACCGCTCACCTACCCTGGGAATACTCAAGGGACAGCCTAAAAAAAGCCGTTAGCAACACTACTATTCTTCAGGCTGGCTACCAGTGCAGAGCCAGGGTGGGCTGCCCCTTCAGTAAAAGCCCTCGCTGTGCCAGTGCAAGAGCTTGACTAATGCAAACTGACTCTTAGCCAAGGACTCGTGCCATCAGCAACCTTTTCTAGCCATCCATTAGCAAATATTAGTATTTGCTGTCATCCCCAGCACAGCATTTCTGCAAGTACCAAAGGGTTATTGCCAAGTTATAAGTGCTGGGCACAGAGGTGTTGCAGAGCCTGAGGAGCTGTCGCAAGGGCACACAGTCACAGTGTGCTGTCCCCTCATGTACATGCTGGGACCTGGTGCCCAGAAGATACTTCAGCTACACTTGCAGCTCTGGTGCATGTTGGAGACTAAGGCACAGCAGAGCAGGAAAGGATGCAACGTGCAACATACAGTTCAGTGAATTTGACTGTTTGGGGTTGTTTCTTTTTGTGTTGATCCAGTTAAGTCACTGCCATCCACAGCTGGCTGGCTGGGTTTTAGAAGCCACCACAAGAAAATCTTTATTAGGAATGCACAAACAGCCAAGTGATCTATCAGAAACTGGAGAAGGGAGATGTTTCTGTAAAGAAGAATATATAGAAGACAAGGTTTTCTAATTGGGTGGGAAAAAAAAATCAGTGCTAGTTGTCCTTTCTAAGAATCTATGGAAAAGTGAATAAATTATTCTTTGCAGCTCCTTTTATTATTCTGTGCAGCTGCAGGAAAGGGCTGTATAATTTATGTGTGTTCTTGAACTAAAATGTGTGGTCTGGTGACTAGACATGGTAAGAGGGCAAGCATTCCTCTCTCTCCACAGGATTTCAAAGATTCTGACATGTCCTTTCAAAAATAAAAATGAAAGACTTTATGCAAAAAGTAAAAGCTCATCTTTCCTTTTAATCAGATGAAATATTTTACTATTAAATCATTTCTTTATTTCTGATTAATATTTGATTAGACATTGTGACAATATGAAATGCAAACATGGCTTGTGGAATAGCTTAAAAGTAAAAAAGTTAATTTTTAATTCCTACAGTGACCCCCACTTGAGTCATACTGTGTGGTCATTAATAGCTCTTCATTGTCAGTCCATCCTATAAGATGACCACATAGCTAACTTCCCTGCTGTGCAAGTACCATGAGATGAAACACAGAATTGGGTATGTGGGCTGCATGTCACACACAGGCCAGTTTGTTTTGCAGGTCTGCTGTAGCAGGTCTCCCCTAAGGGGTTCACAGACTCTAAAACAGATCGCAAAAGTAGCGTAATATCTGCTCAGTGAGATCCATCAGGTCTGGTGAAGAAGTGGCCAGCCATGAGTGATGGTTCAGGATGGCTTAGAAACCCCGTAATGTCCAATGTTTCGTATGCTGGTGGGTTGGAAACTCTCCCTTTCTAATGCAATTTTGCTTTCCTGTTAAACAGGAACTGACAGCTGTTAAGAAGGCATGTCAGGCAGGTTAGAGAATCCAACCTTTTATGAATCCCAGACCATAATGAAGATAAAATTTGTTTAATTGTTAATATTTAATAGGATTAGACTGGAATGGCGATAGGGGAAAACTCAATTGTTTTAAATTTGCAGTATTCGTTAAAAAATAGCAAATATGTCATTTTATGGTATCCAGGGGAATGATGTATGCAAACAAACTTAAAGGATCTCATCTTCATTTTGGCTAGCCAGAACTTGTGTGGCGTACGCCCCAAGCACCTCTGCTTCTAGGGCTGTTGACACGCATGGTGTCAGACTGTGGTTGCCGGCTCGTTTCAGAAAGCTTCTGCAGGAAACCAGGAGCAGGCACCTATTAGCTCACCTGCTGTTATTTTCTCATCATCACATGGGTTGGTTGAATACACTGTCCAAACACTTAAAAGGGACAGTGAAGGGGAGAAAACAGCAAGCCCATACAATCCCCCTTTTATACATTGGGAAGCCGTGCCATGGACAGTAGTACATATGTGTGCTGTAAAGAGGACTCCAATATTTCTTAGATACTGATTGAAGATCATATACTCTGTGCTCAGGCTGCACTGTAGAAGAGTTAATTTTTTTAGAAAATAGTAATTAGAAATATTTAATGCAGGCTTTTAAGATCTTTGTAGCTGAACCAAAATGGAGAAAATTCTTATACAAAAGTGGTGGGGCCGGCAGTGTGCTTGGCTGAGCACAAAGAGACATTAGAATTGGATTAGGATCAGCATTTTCAAGAATACCTTGTGTATTAATTAGTCCTGTTATGCAAATCCAGCTAAAGTGTGTGGGAGCAGAGGCATATAGTCAGGTGCTCTGGACCCAACTGCAGCCCTGAGGAGGTGACAACACCCAGATGCTGGACCACGTTTTTCTAGAGGCTCCACAGTCGGTGGAGCAGAAAACCTGTTTCCTCCATTTAAACCAATGTGGCTGACTTTGCACTGAAGCAGATGCCTCAGCACAAACATTACTGCAGAGCAATGTAGTTTCTGGCAAGAAGGCAGTTACAGGCAGCTGGAGAGCAGTAATTTCCTGCAACAGTGAAGTCCTTTGGAAAGCAGATATGTGCCTGTGCCTTCATTTGCACTGAGACATAGGTCCTAAGTGGCCATTGCTTTGGAAGGTGAGAACTAAGGTCCCCACGCATATAAGTCCTGTGTAAAATATATATGGAATGTTCTGCATTTATTGCATGAATCTTTATGAAAATTTCTTACAAATTTTACTTTAAAAAATGAGATTTTTTTAATAGATAACATTTGTTCCTAGATAACAAATTAAAAAGATAAAACAGACATGACATGCTTGATAACTATAAAGGGAAGAAGCATTTTCTTTCATTGCTCAGGGTATGCTATCAGTATCTCTGCGTATAAAATGGAGTTCAAATGATTGCTAGAAGATGTGTACATCCACCATCCCTCTTCATCAGTACCTTTACCCAACATAAAGTGAAGACTCCCCCAAATAACAAAACTTAGCAAGAGAAAAGGAGGTGGACAGATTCAAGCGCTAGTTTGACTGGGAACATCTGGAAAACAGAAGATAATGTTCCACAGACTTGTCTTTTGATTGCTGGAAATTATTTGCAAAACTGAACCAGTGGAGGAAGCTTGATACAGAAGACGAAAAAATACCCTGTCTGCAATAGCTTCACTGGTTTGTTGCCATTCTTAAGACCTGGGACTTGGGCTGAGTAGCAAAAAGAGCTTTGTGATTATCATTATTTATAGGGAAATGTGTTTCATGCACAGGTAGGTGTTAGACAGCCTCTTTGCATAATATCCCTGCAAAAACTGTTGGTTTTGTCAGTCTACAGGGTAGTTCAAGCCCTTCTGCTTCCACATGAGTATCCCTAACACCACCATCTATATTGTCCATACATTCCCCTCATGCAGAAACCTCCAGCTCTGTGTCAGTTAAATTCCTAGCCACAGAGAAATTAAGTTAAAGAAATCTCATTATATGTTTTCATTTGCGAAGTAACTAAAAATAATTTTTTTTTTATTATTCCAGAATCAATTAATTTAGTTTAAAAGGTCTGTTTTCAGGGAAGTCTCCAAGCCTGCCTGTGGTGGAAATCACAAGGTCTACCTGCAAAGTTTTTCTATCACACGTTGTGCTGCACACAAAGCAATAGCAGTGTGAAAGGCACAGAGGAAAAAGCTTTCAAGTTCATCTTTTAAGTATGTAACTTACTAGCACATGTGTAACTTCTTCCTGTTGGAAGATAAATGAAGTATTTCCCTAATGAGCTTAGTGGGGCATAGAGATGGCTATCCTGCCTTTGGAAATGATCAGAAAGCAATTGTTTATCTTTGGAGTCAAACATGAGCTTCCCTTGGCACGACAAAGCTCTGAGTTGGATTTTGGGTTTGTGCCGCGTCTCCAGCACATGCCCGTGACAGCGATCCCAGAGTCGTGCCTCTCTCCGGGCCCTCCCAGCAGAGATGGCAGTGGCTCAGCTGCCTTAAGGAAACCCCTGGTTGACCTTAACGTGGGGAATGAATGTTCCTTGGAATAAACAGTTTGCAAAAGGAGGCTGCTAATAGCGAAACCTCAAAGGCTCTTGCACAACTTCAGAAGGAGGAAGCTGGTGCTTTTGACTTTTCCCAGCTTTGAGTCTTCTGGGAGGAATGCAACAAAGGAGCTGTTGACATCTGCGCTCGGAGTGGCTCGTGATATACTCCTGGTGGGAAAAAAATTACATTCTTGGGTTTCATAGCTGCATTTTTTGAAGCTTTTTCTAGCTGGTAGTATTCGTCTTACGTGAGCCCAGTTTGAGAGACTACTGTATCACATCAGGAATAGTTCTAAAGGCTAAATAGCTCAAAGGAGGAGCCTCCAGACTTCATCCTGACACAAAAGTTTAAAATCCTCTGCTGCTTCTGTTGCAGGAGGAGTGATTTTTGTGTCTCAGGAGTAGTTTCTGTTCAATAAATATTATCATTTTTCATCTGTCATTTCAGACAACAAAACATGTGTGCAGGGAGCTTGCTTTCAGGTTTGGTGCCACTGCAATTTATAGACCATGGCCCCATTTCGAGCAGTAGCTAGGCACCTATCTCAGGGAGGCCAGAGGGACTCACGCAAATGCACAAGAGCTTCCTTAAGTGGAGCAGACAAACAGCAGGGTACTTCTTTTTAAAAGCTCTTGAACACATAATCACCACATCTTATCCTGGCAAATTCTGATTATAATTATAGGAAGGAGGAAATGACAAACAGAGGCACTGACATGAATGTGTGGGCCAAGAAAAGAGAGCAAGCGAGAGGGGTGAGGATGAAATCGGTGTGCAGCCTTTGGGAGGCTCATGCAATTATTCGTCGGGTGGGAGGGGAAGGAGGTGGAGGTGAAAAAAAGTAGAGAGCCAGGCTTTCCCATCATGAGCTTAAGGAAATTACAGGAAGACTGGGCTCAAGCCCACTGAAGTCAAGGGGAAGCTTGCCATTAGTTCCAGCTTGCTTTGCAACAGGCTTTAATATCTTTGCTTCCAAATACCTGTCTGAAATGCTTCTGGTCAGTCCTCGAAATCAGGTTTTGGGGTGTTCCTCCAAGCCTTTTGCCTGTGCATCCCTTGAAAGCAAAGCAGTGGTCTGCCTGCCGTCTTCTGCGTGACAGCCTGTCTCAGGATGCACAAGGCTGCGGGGAACTAATGGGGTTTTTATAATCATTTTTACGGGCATCGGAGAAAAGGGCCATTCAGTCCGTCCAGTCTGTTGTACCATCCTGATGGTAACGAACACATTACTGCATTTCCCCAGTGCCCTACCTTCTAGGGGACTACAGTGCAGCTGTAAACCAGCTGTGCTTCATTTGCACTCAGAAACAGAGCCCTTTTGTCTGCTTCAACTGTTATTTACCATCTTTTCTTTCACCCTTCCTTCCTTCTCCTTCTCCCCCTACTTTTGGCTCTTTACAGGCAAAGTAGTTGCTGAAAGACAGGTTCGCACTTTGAAATGTGCCATTCCCTGGGACTTAGCATCTATCCTAAGAATATTAAATGTAAGGAGCTTTCCCTGTTTGTCATATGAAGCGAAGTGAAGAATGACTCCTGTTGAGTGGGTTCAAAAGGGTGGCGCGTTGCTGGCCTGGCTGCAGTTTCATTGGACAGAATGGATTTCTCCCAGAGCTTTAAGCACTTGGCAGAGACCCTGATCTGTTGACGTACTGAAGTGAGTTTGCCCGTCAGCAATGACTGCTCCGCAGACTCCACATTTAAAATCATTTCCAACAGACACCTAGAGATGCTGTGTTGCTCACTGAAGAGAGATGTCCCAGTTCTAACACCTCCAGGGTATCTCCGCTGTTGCAGGGAAAAAAAAATAAAAATCCATATTTCCCATTTTATCCCTAAATCAAGGACAAAGCTGAGTCAGACAACAAGCACCTTTTCTAAGGCAAGATACTGAAATGAAAGTATAGAGCCTGATTCTTCAAATGCTAGTGAGAAGGTTTGCTGTGAGCATCTCCATCGACACCATTGGGAACATGGGTAGCAGCAGGCAGCTTCTCTCACTTTAGTCCAGCATAATTTCCCCCACATTCCAATGTCATCTTTGCTTACAAAAAACCCACAGGGTTTGATGCAAGTACTAATATAGCAGGAGAAGGTGGACTATTTCTAATGCATGGATCAAAAGAAGATAGTGACATACTACTTTCATTTATTCCCTGCTGCCCTAACCCAATGCATAAGGAGCTGCATCCATCCGACAGGTAGCAGAATTAATCCATTTCTTAAATGACTTTTAAAGTACAGCATTATGGCCACAAATCCCGAAAGAGATTTGGTGCAGCCCAAATTCCTGGTGTGCAGCTACAGTAAACAATGAAGTGACATATTTTGCAGTGGTTTAGGTCACTTTTCCTCTGACCTGTGCAATTTTGGCAGAGATGGAAGTAGTGTTGCAGGCTGCTAAGGGGCTGCTGTTTTGAGTGGTTTTTTTAAGAGCCAAGGTTTTTTCCTTGGCCAAACAAATGCTGGGCTGGCAGTAATATTTTGGATGCTAGTGCCATCCAGTGGCCCATAAAGAATGCCATAGAGTACTTCAGTGTCCCAAGGAATCACTAATGCGTTGCATTTTTCAGCCAAAGCAGGGCCATGCAGAAAATATATGATCAAAAAAGTGAAAGCCTTGAATTTTTGAGAGGTCCCTTTTTTATTATTATGTTAAGCACTATAAGCACGGGCCCATTTCAAAAAGGGGTTCAGCCCTCGGCTGTGTTTAGTTCCAGTTCAGTGCTCTCTGAACAAAGGTTGGTACTCAGAAGTCAGCACAGCTGTCTTGTGTTGCAGACTGTTAGTCATTTTTCTCAGCATTTAAAGCAGATTATCAGGGAGTAATTCTGCTCATATGAAAAAGGAGAAAAAAGCTGATGCTGAAGTGTGTTACAGGTGGTCAGTAATTCTGCAATTTAGCAAAAGGACTTTTCTGGCAGCTTCTATGTATCTATTCAGGAACACATACACATGCATCCACATGTCAGAAGGAAACCAGGCAAAGTTTATTGGGTCAGCTGATACTGCTGGAAAAAAACCAGACAAGGCCTTATTCGGGTAAGTGAAAAGGAAGTAGTAAACTTCAGGCTACGTATTAACCATTGCTCTGAGTTGCATTACTTAGACAAATACCAAAAAGGAATTTCAGTGTAAGTAAAGGAATTATAGTGTGGACCATTGGGAAAATTGACAGGTGCTGTGAAATTTGCCGTGTCTTGGTCATTTCTTCATTTGCTGTTCTTACATGCTCTTCTTCAAGGGTGATGCATGTTTGTCCATGGGTATTTTTCTTCTGTTAGTGAGTTTTATGAGGGTAGGGGATTGTCTGAATACTTGGAGGAGGGGTAGGTTCAGGAAAAATACTATTTGGAGATGTGAGCCATAAAATAGATGTTTGTAATCCAAGTATATTTGCCAGTATTTTGTGTATACAGAAGGTTTTGCTCTTGAAAGTGGTTTTATATCCCCCATCTTACAGTTTCCAAAACTTGAAAGACCTCGAAGGCGAAAGACTTAACACAAAATAGGGTTCTATTACACTGAGCAGAGCAGGACCGGGACTTTTTGCCTGTGGAAATTTTGAATCGGTCTTCGAGACTGCTGCAGCAAATTGCAGCTCACAAAATGCCTTCCAGGAGGAATGTGAGCCACATGATCTATAGACTACCCAGCTCTGACCATAGCTAGCTACAGGAAAATAAACAGCTGTCTTCCAGTACAGACCTGAGGCATAAAACCTGGCAATGGGATTAAAGTGTGGATACGTGCGGCCTCAGAGTCTAGCCCGATCCCTTGATTGCCTCACACAAACAGAATAAATTGTTGGTAGCAAACAGAAAACATGCATTGCAGAGACCTTTGCCCTGCGCTGGCTTGGATGTGATGATTCTTGTGACATTAATATGAATAGACTGATTCACTATTTGGTTCCCTGCCTAGAAGATGGTATCTTTATCAAAACATACTTCCAGTTCTCAGAAGAGTGCTAAAAATAGTAGAAGTGCTAAACCAACAGTGGGAAGCAGACTCTATGGATCATCATTTTATACTCCAGCCTAGTTAACTACATTTAGCTCCTAAAGAATAATAATGTGGGGAGGGACGCAGAAGAAATTATGCTTGTTGCTTTTATGCATGTATTACATGTGTTAAGGATGAAACACAATCTTATCTGCAAGGAACAGCATAGCATTGTGCAGCTCCAAAGGCAGACCAGAAAAGAAATCATGGCTCCAGGAATCAGAATTTCTTTTAAGTTTCCTATTTTAGGAGCTCAAATGCTCCCACTGATTTCCCTTTGGAGCTCAAATTCTCTGCACCGTTGATACCTCACAGTATTTCCCTCCGGCCATGTTGCTGCGTGATGAAGAGTTCAGCATGGTTCCCAGCAGCTCCTCTCACCTTGTGCAACTTCCCAAGGCATGAATGGCTTGTGCAAAAAAGTAGACACCCCTCAAGCGTTTTACCTTACCTTCAATCTCACGACAGCCTGGCCGGGTATCACTTGGAGCTGAATGAGGAGCTGTGCTATGGGGTATATTCCTGCTCCAGGGGAGCGACATGGGGTCCAGCTGTTGCTACCAGCCACTGTGCCAGAATAATCTCCTGTAATTAGGGCCTGGAAAATAGAGGCAAAGGAGCCAGTAATAAGCGTGTTGCATTGCATTGCTCTGGATTCTCCCTTGGCTTTCTGCCATTGAAGTAGAAGCTCCTGAAGAAAAGGGGTAGATTATGGGGGGCAAACTATATGTTCTGTAAGTGGCAGCCAAGATCCTGTTGTGTTCCAGCTGCCCGTAACTCTTCTGCATAGTTGTTATAGTCAAATGATTGACTTGAGTATGTGCTTTGCAGAGTTATGCTAAATAGTTACCTTTATTTTGCAAGCAAGGACCATGAGAACCATGTTTAACATGTTGTGGAGAAAGAGGTCATGCAGGCAGCATGTTTGGTTGTGTAGAATTGCTTGGACCCAAAGAAATATTCTAGGAAAGGTCTTGCTCTTTTCAGTAGTGTTGCTGAGCTGATGCTTACCACAGTACAGAGCAGAGCAGATCTCGGGCCTGAAGGCATCTGATGGAAGAGCACTGGTTTCCTAACCTTTGGTTGAAAATCTTCCTTGTACGATGTGTACCTTCTATTCTGTCATTTGTATTTTTTTTCCTTCTTTCCACAAAAGTGCTCTGTTCCATAGTGGTCAGTGGTGGTTTTGAGTGCTTCTGCTCACCACAGGGGTGAGCAGGGAGAGGTTTATTTAAGCCACTAGTTTTTTCTCCAGAGCAGAAGCACGAGCCAGATTTTGTGTAGAGATATCTCCAGAAGGAGGTCCTAGATATTACAGTGCTTACAGCTCTTATACCACCTGGCAAAAGTAAACTCAAAACTCTTGCCCTCTCCAGGCTCTCCTTTCTGGTGATGTTTAGTACTAGCCTAAATTACAAATTGCAATTTGCCCTACATAACACTAGTCAGGGGAATATGATGATTTAGGTTTTGTTTTCACTAGCAAAAGCTAGATGGAAGAAGGTTTGTGTTTGGGTTTTTTGCAGGGTAGCAAGGGATCGTGTCTTTTTCTTCCCACCAAACCCAGACTGAGAAAGTGTGGACACCTGCGTTTCAACGCTTTCTCCTCTAGTGGAATCCAGTAATTTTGCCACTTCAGACATAAATATTATGAAAGAGCTTGTGATATTAGTGATTGTTACCAGCACACCGCGTCCCCCATCCGTGCTCGTGGGAGTCCATCTTGTAAGCTGTTGTAGGCTGCCTGCTGGCAAAAAGGGGACACAGGTCTCCCTTTCTGCATCCCTTCCTGGCAACAGGGAATTTTGTACATTTGGTTTTCAGGGGACTGTGGAGAGCACAGAGTGGCTTGAACTGATCAATAGCACCTTGCCTTCAGGCTGCATCATTCAACTCGCAGAGCAACCTGCTCCTCAGTGAACTCATTGTGAACTGTCTTCTTGCTGGAGCGCTTCTGTAAATCCGTCCTTGCTTGAGTGGAGGGATACCTAGGTAACTCCCAGCATTTCAGGGACAGAAGCTTGCAATTCAGTAGCGTCACTACTAGCAGTCTTGCCATGATCTGATTTTAGTGGCAGTGTGCATGCTCTGTCAAGCAAAACTCAGCTTGCTGTAAGAGCTTAGTGCTGTGCCCTCTTTTCTTTCTGGTATGTAGCTAGTCTTACAACTTGTTGTTTTTAACATCTTAGTTGCTGTGACTGTAGTCTACAGATGGGGAAAATCTATTATTTCTAGGGGCTGCACAGAGGGGTGATTTTGTAAGCAAGCTGACCCTTGTCAAAAGTGGATCACAGATGATTTCAGTGGTACAGGAGGCAGATGCTTGCCAGATCAGTGATGTAGTCTGTAAAGTTTATTCTGGTGCACTGGGAACAGCATACACTGCAGATGTGCAAACAGTGACCTCATTCTGTTCATATTAAAGACAATGGGTGAAGCCATTTGAAAATCCCAGTGATAATATACTTAAAGTACTACTGTTTTCTTTAACAGTTATACTATTACTTAGAGCTTGATAGGGTGTCAAGCTAGTGTCCTTCAACGGAAAAAAGCTTGACTCATATAAACAAGTTATAAATCCTGAGCAGGTCTTTGTGGAAAATCAGTTTTCCCTGCTTTTATAAGCCACCACCTCAGGAATCTTTTCCCCTGACAGTTAGAAAACATCCTGATTTCATCAGTGTCCATCTATAGCATTGGTGAATATGGTCAAAGTTTAATGACAAACACTATGTGCTCTTCCTTGAGCTTCCACTGTGCTTGTACTCACATACTGAAATGTGGCAGGAGGAAAAGCTCAGGTACATTCTGGTTGTTTCTTCCTGGAAACACACAATGCTACATCTCTGCAAGATACCTGTCCATGGATCTGAGCCACAAAAATTCACAAAATGCCAGGTTTTGATCCATCTGGGCTCAGGATTTGGGAATCCATTTAGTTTGCACAGAACTCTTGTGCACGGTGGTTAGGTCTGGCTGTGAGACTGTTGCTGTCATAACATTACAATCCCAGGCAGGAACTAGTACCTCTTTATGTTAGATTTTCTGCAAATACAGAACAGAGAGGCTGTATCTGCCATGAGGGGCTTGCAGACTCAATAAAGTTTCCCGTCTCTGGCGGCGGAGCAGTTGGAAGCCCAGTCAAGACAGCTATCTAGTGCTGTTTCTGCCATGGATTTAGAGATCCAAAGAGGCCACCAAAGAAACATCAGTGAGTGGCAGGAGTAGTTGAGGATGGAGGTACTTTTCTCTTTCTAAATGGCCTTACAAAAACTGAATATTTTAACACTCTACACACTGTCTGGCCTGGTTTGCCAAACTCTCTGTGAGCAAAAAATAAAATATCTTTCTAACCTGACCTCACCGAGGCCTCTAAGCCTCTCCTCATTTGAACTATTTGGTCCCCTCCTGTGTGGGGACTTCCAGCCAAGTGTGATGCTGACCTGAGCTGTGGGAACTGGCTTTTGTACAGAGCTCAGCAGCTCCTGCCTATGGAGGATGAGTGGTCCACTAACATTCAGACCTCCATGAAAAACCTCCCTCAGATTCCTTCGTTGTGAGGGATAACTGAATTACATATCTCACAAGTAGAGAGGGATTTTTCATCCCCTCTTCTGCACCTGGAAGTAAATTCCCAGCACTCTCCCAGACTCTCCTGTCATCCCTGGAAAAGCATTGGGTATGTCTTTTCTTAGTGGACCATGGGTGTTGGTTTTACATCCCCTCCTGCAGGTCCCTGCAAAGACTTGTGAGTCGGTTGTGTGCAGCATCGTGCCCAAGCCTGTAATTGTGTCCCATTTGGGCTCTGCAAAGATCCAGCTTTTCAGGTAGCAGCACAGCCATCAAACTGTAATTAGCTTTGTGTGGAAGATGTAAGTAGTTCAGCGGAGAGCCAGCAGTTTTCTTGAAAACATGAAGAGATGAAAAACACTGGGTGTTTCTCAGCAACGCTGGTTTTAGCTTAGTTTGAAACAAATAAAAATATGAGTTTTGATTCTCACCTTACTCTTGCAAATGTCCCCCGTTCGGTAGGTGGGGAGCTGTTGTTGTCCCTCTACCTCTCTCCTTTTTCCTTTTCCTCTAGCTAAAAAAAGAGACAACATGAGCACTGTACCAATGTAACAGCTTTGCCAGTAACGTGCCCAGAAATTACATATCTCTGCTCCATAAGCTGGCAGAGTCAGCTCTGCTAAGGCAAAGCCAGTATCGCCTCAGAAGCTGTGGAGCAACCTGGCCACCAAGGGCAGATCCTATTAAATGTAGTTCATGGAGCAAGGTAGCTTTTTGCTCCCTGAATTTATCACCATGCTGTTAAATGCAGGGAGCATACGTGACGGTGGTTGATTTAGTTTAGCACAAGCATGGGGCAAATACCGTGTTGAATTCAGTGACAAAATGACCTTACGCTAGGGTATGACAGGCAGGTGCTTGAATTTACATGGTGCTTTCCGTCTCTCTTGGCCAACGTGCTTCAACATCTTTTGCATTTTGAGCATGTTTATTAAGGTCTTTCCATTTAAAAGGTCAGAGATCTCCCTTGTGGATGTCTTTCAGGCCGAAGAGAGGCTGCAGGGAGAGGCAGCAGGGTAGGCTCCTTGGAGCCTGCTGCTCTGCTGTACTATGGCTTCAATGGCACAGCCAGCTTAGGAGATCACACCTTCACTTCTTCCACCGGCTCCTGCAGGAGATCAGAATGTACAAACCATATAAAATATTGCAACCTGCCCACAAGCTGTATTTTGCACCTTAATCCAGGAGCTGAGTAAAGAGAAATACACATTTCACACAGACCTGAATGAAAACAGGTCCTTCACCGGGGACTTCTACATGGTTGTGCAGAGCAACAGGTTGAAGACAGCAGCAGAGGATGACTATTCACTGACATTTTGTTGCCTAAATCCCTGGAGGTGACTAAGCTACCCATCTTAAAAAGATAAAGCCTGAAGGCAGGTGATAAACCTCCTGGGGCAGCCGCAGAGAAGGATCTGACCTTCTTTGAGGAAGCTCAGGTGTGCAAAATAGTGTGTCCTGTACATCAGGATGGAGTAACGACAGCAGGAAGAAAAAATATGACTTTTGGGAGGGGACCCATCTGCAGTTGCATCCTCTCCCTCCTTCAGCTTCCTGTGAGGAATTGCTGCAGAGATGCACTTTCAAGCTAACAGGGGAGCAAAACTGACATAAATGCCCATGGAAGGAGGAGAGAAGCTGTTTTGAAACCTGAGGTTATAGAATAGTAAGACCTCCTTAGAGCAGAGGTCTCCAGAAGGCCCAGGCAAAGGCAAGAGGAGTTGCATGGGAGCAGTTAAACAGTACCCACGTGGCATCTTGTTGGGGTTCAGAAGAGTCTGCATTGCTCTGACTGGAGGAGATGGGCAAAAAGAGGCAGTAATCAACACACATCCCTGAAGACTCTTCTGGTGTCTGCATGTTACTTTTTTTTTGCACACTGTTTGCTGTCTAATAAGCCATTCAAATGGTTCACAGTTTTATAAACCTGTCAGGTATGTCAGCTAAGTGTGAAATTCATCCAGACTGTACAGCTTTGTTGTTTCAACCTCCCATACACCCCGAGCACCTGTGCGGACAAACCTGCACAAACCACACAGCAGTCGTATGGGTTGCTGAGATGACCTTGAAGCTGTGAATTCCCAGATACACCTCACAGCAGGGATGCAAATCACAGAGAAATGCAGGCAGTTTTCTGAAGGGCATTGGAACCTTTGACAGCGCGGCAGAAATTTGCCCATTTATAAATGGATCTAGGTTCTGGAGCCAAGCACCAAAGCAGTCAGATCCAGACTGTGTTTTCTTGTTGCACTGCCCCGGGTCTCCCCCGTCAGTGCAGCAGACTGACACTGTTCACTCCTCTGCATCCTGCTTGAAGCCACTGTGATCTGCAGCCATGAGCACCCTGCCTTGAGGATCTGCAGCTAACCCATCCCTGGAGAGCCAAGCGGGCATGTGTTGCAGGCTTCGTGTGCTTACCCATTCTTCCTTACTTAAGGTGACATGCTGGTGGGAAGCTGCTGTGGGGTCTCTTCATGTTGCCGGGCCCAGGGTGGTCTCTGCCTTTGATGGTACAGGGAGAAGGCTGGCAGATGAATTTGTTATGCGATCTGTAGTGTAATGTTCCTACTGTTCTTATTCAGGAAGAAAGCGTTGGGATGCCTGACCTAAAGGAATGACATAGCAGTAATACCTCCCGCATACTGCTAAGGTTCAGTGTTGAGGCATGTGATCCTACACCTGTCAGATTAAATAAGCCTTCCAGAAGTAAGCTGGTTGGAGATGAAGCCAGTTCTTTTATGTGCTGTGTAGGCAAGGTGCCAAGGCCAAGGCTGGGTAGGATTTTTGGCATACCTAGATCACACACTGAGCATGCTTTTTTGCCAAGCACATAGATGTATCCACCCTCTCAGTCATGATCGCGTTCTTCATTTATGGTCTCTGGTCTCTCTGTGGTCTCATGTTGGAGTAATGTGACTCCCCGATGAACTGGAGAGGAGGCAGGGATGGAGTGTCCAGCAGCCCCATCAGGCTCCGGGACACAGCAGGGCATTGCCGCCTGACTGAAGAGGGGCACTGGTGCCCTCTCAGACCTGTGTGGGTCTTCAAAAGGTGCAAATGTATGGGATCTTCAAGGCTGCTCAAAAAGCAAGAGGAACCCAGCCCCTTACAGCCTCTTCGGAAAGAAAGGGAAACTTAGTGAGAATGGTGATTTGTGAACTGGTGTATCATCTCATTAGCATCACCAGTTTGAAAGGATACTGGCAGCTGGAAGGTGGCAAGTCTCAGGCTTTCAACTGCATCCCCCTGTGCTTGTAGGGAACTTTCTCTTCCTCTTTCTTTTTGGTGTAAAACAAGGCAGTCTTTCCCTTCCTGAATGTAGAAGTTAGGACTCAAACACACCAGCAACTGCAGCTTATGTCAGCAGGTCCCCGAGTATCGAACCATATGCATATCCTTAGCTCACAACCAATGTTAGACAAAAGCTTAAAGAAATTATTTTGAGCTAATAACTTTATGTCACAAATGACAAGAAGTGCTTTTCAGCAGCAGAGGAGCCCTGTACAGTACAGCTGCTAAGCACAGCCCTGCGACACCAGGAGATCCAGCGTGGTGCCACACAGGTCAGTTCCGAAAGCCTTAATGTCAGCAGGCAAGCTACCACGCTCACAAGCAAAGGGAGGAAGCCTCAGTAAAAACATATTGATGTGAGGCACTGAGACTCTGAAATAATTGGCTAATCCAGACAGACTGTAAGGATTAAAACACAAAGCTCAGCTCTATGTATTAGTTCCTTCATTTGGGTCTTTTCTACCATAACTTTGAAAATAACGAGCAAAAAGCTGGATGTGATTCAAGTACCAGAATTAGCACCAGTGTTGTCCCTACAGGTCCTGGCCATTGCTCCGTCCTGACCAGCGAGACCAGTTTGTTCCCTTTCTACCTCAGAAAATCCCGTTTCTTCTTCCCACTTAATATTCTGTGTCTTGGGGAAGTTTAAGTTGCTTGAAGTGGGGATGTCTCTCATATGTGCAATTAAACTGAATAAAGAGGGAAAACAAACTCTGCTGAAATCACAGTCTTGGTGATTCCAATCTAAGTTCTCACCAAGTTAAAATAACGCATAAAGATCCTCACCAGGCACTTGCTTAGGGGGAAACCAGCATAAGGAATCACAGCTTCATCTTGGATGCCTTGACTTAAAAACTTGGTGATTTATTTTTCATTTCTTAAAGCAAGAGTTAGAAATACCTTAATGGTTGTCATAATGCTACGATCAGCGCCTGCTTTGTAGGTCAAGATCACCCTTGAATAGGGGTTTCTCTGCACATTCAGCATCTTGCTGCAATCGAGATGTTTCCCCAAGCTTTACAATGTCCTGTTTGGCAGCATGAAGAGGTATATAAGGAGTGTATGGGGCATTAGGGTAAAAAAGAGACACACACTTTTCTTTGGAGCTGTAGAAATGTGATAAAATTAAGCCCATACTGACCAAATCCTGTCTTTCTCCTTTTCAGCAGCAAACAGTGAAAGGATGTACATTGAACAGCATGGATTTAAACCAAGGCCAATTAGTGGCAACATGAGAGTAGGGAGAGTTAATGAACTGGTTTTCTACAAATAGTCTACTCAGCCTAAAGAAAACTCCTTGTTGTATATTTTTATGAATGAAAACTTAGATCAAAGTCTGCTTAACATTCTTTAACCAAAATATATTTTTAAGAAAAAATACAGAAAAAAATAGTTGATTAAAAGTAGCTTCTTTCAGAATTTTGGTGGTTTTCCAGAGACAATAGAAGAATTTTTAGAATTTGTTCTATACGACATTATCTAGAAAATGCCACATTATTTTCTGGAAGAAAAATAATTTGCTAGGTGAAGACACTGAATTTTCCATCTAGCTCAGGCTGCAGTAGAACAAGGTCAGTGCTAGCAAGCTATACACATGATCTTGGAGGTTGGCTGTAGTGGACACTAGGTAATGAAGTTCAGCTGCCTGTCATTTATGACTGGTATTAAGGATTATCCAGTACAATGGATAAATCCATCTATTTCATGATTTATACTAACAATGTGCTCTGTACAGTCTTTTGAGTACTTTCCAGAAATAATTGATGCCGCAGAGAAGGTCACTACAGGACTCAGGTGGTCCTGAGCTCTTACCTATTTTCAGGGTTAGTGTAAAAACTTGGAAGTTTTGGAAGAAATGCTGATGTGGAGTTAATAAGGGGTGGGAATTTGGCATTCATAGGACATCTATTTGATTCACTGTCGCATCTCCCAGAAAAGATACTCAAACTCCAGTGACCCTGGTCACCTCTCAGCAGCCATTTAAGAGCCTGATACCATTAATCAAATTGTAAATGCATAGGAAATTGTGGCTTTATTCCTGTCAGCGACCGAAGGGAAGCAGCATCTGTGGGTCTCAGCCCATGTTCAGTTTCAGTTCAGACTTGGGAGTAAAGAAGAAAAGTCGACTAAACCTTTTCGGACTTCAAGGACTCATTATGGTGGTGGCCCAGTCAAAAATGCACATGGATTGTGTTAGACCTGAAACACTGCTTCCAGTGACCCAGTAGCATTCAGTGAAAGGGGGATATTGCAGGTAAAATCTTGGTTGCATCAAAATGGGGATGACTGCTCCATCAAAGTGGGAATTTTGCCATGGGATATCAGAGGAACCATGTTTTCTCCTAAAATAATTTTACTTCATCATCTCAATGAGACATTTTTCCATTGCGTCCCCTCTCAAAAATGCTAATGAGGGAGTTTTTCAAAAGGAAATTCCTTCCCGCGTTCATCATTTTTCATTAAGAGCTGTTGTTCTGGGAGCAGTGCCATCCTTTTATTTGTCGTTTGAGATGCATGGTGATTTTAATTAAGCGGTCATTGTCTGTGTGCATCGTGGTGGTTGCATTTGGTGACCAGGGAACTATAATTATAAACGTGCAGGGCAGCTGAAGTGTTTGCTGCAACTCTTTAGTGGGTTGTTGTCTTCACCAGAGAGGATCCTTTCTCCTCTTGGACAGATTTGTCCTGCACAGTCTCAGGTATGACATTGGCAGTGGGTTTGTGGCAGTCATGAAATGTTCATATTCAGAAGCCCTGAACAGGAGTGTATCCTACAGGGCTCCATGTGGGTGAACTCCTCCTTTGGTGTCCCAAACACACAGGATGACTATTATGGTTCTCTTACTTGAACCTTGAGTTGCGGGCAATGCACATGTGGACAAAGAGCTACCCTATTTGCCTTAGCAGGTCAGCACAGGAGAAACCCATCCTTTGACGTCATGCAAGGGTAGCCTAAGTGTGAGATGACATGGAGAAAATGAATTTTGCGGGTGTGTTTTCCCCATCTGAGCAAGAACTGTTATTCTGCATGCAAGTGACAAAATCAGCAAGAAAGGGGGCTGCAGACCAGAAAAATTTGCTCCTTTACCTGGAGCACTTAAGTTGGTTGCAGGGACCTGTATCTCTATCTCATTCAAACCATCCCATTTTTGTACATAAGCAAATAACTTATCTGACACTCACTACTGGAGAAAAGGGATGCAAGGTTGCGATGAAAGCCGATGTATTTCTGGCCTGAGGGGGTTTTCTTTCTTCACCCTGAGGGTTCAGCTCTCTGCAAATGATTCTGCCTTCCCCTTACAGAATCATAGAATCGTTTAGGTTGGAAAAGACCTTTAAGATCATTGAATACACCATAAACCTAACACTGCCAAGTCCAGCACTAAACCATGCCCCTCAGTGCCACATCTGCATATCTTTTAAATACCTCCAGGGATGGTGACTCAACCACTTCCCTGGGCAGCCTGGTCCAATGCTTTACAACCCTTTTGGTGAAGAAATTTTTCCTAATATCCAATCTAAACCTCCCCTGGTGCAACTTGAGGCCATTTCCTCTCGTCCTATCGCTTGTTACTTGGGAGAAGAGACCGACACCCACCTCACTACAACCTCCTTTCAGGGAGTTGGAGAGAGTGGTAAGGTCTCCCCTCAGCCTCCTTTTCTCCAGGCTAAACAGTCCCAGCTCCTCATAAGACTTGCGCTCTAGACCCCTCACCAGCCTCGTTGCCCTTCTCTGGACACGCTCCAGCACCTCGATGTCCTTCTTGTAGTGAGGGGCCCAAAACTGAACACAGTATTCGAGGTGCGGCCTCACCAGTGCCGAGTACAGGGGCACGATCACTTCCCTACTCCTGCTGGCCACACTATTGCTGATACAGGCCAGGATGCCATTGGCCTTCTTGGCCGCCTGGGCACTCTGCCGGCTCATGTTCAGGTGGCTGTCGACCAGCACCCCCAGGTCCTTCTCTGCTGGGCAGCTTTCCAGCCACTCTTCCCCAAGCCTGTAGCGCTGCATGGGGTTGTTGTGACCCAAAGTGCAGGACCCGGCACTTGGCCTTGTTGAATCTCATACAATTGGCCTTGGCCCATTGATCCAGCCTGTCCAGATCCCTAGCAGAAGCCTGTTCAATGTATGAGAAACAAAGCATTTCCGTAACTCCCAGGCTTTTCTGCTTATGCCCTGACTGGGGTCTGCCTCTCTGAATTAAGTCTATTCTGTGTCCAAAACCAACAAGCCAAGACATTTCTTGCATGCTGTGGCAAGCTGTCAATTTAATGGGAATCAACCCTTGTGACAGCAATCTCCAGTTTAAACCAGTTTCACAAGAGAGGTGGTGAAGGGCATACCTGATCATTAACCATTCACCTTGTCTCCAATCTCTCCTTAGCTTCCTGCTGTGCATACAACTATGGAAAGAGCAAGTATGAGGAAGAGAGCTAAACCCAGCCCTTATCTTTTAGGTGGGTTTAACCTGCTCACCTCAGGCATTTATCTGCTGCACCTGTGCAATTGAGAACTCCTGTTGTTTATTCCTAAATAACCCATCTGCTTGTTGCTCGGAGTGATGGAAATGGCCATGGCTTTGTCATAAGATATGTGGGTATATGGAAGATACATGGAAAGCATTGCAGCAGCATCTTGTACTCCTGCTGTCCCTGCATCCCACCTAGAACTTTCCAACGTACAATTTGCTTTGTTCGGGTAGGGAGAGGGTCCAGTAAGGTGAGTGACCAAGGTCCTAGGCACTTAGGACATTTGAAATCATGAATCTGTGCTTTAGATAATAAGCCTCCTGCACAGGGAGAGTGTAAGAGTGAAAAAGGGTGGCAGTTTCTTAGATGCTACATAGGAGCAGAGAGTGCAGTTTCCTTAAGTTCAGAAGCTGGATTCCAGTATACAGACACAGGGAAGTTGTCCCTGGCTCGTGTTTTAAGCTTAGCCAGGTGGCCATGGGTTTCAGGGGAGTGAGGCAGAGAGTGTCTTGCAGGAAAATGCCTGAGGGAGCAAAGCCAATAGCTTACATTTATGTGTTGTTGATGGTATAACTGCAAAGAAAAACGGATCTCAGAAATGGTTAAGTACAGACTCTGGTTCTGCTGGGAGCAGGGTAGGAGAGGAGCTGCAGGAGGAGTCATTTCCCATAATCTGAAACAACACATACTTCCCAGTACTCGAAACAGGAGACCAGACAAGCCTCCAGCTTGCAATTACGGAGGCTGCGTGGCTACCCATAACAACAAGATTTTCACCGAGCACAGTCATGCCAGTGCATATGGTCATCTAGTTTGATGCACTTGGCAGGACGATGGGGTCCACCTTCTTGTACTGGCAGCAAGTAATGAAAGTGGGCATTGATGGTCCAAAAGGAGCAGGCATCCTGCCACCAACCTTTGAGGTGTGTTTCTTCTGCCGTAACAGAGTCTCTGCTTCAGTTCTGTGTCCTGCCTCTTCTGGTGCTGTGATTTCTATTGTATGCTGTTTACAACAGCAGAAAATGTTTAGAACTGCATTTTGCAAAGTGGGCTGCATCGTTGCAACTGGTAGGGATGGTTGCTGTCAGGAGAGTTTCCCACTCTTCAAACACAACAGGAAAATAAAAGAATTGACCAGACAGGAATGAAGCAGATGGGGAAAAAAAAAGAAAAAAAAAGGAGAAAATTAGCCTCCTGTGTTTCTTCATATTTCCTTTCCTGTGAACCATTACTGCTGAACCGCAAAAGAGGAAACAAATTTACAGATTGGACTTCACTACTGAGAGATGTGAAGCCACCACATTGAAGATGGTCATTTAAACAACCACCCTGGTGAAAGTTTCATTTTCCATGAGGAGTGATTTCTTGGGATCATGCTAACTGCAGGTTGAAATTGTTAGGAGAATCCAGATGCTCCTTTTCCCCCAGAGTTCTGGATGTCCCTGAACTGGCAACAGAAAAATGAGGTGTCAGCAGCTCTTTTGCTTGTTTGTTTCCTTACTTGCTGCCCTAAAAATATGTGAGCTTTAAATAAACAGGGAATAATATCTGCCAACTGTGCAGAGTGGAGAAAATAATGTCTTGCTGAAGAAATTCACACGATTCTTTGAAGACAATTCTTTGTAACTGTTTTCCTTGCTTTGAAGCAGACCATAATTTTCTTCCACCTGTGCCATTTTTGGGTGCATTTGTTTTGTGTTCGCACAACAGGCAGGAGCTCGCCCTCTTCCACCTGCTCCTCTGTGGCGGGTCGGACACTTGCTTGGCATGCAGGATGAAGCCAGTGTGGAGCCTTGTCACTGAAACTACCAGTGGTAGCTCCTCCAGCATCGTGCTGCCCATTTCCTTGAGGGTCACAAGATCCCCATTGGGTTTTTTGTTGAGCTGGCAATTTTTTTGTTTTTCCCACCATGTTCTTCTGGATACCTGCACCATAAGCCTTAGCCTCCTGTCAGGTCTGGCCATATATTTTCCCAGTGAGGTCAATCAAATAGCATTTAGTTTCTCTGCTGCTCCATGGAGTGCTCTCTGCACATGTCTGAGCTGACTTTAGACCAAAGAAATCAGATGCTTCTGCCAGTGCAAGGGGAGCAGAGGGCTTTACCAAGTCCTCTTTTTTGGGGGGGGCTTTACTGCCCCAAGGATTTACATGGCTTTAGAAGTGCATGTTTCTTCTCAGTTATGACTCTGTGAGCTAAATAATCTCTATATCACTTCCACACTGTGCAGGCAGATTTCTAAACAAGAAGGAAAATGGTTTTGTAATGGAAAATTGAAGTATTCTGTGACTGCAGTGTCAAAGAGAAGCATTTTTATATAACTTTTTTTTTCCAAGGTCTTATGTTTGCTTTGGGTTTTTTGGGGTTTTTTTATTGGTTTGTGGTTATTTGGGTTTTTTTGACTGGAGCAGTTTGACAAGTCTGACACTAAACTGTAGGTTATTTTGACCAAATGTAACACAAGATTCAGACAAAAACTGCAGCACCCCTTCTCTGATGAATGAAAAATCAGTGGTGTTAGGATGAGCAGGAGAGGAAGACAAGCATACAAAAACTTAACAAAGTACCTCTACACCCTGAAAACCATCTGTGGTTCAGGGGTTTCCTGAACCAGATGTAATTTCAGTTTGTGTAGCAACCCTCACAGTATTCTTTCCCTCTGCCTGTCCCCAGGGTCCCCTGGGAACCCCAACACCTTCTAGCACTCACAGTATCCCGAGACAGGGATTTCCACAGCAGACCCATGCCTTGGCTTCAAAACTGCCCCGTCCGGTTTCACTTGATGCCCCTTTTTTTCTTACAGTGGAATACAGAGTGAGCAGTAGATGCCCACTGGCTGTCTCCATGACACTACTCATGATTTTACAGATCTCCGTTTTGTCCTCCCAACACCTCTCTCTCTTCCAAGCGAATGGGGTCTTACTGATTATCTGATATATTTGTTTTTTAGCAACAGAAAAGTGGCATTGGCCACCTTTAGTGCTAAGCAGAAATTACTTCCTTTCCGAAATCAAGCTTCTTAGAAAAGGAAATAAATTTATAGTTTCCATGTTGCACACCCATGTGTGAATGCCTGAGTACAAATCTCATTTTTCATTGAAGAGGATTCAAGGTGTGAGTAACCTTGCCATTTGACTTATGTTCTTTTCCCATCATTTTGGTCTGAGTAAAAAATTCACGGACTTTCACATTTTCCTTGTATTTTTTGGTGAAGGGAGGGATGTAAGGTTTGAATCTTATTTTACTTGTGAACATCCCAAATACTCAGAGCATTCTCACAAATGGTACTCCTCTGCCACTTTGGAAAGGTAACCATCTGTGATGAGTATCTGTATTCTTTAAAAAGCAGCACACCTCAGATAGATACAAATCTTTTCTTTTAAACCTACCACATTCATAGTAAAACTGGCTTTAGTGCTTGTCTTCTCCACCTTTTTTTAACCTAGTTTCTATAATCCCTTCACTTCTTGAAAAAAAAACCAACACTTGGTGTCCACAGAATAGCTTCAAGGTGTGCGTGGGTGTTTGACATCCCAGCTGACAGTTTTCACTACCCCCCTCAAAAGGTGCAAGAACTGTACAAAATACGGTCATCTTGCATATACCCAAGCATCCTCCTGGCTCCTGCCTTCCCCCTGTGGCTTGAGCTCCACGCATCCTGGCCCGCGGGAGGAGATCAGGGATGTTCTTGGGGTTACTTCTTGGGGGTGATTAGTGTTAATTGCTAGTTGAAGCAGTGATGGATTACTCCCTGCATTGTAGGAAAAAAGATGACATACGTTTAACTGAAGCTGTCCAGAGTGAACCTGTTTGTTTAAAGCAAGCACTTTATTTTCTTGGTGCCAGGACCCTTAGTAAATTAGTAACTTAACACGCATACTTGGAAAAAAGATATCTATAAGTAGATGAACAGAGTAATGAGGAACATTTACTGGCTTCAACATAGAAAAGGGCCTTAACAAATCCTTGGGTGTAAGCATGTGCTTTACATCCCAGTGTTTTCAGTAAAGTCCTGAATCGGGACCTTGCTTAAGTGGGGGCTGGTTTCATCTACTGAATGTCTAAAATCCTTGACATGCTGATTTTGGTGGGATTTTTGTCAGCCAGTCCAGTCTTCTACCACATTTTTTCAGAACATACCCATATAAACCAGGAACACATACAGTCACAACCTTCAGTGACTGGGGGAAGCCTAAACTGAATGTGATCTAGTGACCTGAAGGTGAAACATCCTGGTAGCTAATTACCAATGCTGCGATTCACGCAATCTTCAGAGAAAAAAAAATACTTTTGCTGTCATACTCCTCAGCCATAGCTGTGGTACAAAGTCAGAGGGTAGAGGCATGCAGTCAGGCTGCCTGAAAGCCAGTGAAATGGAAACCTGAGCAATATTCCAATTTAACTCCACAGAAGCCCACTTGTTAGTAAGTAGTTCAACTATTTTAGTCCCTGCTGTGTTGCTGCCTACAGGGAAAATACTCTAAGTGCTTTCCCTTTCTCACAAAGAAAAGAAGTTTCCATCTATGTTTTATAAGGCTGTCTTGTCACATCCATTATATAGCATCACACAACCAGCCAGAGAAGGTACTGTGGTGATTTCCATCATGTGTTTTAGCGAGAAGGTTTTTGGGAAGGGTAGAATACATATATATATATATATATATATATAAAAAAATATGTATGTATATACACACATATAAATGTAGGTCAGTTAACTGTGAAGATGTAGGTGCCTTATGCTGGCCTATGGAGTGTCAGATGTGGGGTCTTAATGCCTACATATGTGAAATCCAAACATTCTGTCATCTGGCCAGCTTGGCACAAACAGGGCAGAATTATCCTTACTCTGAGAATATTAGGCCATTAACTGGAATGGCTTTTAGAACTACTTTATTCTAGTCCATGGCTGACCAGCTATTTGAGGAAATAGCAAAGAACAAATTCTGTTTTTCAATCTCCAAAGTACACCGTTAGTATCACAGAATGAAGAAAATGGCAAGAGACATCCCTGAACAATGTTGGGGTTTTTTAACCCCTGAGCCATCCAATATCCTTTTCCATTCAAAAATGCAAAGGGGAGATGGGGATTGGAGGAGTGATAGGAGGGATGATCCACAGACCATCAATTTTATATAAGGAAGGATTTTTAAAGGTGCATGCATAAATTTTGTATGCCTGTATGTGCACAAATGCAAACTATCTTCTGTGTGTACAGTGCAGTGAGATGTCAAGTTTTCAGCTGAAGACAGGCACCATTTGTGACATTTTATTTATCCAAAAAGCCAATTTTCCTATTCCAAAGTAACTTCAGCAGGGTATTTTTGTTCAGCAGTAATATTCTTACATACTTCAGACCATGGGGAGTGTGTGTGTGTGTAGATGTAGATATACACAAAAAATCAACATGTAAGAGTGTGCAGTGTATTACAGAACTGCTTGACATATGCATCATTTGCCTACTTTGCCTCTTCTGGGTTCATTACTCCAGTCCTCCCATCACTTTTATGATGTCTTATTCTTCAGAAGGAGCAGTCCAGACAGTTACCTAGCTCCATGGTTTGCTTTGTTTTGAGTGAGCCTGGCATTTAAAAAAAAAAAAAAAGTTTCTTGATCTTCTTTGTAAATGTAATGCTTTCACTCAAAGTGCCCTGGCTTGAGGTCCAATATAAACACAATTAATTTCTGCATAGGCAGCATCTTATCGTATGCTCCTTGGGGATGAGGCATGAAGGTTTGAAATCCCTGGAAAGCAGAGAACTCCCAGGGCATCAGTAGGGCACCTAGAAATGAGACAGAAAAATTACTTTGGGGACTTACGGAATCTCCATATGTCTTCAAGCCCAACCTTACAGCTACTGAAATATTTAAATAAAAAAAACATGCTTTCACAGGTAGAGAATAAAAACTGTTGTTCCAGTAAAAACTGAGGCTGGTATGCTTATTTGACTGCCTCCATTTACTACTCAGTATTTCTGTCTTGGCTGCAAAATCTAAAATGAGGAAAGACCTCCAGGAGAGGGAACCTGATCCGGGCTGGGGATGGGTGAGGAGAAATGCTCCCGGCAAGGTGCAGAAGACTGACGAAAGGCAAACAGTTGATCCTTCGTAAGAGGAAGGTGTTGCAGAGGAGAAAAGCAGGTCGTTCTCCTCTTGAAACACCTGAGTCTGCTGCCTGCTGAAGGGAGCAGCCTGGGCACGGATGAGTGGCCATGTTTGTGAACATGACCGTGAATACCCTCAGCTGTGGAAATGACCGTGCCGTCCTTGGTGCCACTCAGTCAGCCCAGCTTCTGGGAGCCGGTAAGGGCCAGCTGCTAGTGTGTGCTGGTGGCTTGAATTTTAAACAAAGCCAGCTGGGGGGTTAACCATCCCATTTGCTTTGCAGGTAAACCCCGTGCAACCTGTCTGAAACACCTTCTCCCCATTGAGCCTGGGGAAAGCCTTACCACCAACCTCGCCGGGATGAAACATGGTCTGCAACCCGGCTCCCTTCCTCTGTGATGCCACCCACTGCTTTTGTGTCACCTTACTGTCACACAATTCCACCACGCAATCCGTATTTTTGGCCCGGCATCTCAAATGCAAAAGCACATCTTTGTCCCTTTAACTTCTCTCTCCACTGTTATGCCTGTTTTCTCCCCTCCTCTGGGACTGTGCACTCTGTTGCTGCTCCAGCTGCCGGGAGCGAGCAAGGAGAATTTCTCCTGCTGGTGAGCAACCGGCTAGTCTGGGGCTGGCGTCTTCCCAGGACGCTGCTGTTTGCATACCAGCAGGAAGAGGAGCAGGTGAAATGGGACTGGTGACATCTGTACAGATGCGTTTGACTGCTTACATGCTCTTACGAATCTGCTACTCTTAAAGCCTCCGTTTCTCTGACGAGATCTCTCTCTCTCTCTCTCTCTCAAATTATTTTTCCAAGGAGAAAAGGAAAAGGCAGACAGAAATAGAAGGCAAGAGACAACAGCTTGAGGACCAGATACTTCAGCTGCAGCATTTCAAGGTAAGGGACTGATGCCAGAAACGATGGATTGACTAAATCTGTTCATTATTAGACATGCAGATCACACGTCTGAAAGCTGGGAAGAGCCCACTCCGACATGAAGCAGCTTTCACTGCCGGAGCCTATCTCTTGCAGTGATCATGTCCTGCCTGCTTTTCATTCTGTGTGTTTCATGCACAGGACCATGTTGCAGAAATGGCTTAGGAGCATGGAGTCAGGAGGGTGTGAGCACAGGCAGCACGGCAGTGCTGTTATTATTAAACACTGTTATTTATTATACATAATGATAAGACACTAATCGCTGTGGATTGGGTGTGCACTGCATGGCTTCAGTGAGCACTTTCTGCCTGCAGAGCTGCATTGGATTTTTCTGGTGCCTGTCATTAGGTTTTGTGTGTGTGTGTGTGTGTGTGTGTGTGTTGCAGAGGGGCTGTTAGCATGCGTGTGTGTGTGTAAAGCTTTAATTGTAGGATGAAGTTATTAGGCATACATGGCATAATAAAATAGGCATGTATGCACATGCAGGGAGGGTGTTAATGCATATGTGCATGTCTACGTGGAGAGGCGCCTTGATATTTAACAGGGTGCCAAGCATCCCCAGTCCCTGTTGGACTCCATGACAGCTGCAGATAGCATCGTTCGAAAGCCATCCTGGTTATTTCTATCATTTATCCTTCCTGTCAGTAGCAGAGTTTGTCTTTACATTTGTGCATAGCGAAGAGAAGAACAAAAACATACGTGTGATCTTTTTGTAACCAGTGCGCATTTGTGGGTCAATCATTAGATTGGTTCAGGGCCCGAGGAATTTCAGTGATTAAAATACCTGAGAAAGATGATCAGGACTGGTCAGTTTGTCCTTGCAGCAAGTGAGCTGGGCTGTGTTTTTAAAAATAAGATCTTTAGGTTGCCTGTGCGACAGTATGTGTGTGCATGTGTGTGTGTGTGAACAGTGCACCTGCGTGGGGAGATGGTGCGCAAAATATCTTCTCTGCCCACACATGCACTCAAAGACCAGACTTCAAGTTATGCTACAGAGAGGATCCTTCTCCTGCCTCTCCAAGCCCCTGCCACCATGTTCTATAAACTATTCCTCATTTTCTGGTAAACATGAGGCAGTTAAGCCCAAGTAATTGATTGCAGCCTACACAAATGCTCCATCAGGTTCACCATAATTCTGTGGATGTCACACATTGTCTTTGGTGTTATCAGTCAATGATGTGATTGCATTTCTGTGGGGCAACAGGAGTTGCCATTTCATTCAGGCTGACATTGACTACAGGCAAGGGAGAATTTCTCCTGACAGCCGTACGTTGATGCAGCAGGGCAGTAAGATGCCTTTCTAGTGCCTTCATGATGCTTGCTTTTTTTCTTTTTGCTGCAAAGCTGAGGACTTCTTTTATCATGTTAACTGTTTCCAAGCTAACTGAATTATGCTTTTTCATTAATTTCTTTAAGCAGAGCCTTTTGGAAAGCCAATTCTGCCAATTCTTTACTTCATCTGATTTATTTTAATATAGCTGTTGCTAAACTGAATTTTATCTTCATCCATAGGGAAAAGTAAAACATCTCAAGGTGGTGCAGTGGGGTCAGCCCCTCAGCTGGTGTAAACTGGCACTGACTTCAGCCCTGCTACACGGATTGCCACTAGTGGAGGTTGAGTCTTGCTGCATGGATTTCTTGAGTGACACACATGAAAATTAACTATTTCCCTTTATTATTTAGCTCACAGCCTGGAGCAAGAGCAGTAATCATACAGGAAGCTAAGGGGAGATCAGGGCACAGAAATTTAAAATGGCAGCTTTCTCAGCTAAAAACACAGCCAGACTTAAGGTCTGTAATGCTGTGTGTGAGGATGAGCATCAAGATACGATAGGAGCTTCTCTACCTCTTCATTCAGTGGCATCAATTGTCGTCAGAGGAGAAGTGTGTTGCTTTTACTGGAGTGGCCATGGTGACTGCTGCTCCAGGAGCTGCCTGTACCACCTCACTGTACCACCAAACAACTGTCTGCTGGGAGACCTGGATGAGGTGATGGCAGAGGTCGATCTGGGATTGCAGAGTTCATCCGCATTGCTGCTAGGCCCTTCCTAAACAGAAGGAGGGCAGCTACTCCCAGGCTCAAAAAAAAAAAAAAAGAAAAAAAGAAAAGAAGAAGAAAATAGAGGCACTGGCTGAGCTTATTTCCCTTTCTCTGTGGAGACAGACAAAGTGAACTGCATTTTCTTTTCATGCTTTGTTCAGTATTCTGGCTGCTTAGTGGGATGCTGATCAAAATGGTATTTGGCCTGCCAGGCTGCTTTGTTCATTTGAAAATCTGTGTATCCTCCCCCCACCTCCCCAAGGCTCTCCCTCACCTCACCCTGGTTGCTCTGAGCCTCTGCAAGCCAGGGGCTCCAAGTCTGCTATGAATATAGTCCCCCAGTCTGATACGGCCCCCCAGTCTGGCTCACACAGCCCAAAATAAGTACATCCGTTCTCCTTCAGAAGTGCTACGTAGAACATGGTTCATTCCCTGAATTATGTGGATTTCAACTAATTCTGTGCAAGACACAAATCCAGATCAAAAAAAAACAGGCTTGCCTAGGAAGCCCATGTATTTACTCAAAATGCTGTGAGGTTGTTGATGTCAGTGTAGAGTGTAAGGACTTCATATCAGTGTTCAGTAAAATCTGCTGTGGAGAAACCTTTGAAAATAATATCTAGGTTAATCCTGTGTCTGCAGTATCTGGGCTGATCCCACAAGCATAACAGCTTGAGTTCACCCAAAGACATTCATGCCAGGATTCAATGGGTTTGGTTCATTTCTGTATGAACTGCCAGAGTAATTTTATTTTAAAAATACACTGTGTAAAATAGCATGTTTGGTTACCTAATAAAGGTTCTGGAAGCTACAGGCATTATGTAAATTTCAGACAATTTTATTCACATAGGAAAAATATCTAATATAAATAGTTTATTGCAAATGTTTATGCTGCATTACCTACAGTTTCCAAGTTGCTGATGCCAATTAGACCCCTGGCAAAATGACTTAACTCTACTACCCGTTCATTCATTTTTCCCTTATTATGTACCTGGCTGAAAATAAGGGAACGGTGGCTGCTGCCCCGTTGTTTTAGGCAGAACAGCCCATCAAACGCTAGAGTTAGTAAATGTCAGCACTGAACGTGGACAAGACTTTGGCAACACGTTTTGCAAGGGCTCCTGAGAATGAGGCCAATGGCTTTATGGCTGAGGACACCAGGACAAAAACGTGGCTCAGCTATTAATGGTATGTGTGAGTTTCTGAGTTAATCAAGAGAAACCCTCCAAGTGTGAAAGTCTGGACTAGGAGAGAGTCTGGAGTAGTGTAGGCTTTAAAAACTGAATTCCCTCATTGCTGACAGTGAAAGCCGTACCACCTCTTCTGTGAATCACTAGGAAGTAGGGACACTGGTGGGCATGGAGCATCCACGTGGTACTTCAGGGCCATTGGGGCACTCCATTGAAGGCAGGAGGTTTATTTGTCTACGTTACAATCAGATGCTTCATTGGAAAGGCCCTTGGTGTTGGAAAAGGTATAAAGGTGCTTTGAAGCCCCATTTTTTGAGACTGAACATGCTGGTTTGTTCTAATAAGAGGCAATTTACAACAGCTCTCCTTATCTCCCACCTACTTTAATCTTTAATACCAAAATAATTCTTTCATATAACACAAGATGTGTTTTGTTTTGTTTTTTAACAGTAGATAGAGTTCAAACTTCACGCATTGGCAGTTCATTGGCCGTACTCTTACAAATGGGGCTTGCCACGTCCGTGGGAACTGGAGGTGTTACCAGCTTCTATAGTTTGAAATCAGAAAAGTGGGAAAAATTCACCTTACGCAAACACACTGTCTGCAGTATCCATCAACATGATGTGGTTTCCTGAGGAGGACAATAATTGATTTTGGTTGATTAGTTGCACTGGAAATAAAACCTACAAGCAACAGCTGCTTTTAAGAACTTGTTCAGCTAGGCAGCAGTTGGGCGGGCCCATTTTAATAGAGATGTTTACTATTTCAAATGAACTCTAGGGTAGAAGTGTTTCTTCCAAGATCTGGCTGCCTCTGTAGTTAGTTGAACAGAATTTCTATAATTGTTTACTGTAGCTCTGTTTGGTGGTGGCTGGTAATAAAATAAACCACACAAAACCTCCTAATTGAATGAAAAATGACTTCTCTACTGTTACTTTAACTATTACAATAAATCCATTTACCACAGTTATTTTATTTCTGGAGTGGTATAAATATTAGGGACCTATTTCTGTTAACATCTGCTTCTTAAAGACTGCAGTTCATGAACACTTAATCTATAACATAATTACATCTTTACTATGAAGGAAAGGAAAGCCTTTTTATGTTATAGAGATTTTGTTAGGGTATGGCTTTAGCTGAAACTATCATATCTATAAATAAATTTTAATTTTATTATTCCAGAGTTATATTGCTATCCTCAACTTATTGTAGTCTTAAAATAACTGCTGTCAGAGAATATAAATAGATATATCTGTCTATCCATACATATATATATGCACAACAGTGTGGAAAAACAGAGATAACTTTTGTGAATGAAGGAATCTTGTTATTCCTTTATGTTGAATCCCTTTATGGTTTTCAAGTAAATTAACCCTTAAGCTGAATGGAGACTCAGTCAAGCACACAAAAAAAGTTTGATGATGTCATGGACGGTCTCCATTCTCTACAGGGTCAGTGCAATAGCCCCCAAAACCTATTCTTATTAATAGTTGAGCACTCTCTGGTATGTGATATCTGCTATGATAGTCCCGGGCTGACCCTCTGTTTTTAATGTACTGGAGCCCACCGCACCTGGAAGGTCCTGCCATCTCCATTTCCCAACTGCAGTTCTGGGGCATGGAGAGGCTAAGAGCTAATTTGGAGAGAAATTTCCATTTCCAGAGCATAGGAGAGCCCCATTCGTCCCTTTCTGTGCATTAGCATCTTTGGGCTGATGCCCACCTTACCCTGGGAAGCTTGCCTCCCACCAGGATTTAAGCCGAGAAGTGAAAGGCTCTCTGCCTCTCTGCTAACCTGTTTTATGATCCAGAAGAGAAATCCAGATTCGTTAGGCCAGAAAGGGAGTGGGACAGGGAATAGGACTGCACAGCCTAAGGATTTAGGGCACTTGCTCTTTCTGAATTGCTTACAGAGTATGAAACCTTAGGATATCCTTGCCGGGAAGTAGCGTTTGGAAAGGAGGGATTTCAAAAATCCTTTTATGTTTTCTTTTCAAGTAATCAGAAAACAAAATATCTATCCCCAGATAAAATCTTTTAACCATAATAGAATAGTTTCTCCAGGCCAGCTACACAAATTGACTACCCCAATGAGATGAAAGCTTTAGTCCTTTAACACATTTCTTATCTGCTTGCATGTCATTGCCACGCAGCTGAATATACTGTAATTATCCTGGTATAATCCCTCTGCGAGAAGGCTTTTATTCAGGAAAAAGGTATTGTTGTGTGACTTGTACTTTGAACTGGGGCACAGTTATCCTGGGATGACCATGTCAGTAAGCGTCCCCATACAGGGAGGGCTTCCTTGAAACCCATCAAAATTGCCACTCACATTTCCATCGTTAACAAGGTCCTTCGAGCAGGTCACTGCCACTCCGGCAGTTTTTGTTTTAGCCAGACTGTGTCAAAGTAGCTCGAGGATGTTTACAGCTTGCTTCAACCCCAGCCCCTCCTAATGGCCTGATACGTGCTCAAAAATGTATTCACATGACCTGAATCCAGCTTTTTAAAACAATGACTATAAGAACTTTTAAGACCAGAAAAGAAAGGAATCCCTGAAAAATAGCTTTTCTTTTTGCCTCTTTTGACTGATGTGTGTTTGTGGGAAGGAGTGATAAACTGAAGCTAAGGACAGACTGAATGTAGAAAGGCAATTATTCTTTCAGAAGATGATAATAGTAAAAGCAACTGTGGCTGTGTAGTAATGATGATAACTTGCAAAGCCTGTTTGTTTTGGGCGGAGAGAGTTGCCAGTTTTTGAAATCTCAGATTGTTAACTATTCCAAAAAGAGTTGTTGTTGTTGTTGTTGTTGTTGTTGTTGTTACTATTTCTCTCAAAACAATGCTTTACTTCCTTTGAAAACATGGAGTGAGTACTCATAGGGAAAACCAAAGCATACCTAAATTTCTGGCTCCAGGCGGTAAAAGCGTGGTCAAACTCTTTTCATGTATCTGTAAAAGAGGTTCTTACTAAATTTTTCAGTCCAACCACATGAAGTCCAGAAACTTCAGCTAGCTTTAAGCTATTTCCTACTCCAGCTCCAAAATTCCCTGGGAAACAGAGACGTTCTCATGGAGTCATAAAGTAATTTATGTGTGAGGAGACCCTGGAGGTCTCCTCGTGCCCCTGCCAACAGGAGCAGGTTGCTCCCATGCCTATCCTTGTCCCATTACATTTGGACTCTTGCCCAGGATGGAGATCCCACGGTCCTACTGGGAAACCCGCTCCCAGGTCGGGCCACCATCCTGAGGACCACATGTGCCTTCATCACAGCATCCCCTTTTGCAAGCTGTGTCCCTGCACTGCCGGTGTGTGCCTGCTGGGACAGCCCGGTTCCCTCATCCCTCCCCTCACCCCTGCAGCACTCGCTGGCAGTTGTTTATTGTTTATTCTCATTATGGTGCTTAATCTCACCACAAGCAAAATGCCAAATAATTGGACAGAGCCATCATTATCATCCTGCCATGAAGAAGTCTGAAATCTTATATGGACTTCCTAAAGAGAGATACTGAAAAATAAACCAACTCTCCAGCTTAGGTATCAGCATGATTGTTTTCAGTTCAGGCAGAACTTTCTGGTAGCCCCGATGTATAGAAGATATATGTAGAAAAGAGCCTATGTTTGAGTTATCTTTTATCTTATCGTTGTTTTTTGTCTCAATGTCATCTCAAGTCTTTAATGAATATTAGAAACACTTACCTTGTATCAGGCCATACCTATGATCCCCTTCAGTGAAACTAGTCTGTACAGACCAGGGCTCTGTGGCTAATGAATGATCTGAGCAAGAGAGGCAGAAACTTTGTGTCTTCTCTCATAGAGTCTTGACAGTGTCTCTTGCTGTGGTGGGTTTCCTTGCAGCTGAAAGAGGTTGGGTTTTATTTCTTCTTCTTCATCTTTGTATGGAAACAACTGTCTACTTGGTTTACAAAGTTAAATAAAATATGGGACCTGAACAATTTAAAAGCAATGCACACAAAACATTTACACTAGTGATCTTGCTAATGGATGGGAAACTTACTCAGAGGTCATAAAACAATTGGCGCTTTTTTCCCCCAAAGCGTTCCTAATTGGGCCTCTATCTATACAGCTGCACTTTCTGTTCTTGAGAGTTTTTAAACAGACAAAGCATGAGACCTTCATGAAGGAGCTATAGCTATCATCACACCCATCCCTCAGGTAGCTTGCCACAGACATGCCTTCCCCATGCATCTGCAGCTTTGGTTGCACGCAGCTTACGCTGCAGCCATGCTCTTGCATCCCCTTGCCTTACCACGGGGGCACCCAGCTGAGATCTAGCCCCTCCCAAGTGACCACAAATTATGCCAGCTATCTCAGTCTTCCCTCACCCATTTCTGCAGTCACATTGCACTGTTCAACGCATTCCTGTCCACTCTGTTGCTGTGCCGAACGCGTGCTTTGAGAAAGAGCAGTGACTGAGTAAATACTCAGGGGGGCTGAAGGGCTGTCAAATGTACCAGCTACAGCAAACAAACAAGGGGGAAAGATTATCTCTCCAAAGTCTTTTGGCTGTCATGATTCCAGGTGGTGCTTATCATAATAATGGCCATTGTTTATTTTTATTTACTTATTTACTTACTTTATTTACTATTTATTTACTCATCTCCCCATGTGCAACCCCCTTGCACCCCCAGCCCAGTGGCTCACTGGTGCTGTAGCAAACCTCTGTCTCCCCAGGGGCTACGGGAAAAGAGGAGACAGGCTCCTTGGGAACAAGCAGGACACTAGTTCCTTGGATGAGCAGACTGCCTTGGAGGCACCATGAAACTTTTGAGCAGCTCTGAAACAAGACCTGAGGACCAGTGATCCTGAGCTCGGGGGTCCGCTGCAGTAAGGGTTTTATAAAAAGGGAAAAGTCAGGCAAGTGACACGGTGGCCTGTACCTGTGTGGCTGAGAAGAAACTTTGGAAGAGGTTAAGCCATCAATCTCCAATGCCTGGACAAAAGGTTGTCAATTACAGTGGGCAGGTCTTAACGCACTTGAAAAAAGTTAGTTAATGTGTTTTAATATTCTGTGTGATGAATACACGTTAACTGACTGCTGGAAAATGTTTACAACTCTTAGTCTAAATGTACACGTCTTAAAAAAATTTTTTAAGACATCACTTCCTTAAGATATTTCTAAGAAATGTTTTGTTCATTTCTTGAACAATGAATAACAACAACAAACTTGCAACTCTACAGGATAATATTCAATCTGCTGTGTAAACATGCTGTTTGGTCTTGGGCTGGCTAAGCTCCACTAGCTAACATATATTTTTATGTTGAATTACTTATGTTAGCTATGACATTGTGATTGAAGTCAAGACTACAGTCAAGCTGCAAGTTTTTCAACATGACTTAATTCCCTAATCTGGGCAATGCTCGAGCCATATCTGTGTACATAGACAGGCTCCTTAGGCTAGAACAAGTGTCTTAGATGACTGGAAAGGCATGCTTTTTTTTTTTTTTTGCTGCTAAGCAAAACCAGATCATACCAGCAAGATGGAAATGGCTGCTTGTTCTGTTCCAGGGCCAGTCATGCCGTACAAGGCCACATCCATCTTGCAGCAGAGCAGAGTAAAATCTTTTGTGTTTGCTGAGGACCACACCCCTCCTCCGTTTTGCAGGCAGACTCTCTCACACTGAAACCCTACGTAGGAAAACTCTGCATCAGTCTGGGCAAAGAGTCGGACTGTTTTGTTCACCTACCAGAAAATCAGAAACTACAGCATCACGCAGGAATACATTTTGAGGAGCTGCTTATTTCGAGGTAGACCTGCCTGTCATACTGCTTATGTCTACAGCCCTTCTCTGCATTTGCATATTTATTCATGAATGGTTCAGGTCATCCTACATTAACGTGCCTGCTCACACTACAGCCATGCAAACGTGGGGTTTTTTTCCATTTTTTGGAAGGCAAGGGAAGGCCTGCTGGCAAAGGAACAAGTCTTTCTATAATCTCGGTGCACGTCCCAGTAACCTCTTTGCTAATGCTGACAATTGTGCTGCACACCGGGTAACCTGCACTAGCTGGGTTATGGCCAGCTGGATGGCAGGGGAAGCTGCCTGAAAATATGGCCAGCAAGAGATGCAGTGTTCAGAGCAGCCACGGGAACAGGGTAGAAAGGAAAAGGCAGGAATCCCAGAGGAGTTTTAGTGGTGGTCATTCTTGCACTTGTGTTCCTTGCAAACTCAGCTTTATCGACCCAGGCAGATGCTTGGGAGCGTGCACAGGCAGAGCAGGCTCTGCTGCTCCAGGAAGCCCTCCCTCTTGTAGCTGATCCGCTGGCTGAGAAAGCTGCAGTCCTTGGGCGCGGGGCTCCAGGTAGCTGCCGAACAGCAAAGCTAGGCTCATTGCTGCTTCCAGAGCTCCAGATCTGCCTGGAAAACTCAGCCTTTTTGTACCAAGGGAACTTTCTGAAATGCAAAGAGCAAATCTGAAATGCAGCCAGTTATGTTAGTGTCCTAATGGGAGTGTTTGGGGCTAATATCTGTCCCACACTGCCAGGTGAAGGAAGAGGTTTATTGCAGTCTTTTAGTAGGGCATGGACTGGTTATAGGCAGATTTGAGAATATGAGGAACCAACCTCCTGCATTCACCTTTTCTCCAGGACAGGAATACTGAATGCATGTAGGGAGACAATAATTTCATAATAATAAATAATTCCAGCTCTAAATTGTTAATGTCTGGTGGTCTTCAAGCCTCAAAACCCAAAGACTTTTGGCAAAACTTCAATTTGGCAAAGATTTCAATAAAAGTGCCTGTCATGGTTTAACCCCAGCCAGCAACTAAGCCCCACACAGCCGCTCGCTCACTCCCCCCCGGTGGGATGTGGGAGAGAATCAGAAGGGTAAAAGGGAGAAAACTCATGGGTTGAGCCAAAGACAGTTTAATAGGGAAAGCAAAAGCCACGCACGCAAGCAAAGCAAAACAAGGAATTAATTCACTCCTTCCCATCAGCAGGTGGGTGTTCAGCCATCTCCAGGAAAGCAGGGCTCCATCACCCATAATGGTGACTCGGGAAGACAAACACCATCACTCCGAATGTCCCCACCTTCCTTCTTCTTCCCCCAGCTTTATATGCTGAGCATGACGTCATATGATGTGGAATATCCCTTTGGTCGGTTGGGGTCAGCTGTCCCGGCTGTGTCCCCTCCCAGCTTCTTGTGCACCCCCAGGCTACTCACTGGTGGGGTGGGGTGAGAAGCAGAAAAGGCCTTGACTCTGTGTAAGCACTGCTCAGCAACAATGAAAACATCCCTGCATTGTCAACAGTTTCCTGCACAAATCCAAAACATAGTCCCATACTAGATACTGTGAAGAAAATTAACTCTACCCCAGCTAAACCAGCACAGTGCCTTTGATGTAGCACTACTGATTTCGGTGGAATTACACCAGGGATCATTATTGCCTATTTTGCATGGCACAGAAGAGCGTCATTACCCTGAACAGTCCACATGCAGTAGTGTTTCTCAAGAGCAGGCAATTTTACTGGAGGAGGCTATCTGGGGTCAACTTTTGACCTTTGTTTCTCCTCAGGATTATCACCTTCCTTGAAAATTACTCAGCAGCCAGAGGAGTGCTCCACTTTAGCAAGCACTGCTCTCAAGGAGAGATAGTACTGATTGCCTCTCTAACCACTTGTAAATACAAAAAACACCCCAAAACTGCTTGAAGAAACTACCTCAAAAGGTAGCAGCGCAGCAAGAACTGGCTTTTATATTGTCATAAAGTGTCAAATGACAAATCTGGCAAATGCATCTGAGCCTCAGGTTAAGACACTGCCACACTTCATGTGAGACTGGGAATGTGTTACTCTTTATGAGCAATGTTTATGGCAGTGGGTCCGACATCAGCAAGACTGATGGGTACAATTAATCACCTTTCACAAGCAGGGAGTCCAGAGGTGGCATGTAACGGGCATAATGGTATATGAAAATAGTGCTAAAAAGGTTTACTTGCTATCATAAAATGTCCCCCGATACTTAAACTTTTGACCCCACATTAAAGCAAAATGCAGCATTGAAAGTAAATATTTTCTTTTCAATACAGCATTAATTCTACTGTGTGCATTTGAGGGCCTATGCATTATTTCCTTGCTAGCGCTAAATGTAAACAACTTAAAGCCCCTGGGCTTTACTGTCCTGAAGCATGAAACTGGAATAAATAGCACGTAAGGGAGCTGTGCACCACATTTGTGGCCATCACTGTGTCTACTGCATTCAAACATTTGGCATGATTTCTTTCTGTCCTGTCCAACATCTGTTCACTTATTTCTGTCCTCACCATGATCGGTTCACAGAATTGTGACCTGTTTTTTTCCTTTTTTGCCTGGTACAGAAAAGTCACTCTGCTTTCCTACTCTTGAACAAAGTAAACATGGAGCTGCCAGTTATCTCTGCAATCTCACTTGTGTGCAGAGAAACCAAATCACCTGAGGGCAGTAGTGACCTAGAGCATCGCAAGCCCAGTGCCCTTTCCCCTTCAGTAACAGAGAGCCTTTTTAATGACATGATGTAATTTCTGCTGAAGGATTTAGCCCTGAAGAAATTGTACTCTTGCAGTAAATGAAGGAATACTTATACCAAACAGTACATAGCGTAGCTGTTGTTGTACCAGTGAAATGGTGCCTTCTGAAAGTACAGCATATTCACATTACAGTATTGGAATGAGCTGTGCAAATACCTCTATTTTTACAATAGTATATCTGGCCACTCTTGGAGCCCTGTGTTATTGTGACAATGTCTAATCATACAGCACAACTTTGGTGCATAAAGAAGCTCCAAGATGCAGTAGAGAGTTAAAGCTCATAACAGACAGTGAAGGAGGAGCAATGCTGAAATAGTAGCTTGTGGCCATTTTAATCACAGACTGTTAAGTAAAGCAAATGCACAACATTGTTAAGCAGGGGTAACTCGTACAGCTAGCTATTTTTGGGCTCCATCCTCATGCAAGCATTCTCCTTTTAGCATATTTGAGAAACACCTCCTATTCTTCCTGGGATAAGATTTTGCAAGATTTTTTCAAGAAGCATAACCCAAATTTCATAGCTGTGGAGGACAGATGGCAGCGAACCATCTTTTGTTTCCAAGCCACATCTGGCTCTGGTTTGCATCTGGCTGGACTGCCTCGCTGCTGACTGCCTCGCTGGACCGTCTCATACCCAGGAGCTGTGCCCAAGCGCCCAGCGCAGCTCTACCACCACCTCCCTATTGTGCCCTACCCACCCTTGGCCTCATCATGTGTGCCAAAGCCTTCCCCCCGGGGTTGTGATGAAAAAGCCCTGGGAAAGGTTTGCTCAAAGCAGGTGAGAGATTCTTCCACCCCTATCCACTGCCTCAGCACTATGCCAGTCATCTGGCAGGGGAGAAAATGCTTCCCAGACAGCGAGGCGGTTGCACGGGGTCCCCTGATGTGTGCCTGCTTGTTTGCCTATTGTATTTACAGTGGGTGTATAAATATACGTAACCTCAACAGCTTGGTACATCGATCCTCTGAATTTTAAGAAATGCTTCTTATAAACAGTTCCATTTCTCAGAGTCTTCTCATCTGGATTCCTCAGTGTAGTATTTAATGAATGCCTTAATTTTCATCTTAAAAAGGAGAGCCAAAAACATCAAAGCTACCAGCTTTCCTGTTTTAGATAAAATATGCTGACATTTCACCCAAGAGGGAGGATTTTTAGTAGATCATAGCATTCTTGTCTCTAAATATGTCTTTCAAAAAAAATCCCATTCATGCTTTCCAGTTTCAAATTCATGCTATTAATAGGTCAAAAAAAGAGGCTTCTGGGAGAAAGAAATCATGTGATTTTGTAGCTTAAATGTTTCACATAATCAAAGACCAAAACAAAAGCTGCACAAAATATCTTATTTTTGGTGTGCAGCAATTGTACTGAAGGGACTGGCTTCTCCCTGTCTGAGCATCAGCATGGAGATTCTGTAAAAGCACATTGAAAAAAGCCTGGATTTTACTTGTCTTCCTGTAGCAAATGAGGAGTGACTGTTAACTGAATGTCTTCAGTGCTGTCCAAGCAGCACTTTGCCAAAGGCTTTATTAGGACTGCTGGAGCCATATCTGAAACAGGTTTGAAAGAGAGAAGGCTGCCTTCATTTTTAGAGTTTGGTCTTTAGAAACTTGGGGGTTTTTTTCCAACTGAGTATCACTCAGGATTTCAGATTTGAGACCACAGCTGAGTATGACGCATGTAGCACCACAGTTCTGCGTGCAACTGGCCACATTTCTTTTTAAGGAAAAGACAGCAACTTTCTAAAGAGCAATCAGCCTTTGCACTGCTTTGCACTGGATCTAGCCCAGCAGGTACCCACTGAGTTGTGCTACTGAAACCTCTTAAATGCCAAAGCACACGTTGTTAAACGCTTAGCACCTCAGGGCATGTAAATCCATCTTTGACTGTCTCACTTTGTTCCTTGGTACATGTGATGACTTGGGAGTCCTCTGCTGAGGGGACATTTCAATAGCACATTGGGCCTGAACGAGCTGATGAAACTTCTGGGCAGTAATCAGCTGAGTTGAACAGGAAAGCAAAGATCCCACTAAGAAATCTCACTACCAGCCCACAAAATGTGGCAGGAAGCACTAGTAGATGGCAGTGGCAGCAAAAGGAGCAGCAAACTGCAGGAACTGTGGCAGGAGATAGCCATCCCTAATGTTTTGTGAACTAATACCTTGGAGGCCATGAGCAAAGCTGAGTTCAGCCGAGTAAAGTACATCTCCAGCATCAGCGGGTCCGACTGTTGAACATGACTACATGGTACAAGAGCGCAAGACCTCTCCTGTCATGCAGAAGTCCTAATTCATATAGAAATCACTTAAAACACACCTAAAAGTCGTCTGGTGCACAGCACAGTTAAAGTCAGTGAAAGCTGGAGTCATTTATAAAGGCTAGTTAGCTGTGTGTGTTGTATTGCTGTCTGCTGCCTTATTCAAATCTAATTGCCTGATGTCAAATAGGCCATGGAGTGACAAGAATAGTTTGTGCATAGATACTATGTCTATATATACACTCAAAAACTAACAAGTAAGCCTTGTCTGTCATGTCAAAAACCTTTCTATTTTGGGCTGGGTTTGAAGCCTGCTTTTGGTGGTGAATGTTTTTCCTTTATACATAGTTTGCACAAGTCAGGTTCCATTCCAGCGACAAATATGACATTGAAAAGACTGATACTGCACGTTTGGGCAGCCTCTGAAATCCAGTTTCTCTGAACTGATGATTTCCTTATTAGCTCCTCTTTGCTGGAGCGGGTACACGCTCTCACATCTGGTTCCTTGAACTAGCATTGCCAATCGCTTTGCAAATTCAGAACCAAGGCTCCCCTTTTCTGGTCAATGCAAAGGGCTAGTTCGGTCAGTCCCTTGGCTGACTGTTTTTTCCACCAGCTCTGTTTCCTTCTTGCCAAGGGGCAAAGTCTTGTGTGGCTTTGGGCTCCTGATCTTCCTTTCGACGGGTGCTTGTCCTGTCTGCCAACTGATCTGCCACACCCCTCTGGCAGGATTTGGGCCAAACAAGACACACAGGCTGATGTGCTATTTAAAGGATTGCCTGCAACCAGTGCATCTCCACTGGTGAACTCCCCTGGGTGAGGTGCAGCTGGATTAGACAGTGGCCAAGTGAGGTTGTAGCCATGTTTTCGGTGTAGAAAACACTGCAAAACTCCCAGGAATTCTTCTATTGGTTGTAGGCTACTGCTGCTTTCTGTGACAGTGTTGCTGTGCCCTGGCTACCCATGGTTTCTGGAAGGCTTTTGTTCATTTGTTTTAATTTGTGTCTGGCTAAGAGGTGATGTGTGTGCTTGTGTGAATGTATACGTATGTCTGTCTGCCTGTCTGCCTGTCAATGTATGGAGACACATCCGTGGTATAAATAAAAAAAAAAAATCTTTGATTAATTTAATAGCAGTCTGATTTTATCCTTCATGAAACACATTGCATTTAGAGCATGCTGCTTTTTTGTTTTTGAAGCTTTAAGAAGTTTATGATTTTAGTCGTTCCAGTACATGCCTTATCATTCATGAGATCCACACTTTTGTTCAAAGTTTTGAGTTCTTGCAGGACCAGCTAATTTGAGTGGTTTAAATTCTTCTTTTTATTAGGAACTTAAATAACTTCATATTAAGGCATTGATGGTAAATAAAGTGTATACTGTAAAACTAACACTCCTACATCTGGAAGACCTGACATCTGGATAAACAGCTGATGGATTGCCCGAAATCAACTGTCTAAAGCAGTAATCAGAAATTCAATGGGGACAATCTAATATTCAGAAGCAGAGGCAGCTCCTTCTCAATCTTCAGATGGTTTTTGTTCAGTCTGTTCCTAAGGTTTGGGGTTTTTTTACCTTACAGTCAAAAGCTCTTCGGGAAAAATGGCTGCTACAGGGAATTCCTGCTGGCTCTGCAGAAGAGGAAGAAGCCAGAAGGAGGCAGTCAGAAGAGGATGAGCAGAAGGTGAAAAAGCTGGAAGAAAACATACACAGGTAGGGACAGTTTCCCTTTGCTTTGCCTAAGAACAGTCACTCCCATTAAGGCTAGAGACCTTCCTCGCCCAGGTCCCCATCTCTGGCAGCAGCTGATAGCAGCTGCCTGGAGAAGAGCGTAAGAGGCAGGCACATGTACAGCCAAATGTGCCCAGAATTTGTCTTCCAGATGTCCATGGTTTGCAAGGAAGAGCCATCATGGTATCTTTGTGTTTAATGGACTTTGATGGATTTCTTTCACAAGGGAACTAAAATGGGGGCTGAGTTCCCCCTTCAGATGCATGTGTATGACTCGGTCAACACTTGAGAGATTCTCCATTGCTTTACACCTCCTACAGCCAAAAGGAGTTCAAAGAGGGGTGGCACTCTTTTGCACTCACTTTTCACTATTGCAAATGACTTTTTGAAATGCAACAGCAGATGCCACCAGCAGATCAAATATCTACTGCTTTCAGAAGCAAGGTTTGGGTGTTAGAATTGTTTCCTTTTATCAGTTTCCTATTGCAGTCTGAGTTTGTCCTCTTTTTTGTGTTTTCCTTTGTTTTGCTGCAAACAAAATGGAAAAAAAGCTCATAAGGAAAATGCTTTTACCCCTCAGAACAAATTCCAGAGCTGCTGCTTCTGCCATTTAGGCTGTGTGAATTTAGAGTTTTTTCATCTGGCAGAAAATTGGCAAAAGTTGGTCAAATTTGGCACCACAGCTTTTATAAATGTGTCAGCTGAGGAATATAAGTGACAGAAAAAAGCAAATAGGACCAACAGTCCAAGGACTGAGGTATTAGCCTAGCATCTGGTGAACTCAGTTTGCCTTATGCCAGGTTTCTTGTGAAATTTCTTGGAGAAATCACTGAGAATGTTTCTTCAGGGATATACACAAGCAGACCCACCCTGAGCTTGGACGACACTAAATGGCTTCTGTGTGGAAGTAATAGATCAGCATGAATGTAAGAGTTGTCTCATACTACTGGTCTCTGTCTTGTGATTCCTATTAATTAAAACTGATCTGAGCATGTGCATTGTTCTTTTACATCTGTAAATGTAGGCAAGAAAGATTTTTTTTAGATTTCATATGCTACCTGATGTTTTACTCCACAAATGAATGCAGTAGATGGAAAGAATACACAGACTGAACTTGAGAAATATGTACTGTAATACCTATTTCATTTAGTGCTGAATGCTGCAAGGTGCTAAGTGCTCTGATCCCATGCAGCAAAACACATCAGCATGTGCTTAATTTTAGCTATGTGAGTACCACCACTGAAGGCAATGTAACCTGCTTTGCTTAATTAGTTCAAAGTGTAGGATGAAAGTCTGTGTAAAACCTTTGCCCCTGTGGTTTGGTTTTTTTCTTCCTTAATTGTGCCATGAAATAAAATCTTTGAATATTTGGAAGTAACGGAGCTGTGACCACCTGTCAAATGACAGGTCAGCTGCTTGCTCCTGAGTTGTGAGGACATTTGTTTGACAGCCTCACTAGCATGCTTAACTTCCCTGTTATCTTTCTAAGGGAACTCTAAAGACAGTAAAAAAGTATTTTAATTTAAATGAGAAAATATTACACCTGAACTGTAGAGGTAAGACAGGAGAGGTTGAGGTTGTTAGTCTAATTACAATTTACAATTTACATCCATGACAACATGACACATCCAGAGCACATCAAGATAGGCTGAGAAGATAAAAGGCTGTATAAGGGTTAAGAAGAAGAGAGAAGATGTCAAGCACGTTATCTGGAGGAGTGAAGTAGAATGAACTCATCCTGAAAGGTTTTTTTTGCTACCTGGGCACCACATTTCCCTTCTGCATTCCCAGAAGGGAATCGGGGGGGGAGGATTACAGGGGGACCATTCATATGTTCATGTTTGCAGGGGCCAGATGGTCCTTTGGAAGTGCACTATGCACTGTCCAATGGGAGCACTATGAAACAGCCCAAACTCTCTCAGTGAGGGCGGCAGAGGACAGACTAAGCTGGTTCAGCAGGAGGATAGAAAACCAGTGCAAGACCAGCCACAGAGTTGATGCCAGGGGACTGTATGACCACTGTGCCATGGATCTTGCATATTCATTAGAGTCACACTGCATCATATGTGCAAGCACAGAGCAGCTGCAGTATCAAGACACCTGTGAAAGAGTCTTGTGGCACACGTGCTGGGTTTGCCCATATTGGAAAATATGCAAGGTCTTTCACATTTCTCTAGCAGCAGGGTGAAGCTTACTCGTGAAGGTCAATGTGCAACCTCTGCTGGCAGGCAGCACCCATGCCCCTGCTTTAACAAGGGGGAACATGCAGTCATCCCCTTCCTCTTGCAGCAGAGCATCCCATCATCATCGCAGAGAGCACCATTTCTTCTGCTCACACTGAAGCGCTCAGGAAGGTCCCTTTCTCGTACTTCCGAGTTTACTACATGAACAGCCATGGCACAAGAGAAATATCCATCTTTATTTGCAGGCCAGATGTAAACAGTAGGTCTGACAAGCTGAGTGAACTGCAACACTTAGAACAGAAAACTGAAGGAGGTAGTGTTTGAGCCCAGACTAACGTTCATAAATGGGGATGTGGGCTCATGTAGGTCTGTGCTGTCCAGAAAAGGCAAATATCTCTACCTTAGGGAAACAGTAGGGCTAGCTATGGGTTTGCAGATGGTCTTGAAGGCCTTGCACATAACACATATGCTTCAGTTGAGTATTGCTTTTTCTAATTCAGTTTTAAGTGACTTTCCCACTAAAATCAGGTGTTTTGCAAGATGTACACATGCTTGTAGTGTTTATTCTTAAGCTAGTGTAACCAGTTCTCCTTTGTCTGGGAGGTGTTTAATTTCAACTAGGGCAGCAGAAATGCATGAGTGTACAGACTGCTGTTTATTTATTAGACTTCCATGTTATCATGATACAAGAAATCACACTACTTCAGCTTGTAGCTTGCAAGGATATTGTGCATATGAGTAAACCTAGACATGAGTAAGTGTAATGATTTAATGAGCTCCCTCGTCTGCAAAAGCATTTGGAAGAAGGATGCCTACATTAGTCAGCATTTCTGTACTGCCAAGCAACTGAAAAAATATCTGCATCACAAAAACAGAAATAAAGCAGAACAGTCCATAGTAAAGAATGCAATACAAATAATTAAATACTATCATGCAATTATGCTGATAATTACCAACAAGCGTACACAGAATTACAAGATGCACATATGAGTTAAAAAAACAGGGAGTGCAAGATTAAGACAAGATGCAAGCATATGAACAGTGTAACTGGATTACAGACAGAACGGTTATTTGATAGTTGGGATTAGCTTAATATGTTTAGAGATTTTAAAACGTATGAACACTAGAAACAGTCTTTGTATCCAAAAATGTGAAGTGGAAATAGAAGAATAAGCCGAGTTGAAGCAAATTTGGTCCTGGACTCCCAGCATTCCTGCTTGCCTAACTTGAGTCTTCAGAACAAGACTTATGCTGCCCCGTGTAAAAATCCTGGTATTGTGTCTTGCATTTCTTTAAAAAAGTGGTTGGTCCAGTGGACTTAACGGGAAGATTGGACCCCTTAGTCAACATTCATTGAGTCTTAAGTGGGCTGGAAATCCGTCCATAGAGATAAGGATGAAAAGGCATTGCTGCATTATTAAATGTTTGAAACTCGGCTGCAAGACTGGTGGTACCATTGTATCAATGGCAGATTGGAGCGAGATGTGGATTTAAAATATCTCTCGGCACAAACTGTCCTTAGTCATAGAGAAGCTTTAAAGCTAGTTTAGTTTTTCATGTTCTCCTAAAGATCTTGAGTCAGTGTTAGAGGAAAGCAGCCATTTCTGAGTTTCTTTTCCATTGTCACACAGTGAGAAAGTAATCTGTTTTCTGGAGCTACCTTAGATTTGGGGTAAATGATACCAAAGGAGTAAAAAATGAATGAAAAGCATTTCCCTTTCCTTAAGCCTATTCTCCAAATTACAGACCTGAAACGTATTGTTTGGGATAACATTGATACAGAAGCCCAGTGAACTTCCACAGACACATTTCTGATAGTGTGTTGTAGGTGAAACAAGCGCTGGAATGTGTTGCATGCCTCCCATGGTTATTTTTACCGCATGACAATCTGTTATTTTGCAGCAGTGAATGGAAAGTTGGCATTCGACATCTGGGTATTAACAGGCAGCATTCATAGAGCAGAGCAGCCCACCCACAGCCTGCTGTTCCTTCACAGTATTTGAAAGGCTCCCAAAATTATTTTGTTTTACTAGATTTCATTATAGTATGTGCTAGCGGCCTGTGTTTACTACAAAAGGTGAAAAATTTTTGTTGCTCTGAAGCTTTCATGTAGCATGCCAACATGAAATACTCTGTGACAACATATCTCCCTGCTTGATGACGGACACTGGCATGAGAAACCAGGACTGGACTTGTGCTCCTGGAAAAAAGAAACCCACTGAGCTAAATCCTCAGTAAAGTGTCACATCCCTTCAGTAATCAATAGTGCATCTGTTCATGTTGGATGAGGAGGTGCCCATCAACTCCAAGGAGAAACAAATTATTGGTCTAGCAGAGCAGCCATTTTGGACATGTGGACCAGGCAGACAGCTTAGAGCAGTGGATGCTGGATCCCCAAAAAGCACATGCAAGAAACACTTGTGCCACTTTGGCACTGTGGTAGCTCTTGGGGGTGAAGCAATGCAGGACAGCGGCCAAGGTGTGCCTGTACCCCCTGTTCTTTACTCAGAGCTACTCAGCTGTCAGCTCATCCAGCTCCTAACATTTGCAAAAGCTCTTTGGGGTTGTGGAGTGTCTCACCCTCATGCACACTGGTGGTGAGCCACAGCTGTGTCACCTCTAGGAGAAGGCTCTTCCATGGTGGTGCAGTGTGGAGGGAGAGCCCTGATGTTAATGGTGGCAGGGGCAGGTCTGTGCTTTGGACCATAGCTCATGAGCTCTTTCCTGGGACAAGAAAATGTCTTTGCTGGTTGCTGTTGTCTTGCTGATGTGGGCAGGTGGTAGATAGGTGCAAAAGGTCCCTCCCTCCCAGGAGCTCCCATCTCAAGAGTGCTGCTGTTCTTCTATACTTACAAAACCTTGGAAAGAATTTTAAAGAAGTGTTGAACTGAAAGGTGCTTATGAGAAGGACTGCAGGATAAGCACAGCTTCCATACAAGAAAAGCACTTAACCTGATGGACCAAAAGAGATGCTAAAGGTAAGCTTACACAAGAGAGATGACCAGTGATGGAGGAAGAGAGATGACACCACCTCTCTCAAGCAAAAGGTGCCGTGGTTGTGTGAGGCTCTGTTGTTCTACTGTGCTTGACCTATGTCTGCTTACCATGTACTAGACAGAAGACCTAATCTAGGTAGAAGCAGGTCCAAAATGGAGTAAAACTTCTCCAAAGCTGGCAGAATTGTCCTCTTCTTCCATTAGTGCAATTGAATCTTTCCAGGTAAACACTCAGTTTTTAGTATTGTCAGAGAGGGTGGGCTAGGCCCTGAGAAGAAAACCCTCACCAAGCTGATTTGATATACAGAAAATAAAATCTTATTAATGCACTATCTTATTAATAGACTATGAGTGCTTCACAGATCTTCGATGTTAGATGGGGTCTACACTAAAGTCTCTTCTCACTGCAGAGTCCAGCCAAGACAGGCTTGTGGTTCAGCTGAGCTGTTGTGGCTGCTGCACCTTTAGCATTTTCTCTCCTCCCATGGTCCATTCTTTAATTTCTTTCTGATGCCAAGGTTTGTTTCCTGCTTCTTCTTCCCAGGATAAAAACTTAGCATGTCTCAGACTGGGAACTCTGGCTATAATTCAGTCTCTCTTGGGACTGTCAATAATAGTCTTTGCATGACAGCGGGAGAGCGAGCACGTAAGACAGATGTGAGTGCACTCCTTCAGAAGAAGGATCATCTGATGTCAGAACCAGCTGCTCAGACCTCCCCTAGAGCAGACAATGCAAGCCAGGACCAGAGGTGCCATAAACCTCTCCTTAGCAAGGTCTCATCGATTACCCTTCAGTCTTAGCCTCCAGAGAGACAGGAGCGGTTGCTGAAGCGTATGCTAGTGCGGAGAACAGTGTGTCTTCCAAGGGCATGGTCCACATGGGCATTAATGTTTTGCAACTTACACATTGATGGCAGCTGGAGAAAATGATCAGGAACATTATTTATTCAACATTTTGGGGTTTTACCTAGAATGCCAGGCGCAGCTGTAGACAGGTCCCTTGGTCTGCCTCCACATGCTGCCGTATGACCAGTTGCTTTGGGTGAGCTCTCTAAGAGTGAAATAGCAAAAATGTCTCCTTGTAGCCAGTCAGTCTCTCCAAATTCTGCTTGGCTTATGAGGGAAGATCAAGCTTTCTGCACAGGAGCAGCTGTTCGTCCCCAAGCCCTCTGTCTGGTTCTCCACTAAGATTGATCAATATCAGATCTCATCTGCTGAAGCTGCACAGATTCCAATTTCAGCAACCCCTGAGGACTGTGGGTTCCAAAACAGCACATCCTTCACCTCCCATGAAGCTTTTGCTGGGGTGCATTTCATATGTAATACATTTCTTAGGAAAACAGAGACCAAAACAAAACCAGGCAAAAAGCCTCAACAACAGGAAATCTCAGATTTCCAAAGGAACCCGCTCTGCGGTGTGATTCGAGAATTCCTCAGGACTTGCAGGATGATCTCAGAAAAGCAATGAGTTAAGAGTTGCTGGGTGGCAATGGGTTTGAGGTTTTTACATATGGTATAATATATTCAGATGTAGCACTTCAAAAAAAACCCACTTAAAAATAATAACACAGCTTACTACCTCAGTTCTGAAACTCGACCCATAATTAAAATAGCAGATGACATGCCAGTGCTCTAATAGTTGCCTAAATGCTGGTGTTCTGGGTTTAGGAGTAGCAATCTTAGGATCTTCCACAACTCCTAGGCACTGCTAGCTTGTAATTATTTAATGATGCCTATGCATCTTATAAAGTGGGCAAAAGGAGTGACTGTTCAATTGGAGCACAGACTCCCTCCACTCCAGCTATGTCTGCTCTCCTCAAATATGTGGAGCAGATATGGACCTTGATAAAGACACCCATGTGCCTAATTTGGGAGCAAGATATAGAAGACATTCCAAAGCCCCATCTCTACATATCAAGGAATTTCCACCTCAAGTGCTTTTGACACTTGATCCATGCCAGTATGCTATAGATTAAGAGACATGTTCCTCAAGAAGGAAGAAACACATAGACTTAAATTCAGCTCTGGACAGAAGCAGGTTTTCAAGGACATCTTTTTTAGGCAAGCTAACACATTGTAAAGTAGCATCAGTTTCTAAATGGATTAAAACCTTCAATACAGTAGATCACATGCTACAGCCCCTTGTGAAAGAGGCAGTTACCACCTCTGGGCCAGGTTCAGCAAGAAAAGTGCAATTTCAATTATTGTGGCCTTTCAATAACATGGATGTTCTGCACAAGGCTGGGTTTCTGTTGCCGTACTAGATGAGATCCAGTGACAGATTATCAAGTGCAAAACTTCAGAGCTTCCTTGGCTTTAACATTTCAAAGCTAAAAAATTCACATGACTCTCCGTGTGATGCTGTTTGCAAGATGGGGCAATCTCCTCATAACGCATGTATTTATCATATGTGTTGAATCACCACACTCCTTCTGTGTGTAAAGCCATCTAAGATCTTCACACTTCTTTTAAGCCTAGTAGAACTGACAGGGGTTTCCTGAAGCAGTAAATTGTGGTATAGCATAAAGAGTAAGAATTGTTGACTTCATTACATCTGAATTAAATCTTAATCATGGGCCAGATGGGATTGTTGCCTGGAGTAAAACAAAAAGGACTAGTTTCCATTCCTTTCCTTGTTATGCTTATCTTCGCTGGAGTTGGCTGGTTGGTTGGCTTTCCTTGTACGCCAGCCCTACCAGAGGGCAGTCCTGGTGAAACAGCTCCTTCCACACGGTTAGTCCATATAGCACTTGGTGGCTGGAAAAAACAAAACTGTGGAAATTCTGTCACAGAAGGACATGTTTGTGCAGAGGTGACATACACGTGCACAATTTTGAAAGAGATGACAAACCTGGAGTGTATTTACAAAGAGAAGGCACAGAGTTAGACAACAGCCGGGGTTGATTTTATTGTGTTGGTGCTTTACAGTGATTATTTACTCTGTCTTCACTTTAAATCAGAGGACTTTCCTCTTCCTTGCCAAACCTCTCTTTATGTGCTGTGTCTGTGTCTGGCAAGGCCAGAACATGCAGTGTACACACACACTCACGTACACGTGCTTGCAGAGCCAGGGAAGACACTGCTGCGGTTCTGGTCCTCGGTAGCTCCCTTCTCCCAAAGGCTCAGGTTCATTCTGTATGACTACAGGAGTTTAAATAAGTCACCTACATTTAGAGCATCGTCTCCTTTAGCCCCCCATGCAGTCAGTGAGGAAAGAGCATCACCTCCATGGCCTGTGTAAGCCCATCTCTCTCCCTTGAGTATAGGTGCCTCAGTTAAGTGCCTGAAATGCAATGGGTGGAATTTAAGCCTTAATGTTGCTTCCTGCACAGGCACCCTCCACTGGGCCTCTGGGCACTACCGTGATGCAAATAGTCATTAATAAGCATTAATTATGTATCTGGTGCATCATGTGTTTGTTATCCCAGGCCCTGCCCTGTCATTCTTGCTAATAGTCAGCACTTAAACGTATTTCTGCAGAGCTGGACTAGCTCTGAGTAGGTAGAGGTACAGTTAGAGGAGGAGCAAGCTGCAGTATCTGGAGCCACCCAGTGGGCATTGCAAGTCTTAGCCTCTTTTTTAAAAAATCTGCAGTCTGAAAAGCACGTCACCTTCCCTGTAGGGTTTTTAAACTGCTGCAATATGTGAATTCTAAGGCAGAAAATAATGCAAATCCCAGCTGGTGGTCCACAGAAGACAAAGAAAGACTGGATGTGCAATCAGGAATCCGGACTGATTCTGAGTAACTGGATCACTGGTGAGATAGAAATCTTAAAAAGCTATGAAAACATGTTGTAGATTGTAACTGGTCTAGAAGACCTGGCAGAACAACGCCATGCTCATGCTGTCCCGTGCCCAGGAAAATGCAATTAGTCCTTCTTGTGAAAGATTGTTAAATTATGCCTACTCTGTACTGGAACATTTTTACTAATGCAGCTACACAAACAGATCTTCCCTTTGTGTATTCATTTTTTACCAGCAAAAAGTATGAACACTTAAATGGAATGAGCTCTACAGGCGGAGGTTATTGTAGCCCTGTATAACCACCTCTCTACTGGAAAACATACTGAAATAAAAAATATTTTAAAATAATCTACCCTCTAGGCAACAACAGCACGTCAGCAGGATAGCCTGAAGTTAGTAACTGGAGAGTGACACGGGGACCAGGTCTTTGCATCCTGCTTCCCTCTAGACAATGTAAGTGGTGCAGTGTGTCCCTGGGAATTGCCTCAAGGGGAGAAACCAGCCATGACTGGATGAAGCCCAGGATTACCCCTGGGTTAAACTCTTACCTCTACCACCGATTTCTTGCATGACTTGGAGCAAGGTACTTCAACAGTTCTTCCACATCTCCTATTCCAGTGTTCATTTGAGTCATTATCTTTCTCACACTTTTAGCATAATCTGAGCTGAGCTCTTTGGTACAGAAATTGCTTCTCACTGTACAGGGGGGACGTATCTGGTGCTGCCACTTAGATATCCTCAGCGAATTTTCGTTCTTCAGAATTCTTCACATTCTTCTCTTATTTTGCAGTGGCAAGACAAATAAGAAATAGATGCTTATTAACACAAATAGTCCATGCTTCTAGAGAAAGCAGGAAAGAACAGCCTTTCGCTGAACAAAGTGATTCACACTGTAACTGGACTTGTGCTTCTTGCTAAGACTGTAAATCTGGCTCTTGGTTGTCACCCCTTTCTTATGTTTCAAAGCAGCATGATTTGAAAGCAGAAAAGCAACGTAGTATTTGGGTGGTGTGTGCAAGTTATGGTGTGACACTTATGCTTTAACTCTCTAATATGCAAAAGACAGAGACAGGAGAGTTTAAAATGTTCAGCGGCCTCTACTGGGTACAGGCTCTGGCGCCAATGAAGTACAAAATCCTTCAGCTAGCTCTGAAAACTATGTGCTGATTGCACTGCAGCGGTAGCAAGATCGAGCAGCTCTGTAAATACTCAGGTGGTTGACTGTGCACTCCCATGGCTGCGGGTGGTGTCTAAGCTAGCTCAGGTATCTTAACACTGTGCTGCACTGAAACTGGTGCAGACTTTTGCACTGCAGCACGATTACATCAAAATCAGACGGCTGGCTTCAGCCCCAGTGGTCGTGGTAGTTTCCACTCACCTACAGGTAGCTGGTGGAGGACAGGCACAAGCTGCAGCATGGTCTACCTAGCCACTCCACTGGCTAGCTTGAACTGGTGTCTAAGTTGCTGCAGCGTCACCCATACCAATGCTCAAACAGTGCATGCTCTGGGTGGGTAGGGCAAATCCATTCGTGCTGAGATCATACTTCTGGTGGTGCTGAAGACATGGCTTGAGGTGCCTCAGGCCTATGAAGTGACGCAGCTGCATAATTAAATGGGTAGCTTTTGTTGATAATTCCTGGGGGTGTTTTATTTTTTAATTCAGCTGTCAAAGTCCAGTTCCCAAATGATTTGTTCATGTGCTGGCATTTTTCTTATCCTTGTCCATTAACCACTGGGCTTGTTTTATTTATGTCTGAAAGAGCTTCTTTTAGTCTTTGTGTGAAGAAGAAAAATCTGTGGCCTACTAAATCCACAGTGCTTTTGGACAGGGTTGCTGAAAATGGCAAATGCATTTCATGGTTTTCCATGCAAACAGATGAAACATTGATTTTTGTGGGTTCTTTTTCTCCTGCTGTTACTCTCTGTATGCAGTGATCCAGGAATCCTGGATCCCCACTGGGTCTCCAGGTGGGATCCATCACCCCACCGGATGCCATGCACAGTGATATATATTCTTTGCTGCCAAGACTTTATAATGTAAGCCAGTGAGGCAAGCAGTCACTAGAAAAGGAGGTGGGGACCAAAAGCATGGACTAGAGCCTAGGTTTTCCAAGCTTGAGTGACCTGCCATGTAGAGAAGTCAAGTCTGTAACCAACTGGTGGAATCAAATTGTAACATAGATCTTTTACACCAGAAGAAACGCATGTTCTCTGCAAACAGATAGCAGAGAGAGAAGGCAATTCCGGTACAGACCCTGTCATCTTTGATGGTAGCCCAGGGAAGATGCCCTAAATGGTGGAGTTACAGCTGGGTTATTTAAAGGACATTTCGTTTGTAGGAAGGCCATTTGGGAAACATGAGCTTGCGTATAGAATCTTAACTGCACAAAATGTGAATAAAACAGATACTCCAGTAAACATGGGTTACTGATTTGAGTGTGTATGCGTGGGGGAGTGTGTAACACTCTAGTCAAAGAAGTGACCAGAGAAAACAACTTTTAATTAAGTCTTGGAGCCCCAAGTCTTATATGACAAGTTTTCCAGTCAGTTTTATTTTTGTGCATATTATCTTTTTTATGTATTTAGAAAATTACAAATACAGTTTCCTTGTATAAGTCCATCTTTAGCCTCCTTTCCACTCTTTAAGTTTAAGTGTACTTATTAATCAGGACAATGAATTTTATACAAGTGATCCTCTCAAGAACCCACATTGCAATCAGGAAATGGGCTGGCAGCCAGGTGTGCAGTGAGATGTTTTTCTTTAGGTCCATCAGATAAAGGGACAGTCATAACAATCCAGGTAACGTTTTTAAGACTTTCAGTTGAAGCCAAATCTCTTAGTTCCAAAATTATAGAGGGGGACAAGCAAATACTATTAAGTCACAGCAAAAACCTAAGGGTTTTCTGACTTCTCTGGTGATCTCTGAGCTTTGTGACTTGGCACACCTGGAATGTGCTCAGAAAGGCAGAAGGCTCCTAAATTTAGAAACACATTTCAGGCAGCAGCTGCTGCAGAGCAGCAGTATGTCACCAGCAGAGCTGGGCTTGTAAGTCCCATCTTGCTGGCAGCATCCAGGTTGGGAAACCAGAGAAGTTCACCCTCCAAATGCCATTCCAGATGGGTTGCACGGGGCCAGCCATTGATCTGGTCCTGCAAGGACAATCAAGCCCACTGTTCACAACTTACTCCCCAGAGCTTAAGATATCACTCCTGACCCAGGGGGAGATGGTTCATATCTGTTCCATTGGCATTCCAGTTTTGATGCCATAGGACTTCCAGCTAAGACAATAAAAAAATAAAAAAGAAAAAAAGCCATCATAACATCATTCTGACTTTAGGAAAGGTTGTAGCAGGAGAAAACAATGGAGCTGCCACAGGCTTTGCATATGTATCATGTTTATGTCCCAAAACATGCAGGGGGAATGCCTCATGCCTTTGAGCCCTTACCCCATTGGGATGGCTTTTTGGGGAGAGCTGTGGTGTTCAGGAGCAGGGTCCGCCATGAGGCAACTGTAGGGTGTCACCATGCCAAGGACATGGTGATCCTCAGCTCTGTTTTCTTCATATGCAATAACTGCACTTTCACTTAGGCATGACCTAAAATATTTTACCACATGCTGAAGGCTGTAAGTACCCACCAAGTCAGATGTAACTTGGTATGTCACATGTGTGATCACTGAAAGCCCAGTTTGAAGGCTATGGGTAACATTAAGCAGTCTTCCAGGCAGGCAGCAGTGGCAAAACACTCCCTTGTATCATCTTTTAGGCAAGTAATTTTGGGAGCAACCACCCTACAGACAAAAAAGCCATGTAATTCTCTGCTCTTTGCTACTTAACATCAGCTTGACAAATGCGAATTGTCAGTCATACTGAAGCTATGTCACAGAAAAATCATCCTGTTTTCCTGTTGAGGCTATGAGGGAAAGTCTTTCATGGTTGTGTACCATCAAGTGTCAGGTAAACAGTCCAGCTTGGTCTGGACAGCAATCTCTGAAAATGGTATAAATTTTCTGGAAGGATGGATTGAAAACAAGTTCCATTAATAGAAGTCTGCTTCACACCAGGGTTTTGAGAACTTGTTTTTTCTTAATTAGATATTTTTTTCTTAGTGTTGGTAGTACATAGTTTCTACCCAGAGAACTTCAGTTATCGGGGATTGGTATAGTCAAAATGATACCACCTAAGGCAATGCAAAACCTCAGGTGTAACAGAGAGACACTGCTGCGTTACCACTGGTTTCATCTAAAACTCACAGAGCATGAACAGAAAACATTATCAAACCCCTACAGGTCAGACCAATGTCCACCATGTAAGAGTTGTCCGAAATTCCACACACACAAAAGAGGACTTGCTCTCTCTCATCACTGTGTCATTTTCTTAGCAGAAGAGACAGGCTTGAAATATCACATGAAAGCCGAAAAATCATTGTTGCAGCAGATACAAGAGAGAAAGAACTTCAGAACCAAACTCGAACTGAGAAATGCCCTTCCCTTCATCCATGCCTCAACTATTCCCCCTCTTAGGACTGGGAATGTAATAGCTGACAAATGCTTTGATATCTGCAAGCAATAAGCAACATACATGAGAGCCACATCCTGACGTCCTGGCTCATGGTGCCCACGTCTACCAGGGATCCCAGGACGAAACAAATTTCTTGCCTGCAGTGTAGGTTGCTACATACCACTTTTTTGAAGACTGCTGTTGCACAGCATTTTGTAGGCAGTCATTTCACTCTTCAAGCATTTCAAAGAAGAAAGGAGAACAGAATATCCACCCTTTCTCCCTCTCAAGTGCGAACAGAGGACAGGAGAGTGCACTGTGGTTCTCGGGTAGTGAAAACACCTGCTTAAATACGGAGCGTGACAAATGAAGACATTTAACGAACAGGATGGCTCTTACAGGTGGCTTCTTGGTGCAGACACCTGTGCTTCGGCAGGCCCCAGCAAGCACCACCAGACCTCCCTTGGGCACCAGGTTTGCTTTATGTGGCACAGGAGCGCTGTTGGTTTTTCCTGACTAAATCACAAAATTGCTTGCTTCAGTGAAGTCCTTCTAGACTTGCCCCATTGCAAATGAGATAATATGGCTTTTCTTTTGGAAGATTACCAGATCAATAATATCCTTGTACAGGAACAGACGTGAAACAAAACGCCTGAAGCAAAGTAGTGTGTCTGATATTACTTCCTGATTTCCAGTACTTATTTTGTCATCTGTAGTGTCTGTAGGGGGTGACTGCAAAATTACCTATCCTGAAAATGTCTTTTTTCTCATTAAGAGCAGTGGTATTTAATCATTTCACAGCTTCATTAAGCGGCTTGTCTAAACACTTACTGCATCAGTACAGACTGCAAAGATCATACCAGCATCTTGAATAAGATGAGGAATATATTGATATTTTTCCATCCTAGCAGCCCCTACTGAGCCACCTCATCTCCCAAAGGAGACGACATTTGAAAAACATGATGCAATGACCCAGCATTTCTGAAAGGTGATTCTTCCTTCATTAGTCTTTGCTTTTCATGCTCCTGAGCTGAAAAGGATTCAGTGCAATAAAAGAAAGAAATAGTGATCACTGGTGTTGCATTAGGAAAGAGGTAGATTGTGTTTAGTAATCTCTGACTGAACTGCTTGTCGTTGTGTTAGATATATACATAGCCTAAATGACTTCATGAACAAAGCTGAAAATGGGTTGTAAGTGGGCTTTTTACTCCTTTTTCTAAATACAAATGAGCTTTCAAAGAACAATCATCAAGGAAGCGACGTACTATGGAGATCTGAGCTTTTTCATTCAAGTATGCTTTGAAATATGTGAAAATTTTTACCAGTTGGCACAAAAATTTTGTAAAGAGGTTCTCAGAAGCTGTAGTAGCCAGTAATATACCAATTTTGCCCCTAGGTATTCGGGGCAATTTAACCCTTTCACAAATCTATGTTGGATTAATCTGATTTTTTGGTAAGGGAAGCTTTTCCTGATAGTAGCTAGGCAGTAAAACAGGACATGGAACATCTTGGTTTTATGTAAATTTCCTGTTTTATGATTTACTGGTGAAAAGTTCATGCTGTTCTATGTACTGAGAACAATTTGTAGAGCTGCATATTTCAGAAGGAATGATTAATTTCATCTGAACGTATGTATTTTGGACATGGTCCAATCTTATGTAATTCTTTGAAGGATTTTCTTTCCTTCACAGGAAAGTGTCTTCAAAACAAATAATAGTGTTTTGTGTCTACCGTGGGAGGAATGCTAGCTGGGAAATAGCCCAGAGTGTACAAAGTGTGTTAATGTGTCTGTTTGCCCCAGGGATGCTGAATCATGTTGTGCTGAGAGGGTTAGCATAATGAGGGGTTTGAAAATTCCATTTTCTCCAGCTTTTCCTGGAGAGCAAGAGTCCAGTTTTTGTTGGATGAAAATTTACCTTTAATAAAGAACTGAGAAACCTTGGCAGGCAGACAGCTTCCCAAGGAGAATCAAGGTGAAGTGATAAAGCACCACCTTCAAAATCACCAAAAGTGCTCCAGCAGCTCCCGTTGCTGCTTTTTTTATAAGTAGCTGCTCTGTAGCAGTTAGCTGCACTTCTGCTTTTCAGGGCCAGGCTGATTTCATGCAGTGGATACTGCTTGTAAGGTGTCTGAAATACAGCCTAAGGAGCATGCACCAGTTATTCATTAGGAGATAAAATATTCATTGTCACTCCTCTCTCCCCATCAGCCAGGATGTATGAGAGGAAGGGGGGAGGAACAGAGAGGCATTCCCTTTTTGCTGCAGTTGGGTGGATTTAGCTTCTTGTTGGTAGGGTGAATCGTAAGGATTTATAGCTCTCAGGGCTCTTAAAGTTGCCCAGTCTTTAACAGCTCCCACAGCTTTCTCTCTCTTAATTGCTGTTCATACCATCTTTTCCCCTCCTGCCAAGCCTCTAGCTTCTGTTTTATTTCATTGTTATATTTTTAAGAGTTTGATAGCTTCTTCAACATTGCAATTCAAAGGACTTGTGGGAAACAGCTGGTTTTTGCAGATTTCTCTCCTCTCACATCCCAGTAAGGTTACCTACCTTACAGGCAGCCTTGAAGGCAGGCAGCTAGGTCTGTAGGAAACATTTGGGTTCCTGCACTCCTCATTCGCCTCCAAAACCCCTTTTATCTCTGAACAGCAACATGGTATGGCTCCACAGCGAAACCCTCCTTTCCCTCTGCACCTTCTCACCTCTCCACACCCGTCGGTGGTGTGGTCCTCTCTGTCCCCCTCTCTCGCCCTACCCATTTCTCCCCAGAGCTGTGGGCAGGGATGCTCTTGCCCTCTCCAGCAGACCAGGCGCTGGGGAGTGCAAGAAGGTTTTCCAGGCTTTAGTACTAGCCTCTCTGCCTCCTTTCATCCCTGGAATCCCAAAGGGGAGGATTTGCACACCCACGCCCATGAGTTTTACTCAGCAGCATTGCAGACCCTTATATCTGCTGGCTATGTCGTCCGTGCTCACTGAGCAGGGACCACGATGGGCTTCAGGCATAGCCCAGCCTATGTGAGCATGGCTGGAGATGGCTGGACTACACAGACTGATCCTATTAATCCAGAAAAAATGGATCAGAGGTGGTATGGGGGTGATTCTTTATTTCCAGAAAGAATCAGGAGATGTCAACGGTACACCTGTTTCAGCACAGGTTTCTTCCCTGACTCTTACTGCTTCTACTCCCCACTCCCCTCTTTTTCCTCCGTATCCCCCAAGAGGCACTATTTTTTAATTAAGTGGGAGGGTAGATTTGCAGAAGAGAGGGAAGGTCTTTGTTCTTTGTGTCCCAAATTGATTAGCTTTCTTGTAGCTTTGCTGTTTGCTTATCTAAAAAGAAGCCGTGGTTTGACTGAGGGAAGAATAGCTTTTGCATTTTAATTTCCTCCTAACCAAAAGCTTCTATGATACCCTAATTATACTGGAAAAGATTCTGGGACTCACTCACCGTTCTCAAATTCATCTAACTAGTAACATCCTCTGACAGGTCCAGTAGAAGTAACACTTACAGGAAGAGCAAGTAATTAAAAAACCCTTCTTATTTAAAAATAAATAAATTTAAAAAGTCATAATCATGTTAACCTCACCTTGCACAGAGAAGCAAATCTTTGGAGCATGAACTCATCTTTTTAGCTAACCATGCAGAAAGAGGAAGTGCGTGAACCGTACACCAGAGTGATTAGTCCACAGTGGTGACCCCCCAAGATGGAAAGGTTAGAGAGCCTCTAGGATGACCTTGAAATTACAAAGTCTGTGACTTATGAATGGAAAAGCAAACTAAAAAGAATTGATTTGGGGTAGACAGATTTCAGTAAACTCAAGAGAATTCATAACTGAAAGCTTTGATGGATAGAGGAGTTCTATAGGGTGAATGACAATAAAAGCACAAACTGACCCAGAGGAAAGGTAAGAGGTGTAGTTAGAGACTCACTGTACTAAATCACTGGCTTTTCCTTGGCTTTAAGCAAAGAAGAAAGTTCACAGAAAATGAAAAATAGTTCAGATCATTAAGCATAACTTGAATAGGGTTGCAAAAACATGTTGAGGATGAAAACCAAAAAGGCAGAGGCATAATGTGTCCTGTATTGTAATAGGAAATGATTCTGTGGCAGCATTACTGGTAGAGAGAAAGCAAAGGAAAATGTTGATCTCCTGTTACACAGAGAGGAAAGACAATAGATGACACTGAGATAAAAGCCTTTTTTTGTGCTTCAGTCCTCACTGGAAAGGTTTGTTGTAATCAGATGGCAAATGCAGTTACACAAGGTGCATATCCAGAGCAGAATTGGGAAAAACAAGTTGGAGAGTACTTAGACTAATCAACCAGTTTCAGATCCTCTGAGCGTGGTGAGATCTGTCCCCAAACTGGAGAACTGGCTGAAGCAGTCCCGGAGCCTTTTCTCTTTAAGTTCTTGAAAAGGGCGGTTTGTAGGAAGAGCAAATGTCACGCTTAACTTTACCAATGGGACAGGGAAAAGAGGAGTTAGGGAATACCAACTGAACTTCAATCCTTGGAGAAGTACTTGTGGTTGTCTAGAATAAAACACAGTGAATTCTAAGCAACTTGAATTTATCAAATAAGACCTGTCAAGATACACAATCTTCCTTGACAGGCAGCTAGCAGACCTGACAGCTCCAGGTCGGGTGAGGATGCCCATTATCTTGACAGTAAGGAAGCTTTGACACTTTTATAATCAAGCAGTAGACATATGGTTTGGACAAAACTTCTGTAAGGCAGATACAATACCGCAAGAAACTATTCAATCAAAATTGAAGGAAAAAGGTTTCATGGACTCTGTGCTGTGTCTGAAACCATTTAATCTTCCCATTAACACCTTAGGTGATGAGAAGGTATATGAGTAGAGGATCTATTCTTTAAACTTGAAGACAACATCAAACCTGGGGGCACACAGTGAAGAACAGTATGAGGATTACAAATCAGAGATGGTCTTAAAAATGCAAAAGAAGACAAGTGCAAGATTTTACTTTTAGGCAGGCATAACCAACTGTGCAGACAGGGTGGGCTGTGGCTGTCAGCCCAGTTGTCTCAAAAGGATGTGGGAATTAGAGTGAAGAAGAAGCTGGATGCGAGTCAAGGATTTTGTGCTGTAAAGACACATTGGTATGTAGATAATGAGACAGAAACCTCCTCTGCTGATCATTAATAAGGCCTCAGCTGGATTAACCTGCAGTTGGAGTGCTGCACTGGAAGTACAATGCGGACTGCCAGAAAATCAGGAGGAGAAAATGGAAGTGGTTGGGGTACATGGTCTACAAGGAAAGACTGCTCAGGCTAACGCAGAGAGTAGGTCTTCCAATATTTCATCAGCCTTTGCAATGGAAAGGAATAACGTGTTCTTTGTGTTCATGGTAGAAAGCACAACTACTGAGATTAAGTGTTGGCAATGAAAATTCATTAGGGAAATCCTTCCAACGCGATAGTGAAGCACTGGGGAGGCCATGGAGTCTCCATCATTTCAGGTCAGTAACACAGTCATCAGGAGCAGCGCTAGTTCAGCCAACGCAGCCTGCCATCAAGGACCTGCCCAGACCCCTTCTACCAAGACGCTAGGGCTCAGCACTTGTGTCCAGCCCCCTCCTAGGCTTTGCTCCCTGTTTCTGATCACAAAGGTCCACAACCTGCAAGAGAAAACTAACATTATTTAGGGAAAAGAAAGTTAAAGAGGGATAAGGTAATGTCTGCAACTGGTTTAAAAATAGCTATAAAGATGAGGAAAATAAATTCCAAAGACAAGAGAAGTTGGATTAAAATGCCAGAAGACCAGACCTTTAAAAAAAGTCAAGCACTCTTCCCCCAAACCTTTTCCAAGAGGAGCACAGTGAAACAATGAAGTAGGTTGCCACTTGCCACAGGGGGATCTCTGCTCCCGGACACTTTTAGGAGGGGGCTTAACAGGGTTTTGATGAGATGCTTGAGGTAAGGGGGACAGCTGCAATTTTCTATGTTTCTGTAGTTATCTTGGAGAAGGGAAGTGCTAAAAGTATATGGAAATGAAACACAGAAGCGAGAGCAGGAACTGCTTTTTACCAGAGCAAATGACAGACTGTGAAACCCAAACCAGGAAATGAAAAATGTGGGGGCAGGGGAACCCAAATTTTTTGCATTATAAACAATCAGCTTGTTGCACTTGTTGATTCATCACACTGGCGTATTTTGCAAAACTCAAGGCAGGGTGTCCAGGGATTTACAGAGTAAATTAGTGTTTAGGAAAGGGTGTCAGTTCTTACAGGGTACGACAAAGCCAACTTCTTGCATTGCAGGTAAGGAGGAAACTTTCCTGCATGCAAGTCAACCCTGAATTTTTGGTACGTTTCCATGAAATATCTGGAAACAGCCACTGCCAGGCACAGAACTGGATGGACTACCAGTGCGAACTAGCCTGCCAGCTGCCAGTACAACTGCTTGAAATTGTGATGGAGTTTTCTTTCCACTCCCCCTCCGCTCGGTAGCTGGCAAAATATTTCTGTGTTGGAGTCACTTGTTTCAGAGTTCTTATTAGAAGACATAAATAAATCTGCTGGTTTGCATTCAGAGCTCCATTTTTGTTCTCCAAATAATTTTACATTGTTTCATTAGTCTGAAACAGGCTGTGGATTTTCATCCTTTGTCATTAGAGTCGGAATAGACATCTGTGAAGAGGAACAGAAGGCATAAATTTTAGACTCTGTGGACCCTAGGGGGCAGGATGATGAAAAGCTGAAGCTATAAATGAAATTGTAGCATAAAGTGATGACCTGAATGGGTCAAAACTTAAAATTTCCATCTTACAGAAAATTCCAAGACTTTGAAATCTCAATTTGTCTCTAATACAGGTGAAAAATAAGTTTATCAAAAATGTTATGAAAGAGAGGAATTAATATTATTTGTTTGACCTCCTGGAAACATTTATTTTTATAAGACTGAAACATTATCAACATTGCCACTTTAACATTTTTATCTGTTCATAGTTTAAATGGTAATGTAAAAAGCAGATGTTTCTGTTTCACAGAAAGAAAATATTGAGATAATCTCCTGTCAGATTATCATGAAATAGATACATTCCCATAAACATTTTACCTTTAATTAAGTCAATGCTTTCCAAAGGAATAATACTTCTCAGGGAAATCATCAACCACATGCCATCATTTTCTAGTGTCCTTTAACCCCACAAATGTCAAAATGGTATATACTTCTAAACAAAGACAGAAAAAAAATCTATGGTCAGGCAGATACAAAGCCATTTCCAGAGTGAAACAAAAAAAATGCTTAATACTACATACAAACGCTGCATAATTGTTTAAGCGCTATTTATCACGTTGTATCTGCAAGGAGATTTAAACAGATATATTTTCTGTCCTAGCAGTTGCTCCATACAAATGGGTCTTATGAGTATTGTACTTCCCTTAGGTAGTTTGTTATATCCCTTCATTTCATATCCTCCAGATTGCTGCTGAGAAATGCCAAGAGCGTTTTCCAGTCTCCACTATTGATGCAGCATGCTAAATGTCCAAGGCAACAGGGAATTTATTAAGCCAGTTCCCTAACCTATATGGCATCGCTAATCTTGTCACAGGCAAATCACCGGTTCCCTTCCTTCGTCCTGCTTTGCTGCTGTCACAGCAGCCACCCCACAACACCCCCCACCACCACCGCTGGGACCCAGTCTGGCATGCTCGGCGCTGTACACGTGCAGCGCCAGGCTGTCCTGCCCCAATGCCTTTGTCGTTGGCATGGACAGGATGGGCACCTCACAGAAAGGGACCCAGGAGGGGTCGGTGCTGGAGCCAGGAGGGGAGCCCAGCCCTCTGCCTGCTGCTGCTGGTCCCTGCGGCCAGGGACCACGGTGCTTCTTAGCTGGTCTGTTCCCTCTCCTTTTAGCAGTAGTGTAGCGATGATTGATCCTGCCTTGCAGTGCAGAGGATATGGAAATGTCTTCTCCGCTCCTCTTCCTTCTGCCCCTTAGTCATCCCCTCACTAAGCTGCCTTCCAGGTCCCAAAACACATATTTGTCATTCCTGACTTTGTGCTGCAGTAACACTGTGGTCTCCAGCGGCGCTGCCGGGGCAGGACCACTCAGCAGCCACTCGAGCATCACAAGGTGTCCTGCCTCCAGAGGAGTCTTCATTGGGCTTGTGTTCAGTAATGACTTCCGCTCCCTGCTCTGTCCTGTCCCAAAAGCAGATTTTATACATAGAACAGTTCTCCTGCCATGCCTCGTGTTAAGCGTGAGCTGAAGCAGTGTGAGAAAGTGTGGTGTCCCGAACATGGACAGAGGAGATGCAGATTTTCAAGGCTGTCAGGCGGATGTGTGCCACAGTCCGCATGCCAACACGCAAACCATGAATGGCAAAAAAAGGAATGAGTTTTCCACACGGGGCAGTGGGTGTTTACGATGGTGGGATGGTGCCTGCCTTCTCTAGAGGCTCCTGTGACCTAAATGCTACCAGGTCACCTTTCCTAAGAGTACAACTGCCTGCCTCCCCCTTCCATGTCTCTCTATTTCTGCATAATGGTCTTCTGTCTGAACACTTCACTCCCCGTCAGCTGCTCATTTTAAGTTGAGAAGAGCAAAATCCTAGAGCATTTCTTGTATGAAAAACAGGTTCTTCTCACTACAACCCCTTCTGAGGGCATGTGGAAAGGGCCAGCAGCAGCCTGACCCCATATCTGCTTCCCAATGGAAATGTAATCGCAATGTCACAAAGTATGTGCTCTTTGCATGCACTTTTTTTTTTTTACTGCTGGAGACTAGGTCCTGACTGGAGTGTCCAAAATACAAATAGTTAACTAAAATACTGAGGCTTATATAATCCACTTTCCATGAGATAATGTCAAGATCCCACCCCAGAGAGTGGGTGGCTGTCTGCAACTGTTAGGAAGCATCCCTGGGAATGCTCTGGTTTACCGCAGAAAAGTATTTTTATGTCCCTCACATCCTCAGCTAAAACTGGCAGAAGGCTGTACATTTCACCTATTTTTGGATGTGGGACACACAGGTCACCTACCGGTCAGTGTGGCATGGGAACGGGCTGCAGTGATGTGCAGAGCATCCAGGCTCACCGAAAAACACTGCTGCTTAAGCCCTGAGGGAGAGTGGAGTGCCCTGCTGCCATACCCCGCTGCCTGTCTGCAGGCAAAGATCACACCAGCATGGCTTTGCTGCACCTGGCCCCAGGTCAGGAGAGCATTTCAGCACAGGTTTCTGCCAGGCTTAAACACATTTAAAACACATTCCTTAATCAAAATGTTTTTAACAAACCAAAACCAACACAAGAAATCTGCAAATAAAATCAACTGAATTGAGATGCCTCCCAAAAGCTACCCAGAATGACACTGGACTATTTTCTGTCTTAAAAATACTGTGACTAAAGTCAAGATAAAAGTCTAGTGGAAATCAAGGACCAGAATATCAAAAAACATTACACTGAAATGTGTTCAGCAGATATTAGAGCTCATTTTGGCAGACCTCTAGAAATTCACTGTATTTAACATATTTCTTTTATATTCTCAATAACAAACATTTCCTTCCATCCTTTGGGGAACCCCCACGACCACACTATGCAGCAGCCCTGCAGTAGGCTAGGGTTTCACATCACCACTATAGCTTTCTTCTTACCGTCTGGGGTTTTGACATGAGCTTTCTGCCTGCTGCGCGTCATTTCCAGTGCTCTGGTCTCACCGCAGCCCCCAGGTTGACTCCTAGGTGACTGTAACCACCGGAGGGTTAAAACACAGATTGCCAGTTCATAGGCCAACTCCGCATCCGGAACAGCTTCTTCCCTATTATAACATTTACAGCTGGAAGGTTCAATGTCGTATTTTGTATTGTGTGATAGTTTTGCTGACAGCTATTAATAGCCTCCCCCTTGCCACAGGATACCAATGCATGATCTGTCTAGCTGGTTTTAAACCAAGGAGATGCAGGCGAAGACTGGAAGTGCAACACATGCAAAAATCGCCATTTTCATTGTATTTTCCAAGTGAAAGGCAGCATGTGAGAAATCACCCCAGGTGTGGTTGTCTTGATGCCCCAGTTGGTGGAAACGTTGCTTGCTTTAGAGTTTGTAACTTGCAGAAATCATGAGGATGACCCACTAGCTGCATAGTAAAGAAGGCTCTACTGACCTGGTCATATATATTCACCTGCACAGCAAATTGAGGGCGGTGGCTTGCAGTCTTCTTTTTAATTTGGTGAAACACAATGGCAGCTGGCATCTCACTAAGATTAGAGAAGATGCCATCTGTTAATCAAGTAATTTCTACTTTCATATTTCCAGAGTACCCACAAAGGGATGCTTCAGGGCAAGCAGTTCAGTGAACGTAACCAATGGAAAATGAAACCATGGGCTTTCTCTTTTTGCCGTGTTTTAAAGGAGAAAGGCTTGTTCTTTGCCAGTCAAAAGCTGATGTATGCATCTTTATATGGACTGATGTCAAAAGTCATTTGTTCAATAGTGAAAGTATGTGGTACCAAAGACCATGTTTTATGCCGCTTTTTTTTCTGGTGTGATAACAAGGTTGCTTGCATTTATTTATCTTACAATGAATACTAGCTAGAAGAATATTAAGAAGGCAGCTCTACCTAGAATAAAAATAAATTTGCATAAAAATACAGTAGCAATGCCAGAGAGGTCTGGCTTCCTAAAATCTGCCACCAAGTTTTGATGTCCATGTGTGTCCATCCACTGGGGGATGTATGCTACAGTCTCCCACACAGTTATACTCCAGAATGTGGGTATTCAGACTCCTAAAGAAACAGAGCACTTTTTTCTGCTTAAGGAACTGACAGATCACCTGAAAGATTTTAAGCAATAAAACCTTTGGAGAGAAAAAAATGTGGAACAGGAAGAAAAGAACTTTGAGAACAAATCTGGATTTTATTTACATGCAAATAATACTACTGTTATATCATAGTTTTTAGTCTTTAATCTAGAAACAAAATGTATCAATCCTCCATTGAAATAATCCAAAGATTGCATTTTTCATAGCAGTGTTAGAGAACATGTTTTCTATTTATTAACATGCAATAATAGAAAGTGGCATTCATGTAACAAATCCTACTGTAATTATAAGGATATAACAGTAATTCTCTAAATGACAAAAAGCTCCTTAAGAAATTTTTGGTCTCACGCCTTCACAGTTGTTTCAGGTTTTTGAAATATCAGCCTGATGTTCTTTTAAAGAATGACATAGCCTTTTTGTATGAGTTGGCATATCTGAAAGTCTCACATCTGTGTAACAGCCTTCCTAGATTGAGGACACTGTAAGGAGCAGGAAATGAGAATTTTTATTCAAGCCAAGCAATTGTTTTCCATAAATATGAAGAAAAGTGCCATGTGAGGTACACCAAAATCATCTGGTGAATTCAACAGGCAGAAAAGTGTGGAGTTTTTTTCTAATGCAGAAATGTTATATTTTAACACTTTGCTCTTTCAAAATACCTGATTTTGCTACAAAATTATGGTGATTTCAGAAATAAAAGTGCAGGGAAGCATTACTTAAACAGTACATAAACTATAAAAAGAACAAATAAGTGGTTTTAAGTGAACTATAGTTAAAAGCTCTGTTTTATCTTTCTCCTGAAAAGCTTTCTGTTTTTATGCAACACCTACTAGTTTCCTCCTCCTCTATCCACTGGCACTGTCCTGCATCTATTTCCTAATCTTCTTGTTTAGCAACCTAGACCCAGCAACCCAACCTTGATCCAAAACTGGCATTTCAGTGTGGTCTCATCTTTCTCATATAGGCTGTGAAATAATGTTTGCTGTCACATGCAGTAACATTAAACTCACACAAGTTGTTGTATTGTTACAGTGTTTGGGATTTTTTTAAAATAAATTTAAATTTGAGGCCTAGAAAATTATTTCTGTCCTTAAATTAGCTGTAGAATTATTAGCCCTTGAACAAAGACTCTTCCAAAGATTCTCTCCAAAGCCCATCTGATCACAGAAAACCCCAAGGAAGACAGTCCAGTGCTTAAGGCACTGAGCTGGGAAATAGGTACATCTCCATCTCCCATCTATGATGTGATGATGTTGCACTCAAAAATTTCTTAAGATTAAAAATAAGCACACTTTTTATGCAAAGCCAAGAATTGGTTGTTAAGGTAATCCAAATCCTACCAATCTAACAACAGAATTATTTTTAGTCTCAGTCGAAGTATTATAGGAGGGGAAAAAGGAACAGTAATACATAAAAGGTCTCCAGAATAATTGTTACAACTGTTATGCCTATACTTCCTAGTACCTGCCGCTTTCTCTGCTCTTACAGTCACTCTTCCACCACCCCTTTGGACCAGTGCTGGAGAGAGAGAAAAGATATGGCAAGTCATCAGCATCTCAAGCGCCTCATCAGGGCAAATATTATGTTGATGGTTAGGGTTTCTTCCCTTTGCCAGGAGGAATGTGATGTAGACATTGATGGTTTCCTTCTCCTGAGTTTTGAGTCTACTTGAGGCAATTTGTGTACATTTTCTAACACCCTTTATACCTTGGTCTTTCTTCATGGGTCTGTAATTCCATGTCAGATACAAATTTGCTTTATATGGAGTGCATTATATGTGTTAGATAGAATCATAGACTCATAGAATAGTTTGGGTTGGAACGCACCTGTAAAGGTCATCTAGTGCAACCCCCCTGCCATGGGCAGGGACATCTTCAACTAGATCAGGTTGCTCAGAGCCCCCTCCAACCTGACCTTCAATGTTTCCAGGGATGGGGCATCCACCACCTCTCTGGGCAAACTGTGCCAGTGCTTCACCACCCTCAGCGTAAAAAATTTCTTCCTTATATCTAGTCTAAATCTACCCCCCTTTAGTTTAAAGCCATTCCCCCTTGTCCTGTCCCAACAGGCCCTGCTAAAAAGTTTGCCGCCATCTTTTTTATAAGCCCCCTTTAAGTACTGACAGGCTGCAATAAGGTGTCCCCAAAGCCTTCTCCTCTCCAGGCTGAACAACCCCAAGACTCTCAGCCTGTCATCGTAGGAGAGGTGTTCCATCCCCCTGATCATTTTCGTGGCCCTCCTCTGGACCCGCTCCAACAGGTCCATGTCTTTCTTATGCTGAGGGGGCGGAATCACCTCCCTTGACCTGCTGGCCACGCTTCTTTTGATACTTGTTCTTTGTTCTCTTGTTGCTCCTAAAGCAGTTTTGTCCAGCTCTAGGTCTGTATGTCTTTATCTGACCATTGCAAATTGGCTCATAGCCATGGGGTCTCCAGTGCCAGCCTGTGCCCCGTCTCTTGTCATCCCACTCCTCCTCTTCGCAGCACCCTGTGACCCTCTTTCCAGGCTTCAGCTGTGGCATCCAGCCCATCTTCCTCTGCACCGAATCACTACAGTGGGGTCATAAGTATTACTTTCTACAGAAAAAACTGCTTGGCACTGCTGTCTGAAAATTGTAGCTACACCATATAAGTATACAAACATGCGCAGAAGTAAGACAGATGGGGCGAGTATAGACAGAGCCCAACAAGTCCTAAGGGCTTTGCAAAGCTGCTACAAAGCTTGGGACCTGTTACTAGCAATGGCAATACTGTATTTACTGGGCTGCAGGGCTACAAAGCTAATTATATTTTGTTTCTCCTGTCCATAGCCCGTGTAAAGACACACAAACGCATAGTGAAATAGCAAATGCTTCCAGATGTACGCATTGTATTCACTGGAACTACTAATGACATGCTGAAAGCTAATTTGGTATCCTAACATTTGCAGGTCAAGGCTTCAATGACAATTCAGGAGAATGCAGAACCGTTTGTCATTATTACAATTACCAAGCTTCAGGTTTACAGCTGTTCCAGAGACAGGCTGGTGGACATGAAGAGTTCACCCTTGAGGCAGGTCCAAACAGGTCAAATAAGTGTCCATGGGAAAGTGAATGCATTCATTCTGCTGAAGGTAGATAAACTAGTGGACCATGTGCTCACCTGGCTCCCAGCATTCAATGAGATTAAACTGATGTTCGCTCAGTGAGGATCCTCCAACCTTTCCCTTCCAGTTTTTTGAGGTAACTCTAATCCAACAGGACAAACTTGCTTAAAAACACTTGTGTCACTGCTGGAAGCGGAAAGTGTCACTGGGGAGTCAAGAGTCACATGCTGGCACCTGAAATGCCCAAATACCCTCCCGTGCTCATGTTCTCCGGCGTGGTACCCCTGGCTGACCAAGCATAGTTTGTACCAGAATAGCATGACGCTGGCTGTAGGTTTCGTAGTCGGATGTGGGTTCAGGTACGTTTGAGGGCTCTTTGAGCAGTCACAAAAAGCTAACAAAATCCCCAGATGTTTATTGTTGCTTTCATAATCTGGCAGCCTCACGGGAGATGCAGGAGAGTGAATGGGCATCGCGGCTAGTCGCGTGTTCATCCCCAAGCAATCAGTCCGGTCTGCTCAGAGGCAAAGCGTGGTGACAGGACTTTGTGGGTATAATGCTTTGCATTGCAGCAGTTTCCCTACCAGGACTATCAGTCCAGCATCATGCAAAATACAAGCATCAGTTCTCTGAGATCTTGAAATTATTAACACATCGCTTTCCCATTCCCTTGCCCCTCACCAGGTGTTTGTCAGGGAAACCACCGCATGATACTGAGGAGCCAATGTCTCATTGCTCCTCACAAGGTTTCATCACCACCCCAATTGCTGCGGCGTCCTCTGGCTGAGCAGTTCCCTTTGTCATCACCAGCTCTGCAGCTGGGGACACGATTCAATGGAAACTTGCATACCGCCTTTCCACTGCCGGTGTAGCTGGATTTCTGACTTCCCGCAGAAACCCAGCACACCGAGCTCCCTGGCATCAGCCATGCCCTTTCTGCTGCCATCCTGTCCCCTCCTGCAGCAGTGTTCCTCCTTTCACCTTGCAGTGGAAAATATTGTTAAAGTGCGTGTGTGCCTTGCTGGCAGCTAGTGTGTGAAGTCTTGTCCTGGGGATAAGCAGGACAGAGTGCAATGGAGAAAGCGGAGCTGTTATAATGCCTGAGCTCACTAGATGGCACCGTACACTGCAGAGAAACTCTTCCTCTGGCAATCCCACTGTGTAAAATCTGTTTATGCATGCAGTGGTAGGGATTTTTTTATTATTATTTTCTTGGTTTTTTAATAGCTGGGCCTGGACCCCTCTCCTTGATTCTTCACCGCTGTGGTAGACCTGTTTCTGTCCCCTGGGCAGCAGCAGTCTGTCTGCGGAAGAATCCTTTCCGATTACCAAAGCAAGCCACATAGCACGCAGCAGGAATGGGAAGTAGAAAGGGAAGCTAGTATGTGACCTTCATGATAATACTCTCTTTGTACAAACTGATGCAGGAGCAAAAGTGAAGGTTAGCATTTGGGGCCATTCTGCAGTGCTCCCCCGGTCCATTGAGGTATATTTAGCACATACATCTGAAGTTTTGTTTTATTATTTTTATTAGGGGACAAAACTCTGCTAAACAAGCATTTCCTACACTGTGTTATGTGACTCCACACAGTCTGTTATGGGAAGAGCCAAAGCGCCAAGGAGAAATGCATGAGGGAGGGCTAAGGGGAAATGAGAAAAGAGAAAATAGCTACGGGCTGTGCAAGATGTACTGGACATTTAGCACTATTAAAAAGTTGCATCTATCTGCGGTATTTTCTTGGTCTCCCTGGCCACAGTCTTTGAGAGCACTCCTGTCAAGCAGGTATTTACTGCAATAATGATTTTAGGGATAGGGGTTTGAAACAGAAAGAGAGAGGAAGGGCTCAAAGTCATGGTCAAGTTACCAGGGTGCAACACCTCACCGTGTTCCAGATGAGCCATGATAATGAGCCACAGCCCACCACCAGCCCTCTGCAAATGTGGGGTAAAGCACAACTTCAGCCACCTTCCCGGAGGATGAAGCAACCACAGACAGGATACACCGAGTCGTCTGCTGGCTCTCGGCTGACAGGTTAGCTGGACAAGCTACAACAGCTAGACTTGTGTTTCTGGATGAAAATAATCCATCCACAATTACCTACATCATGTGCATGGACATGATAAACTGAACATGGCTCTACCCAGCTCTTGCTGGTGTGCTGTCGGAGAAAACCACTCTCCTCCTTTGTCCTGTGTCATTTTTTTGCTGAGTGTTGGGCCTCTTCACATTTGCAATTGTACTGACCTGTTCAAAAGCAGCAGCAGCACCCCTCTGCTTTCTTTCCCACCTGACTGTAACACCAGGAAAGCAGTGGCCTCGTACCTTTGGACACAGTTTCTACTTTCTGTCTCAATGGCAACCACGTGAGCCAGCCATAGGCAGAAATAATTCTGTGAAAACATGACGGTGAGAGCTGTGCCGTGGGGCCAGGCAGGAGCCATCCTATGCGACACCAGTGCACCCACTGAGCTCTGTGTGGGACAGCAACCACCTCCTGGGTTGAGCCTTCACATCAGCAGTTGTTGCATGACCAGCCTTTCCAAGGCAAGTAGATATTCCTGTCGTCCTTAGGTTCAAACTTCAAGCTGTCTAAAATTAGCCCAAAACACGCAACTCACCTTTCCCCATCTAAACTGTGGTTCATGTCCTTCTATAAATCAATCTACACAGGGTTTTTGGAGCTCAGCACAAGGTCGTTCCCAGGTTCCCTTGCTTCACAGATATGGAGCTTTTCAAGGACTTCTTGGCCTTGAGACTTTGGTACTTCCCAAAGAGGACATGCCAGTGAAGAAGGCAGGAACAAGGAAATGCAGGAGAACTTTCTGCAAGAGGACTTTCTGACCTTGATGCTACAAAGTCCCAAACACGTAGCAGGAGGCATGCAGTGGGGCAGCAAGCAGAGACCAGAGCAGCCCTATAGCCAGAAGGCCACAAGAGCACTCAGTTTGGGTTTGGATTGCCGGGGAGAAGCCAGGGAGGCTTACAGGCAAGGCTGGTTTGGGCACAAAGCTGCATCTTTAGACTGCTCCTACTTACCACTGTTAACATAGCGTAAGGTGGCAAATATCAACAGTCCTGTAGCAACATCACAAAATGCCTCTTTGTGACTGATTACAACAGCTGACATGAATATGAGAAGACAAGAAAATGAAAAAAGTAAAGGAGAGTGGAAAGAAACAGTGCTGTGGGTATTTCACACTGCTAATGAGGGAAATTTTTTTAGAATAGGGCATGACTGGCAAACCCACAGCTCCTGCAGGGACTGTCATGCTGACAGGAGCTTGCACGCTGGCTGCAGGGTGTATTCCAAGAGGGCTGCCAACAGCAGAGCTGAGAACCGTAGGCAGAGCCAGGGAGCTCAGCCACAAATGGGGCCAATTACAAATGAGAGAGAAAGCATTTAGATGGTGGTGTCCATCTGGTGCTTAGTGAATAACCTGCCAGCCCTTTGCCCAGTTATCTCGACAAGCCTCCGCTTCCAACTGCCCTCATCTTGTGGTAGTCATAATGCAGACAATGCCGTTCCAGCTCCCAGAATATTGTTGCTGCTCTCAGTCTCTATGCCTTATTTCAGATAAGGCCTTTCTAGTTTAATTTCATTTTTAGTCTGCCTGTTCCAAAGCAGTGGGACAACTTCCCTACTTTTGAGCTGTCTTCTGCAGATTAATGTGGCTTCCCTTTTAAGCCTTGAGTCAGAGACACTTCAACATGTGCTTACATCCAAGTGTATCAGTTCATCTATTCAAACCACTGAAACTACATACACACCTACAGTTTAATACCTGTTTATCTCTCTTGTTTAAATTCAAGGCTTTGAGTACTGCTCTGTCATCTACTGCCCTATCACTTCTACCATAAACATCCATAGATGAAGCCCCTTCAAACAATAATGCCGGAAAAGTGTTCATAACTATACACCAATTGGCATGGAAATCATAGCAGACAAACTTTCAGCAGTACCTACATCCCATTTTCAAGAGCACCTCTATCACTTTTAAGCTTTTTTGTAAATCCCTGAAGGTGCCTACTTGCATCTTTTGTAACTTAAAAACTGGTCAGTAATTTCTTAACTTCCCACGCCCTTAGGGTGTATACACTCACCTGCATGAAGTAAACTGAGAAATGGGACACAGCCTTCTCAATAATATGGGCATCTGTGAAGCCTTTGCCCTTGGTCTCATGTTGTGAAATTTTAGACAAAGCAAATGAAAATGTTCTGTCAGTGTTGTAAACCCAAGCAGATTTTCACAAGGGTCTCACATTTATTATTGCCCATTCTTACAGTAACTTATTTTACTTGAATGCTTTGTTCAAATGCCAACATAAAAAACATAGCAGGCACAGAAAGGAGACGAGGGGGTCAATCACACAGGTAAAACCAAGAATGTTCATGGGTTTGCCAAGACTCAGCTGGGGTTTTCTCCAGGCCAGGATCCTTGCGCATTAAGATCACTGTGAGACTCAAAACCAGACAAAATAAACCATTTAGACTTTAGGGAAGTCATGCAAAACTTTGGTCTCTCTTCCCTAGTTACATAGCAGGAATTTCCAGAGGTGTGATATGGACCAGCTCCCCTTGCTACCCCATCCCTCAGTACCACCGTTCCAGGCGTAGAGATTGTTCACACAGGCGAGGAGACCCCTGGGAGGATGTTTTGCATAGTCATGGGATCCACTGAAACCACAGAAGGTGAACCAGCTCCTCGCAACCAACCAGCCCCTCCCCGGAGTCGTAGCCAGGAGCCCGTCAGGCTACGCTTGGCTTTCCTCAGCTTGCTGCAGAAAGAATAATGAGCTGTGTGCAAAGTAATTTATTAGAAAGTAGGGGGTTACCACACTGCTAGTTGTCTTTGAGTTCTCCTCTATGATATTTACCCTCAGAAATGCAGTCCAATGCCACCTCTCTGCTATGCCCTATGGCCAGCTGCGGGCCAACCATCAAAACGTAGACCCCGGCACGCTTTTAAAGGTTCTCTTAAAAAGGAAAATAATCCCTTTTCTAACCCATCCTGGGCTGCAGGTGCTCTACTGGCTGGTTTTTTCTCCCCTGAACCAAATCAGCCCAGATGTCTGCTTTATCCCAACTTGGAAGCTCTGTGGCTCTTGGGAAGTCCAGGGGTCAAGAATTTCACCCATCCGAGACCCACGCAGGCAGGAAGCCGTCAGCTGACTCCAACCACAAACATGCAGCGCAAAGTCAAGACAAACTTTGCAGCTTCCCACAATTAAAATCGTGCCTCGTTCCAACTTTCCATGAGGCAGTAAGGGAGAGTTATGATCCGTCATGGAAAATAAAAAGGAGGGCATTGTCATGTTATTAAACTTGCTCTCCTTTTTTTAAATTCACACTCCAGCACCGTGAGGGATTGGACAGCAATGACTCAGGTGTGGCTGACGTTAGGTAATGTGGAGCAAAGTGCTGGAAAAGTAAGCCCCAAGCAATCTCAGAGCAATTTTTCCCACTCATTTCTTAACTCACACAGCTGTGTAGCTGGCTCTATTCACCAGCACAGCTCAGCAACGACACCATACTTCCAGGGATCTCTCTGCAGAATTACTGATGCTGTCTGAGCACAAATTCAGTCTCACAATTTCTCCACAGCATGGGAAGTTGTCTTACACTGTAGATGAAAACCAAAGATGTGCTCATGATTACCTGAGCAGGTGGTGGGGGTCTAGGAACTGGTTTGCTGTGATTTCCAGCTGAGACTGGAGCATGGGGAGTGCAGCACCCAGCTCTTCTCAGTCCTTCCCACTGCAGGTAGAAACTTGTGAGATGCATCTGATGAAAGAAAAACGTAATAGTGAAACTCAGAGAATTAAAAAATGAGATATGGGCATTGTCCCTGGGAGGGTCCGGATAGTTATAACTCCTCTGGTCCTCTAATGGTGTGATGGTATTAGGCCATTGTAGGTGATCTCCTGTACTCCTGGCAAGAGAAAACCAGGCTCTGGATGACAGACATACAACTAGAGCAGTCAATGTCTAGAGTACAATTAGTATTTCCTCAGCTTTCTACAGTTCTCAATGAATCCCAGGACTTGCTGTTTCCACCCACCCCCTTCTGCTTCTCCTGGGGTTGTAAGCAATTTCTTGAGCTAAAATTCATTCATCATTTTATGGCATGATTTCGTTCTTGTCCAGCTGAGCACGGTCAGCGGGAAAAGGCACTTTGCTTTGCTCACTGAGATGCAGTTACCACCACAGCCCCACCTTCCCTGCACTTGTATCCCGGAAATTTGTGCTGGGAGTCTGTGAAAGGAACTGCACAGAGCTCTCCATGTGCCCGAGAGGACCGGCGGCCTCCCCAAAAACCCTTGCCTGCGGTAGCAGCACCACCCACCAGCCCGGTGGACACTCAGAGAAAATGACAAGAACAATAGCAGGAAATGTCTAAGGGTGGAAACAACAAATGGAGCACAGCCCACGTTTCTGGGGGCTTCCTGATTGGCTTGATTTGCCTCAGCAGGAGCACTTCGGATAACCTTGGAGTTATCCCACCAGGGCAAAACCTCTCCCCAGTGAAGCCGCGTTTGTTCCAATGCTTTCTGGGGCACGGGGACGCTTGCTGCCAAGCACAAATAAATAAACAGACACAACACAAAAGCTCTAAGGTAGATCAGATGGGTGAAGCAGGATTGGGACACTGCCGTCAACATGCTCAGGGTGGCAGCAGCTTGGTGCATCCCTCATTGATCCTGGTGGAGAGTCTGTCCATTCCCACGGGACACGTTCCTTGCCTCGCATCAGCCTTCACCCTGGAAAAATGGACTGTGAGTTCCTGTAAGTGAATGACAGCAGAGGACAAATTTGCAAAGCTCAAATCCAAGAAACTGTTTGCATCAAGAAAAAAACAAAACAAGTAACAGCTCCTACTGGGTGTTCCCCTTCCTGCCCCACTGCTCTTTTTCTGTCCTTGCTGTCCAAGTCACTCTTGGCAAGCAGTGCAGGGGAATGCATTTGTGTATTTGTGAGGGGAATTTTTAAAGGGACCTAATAAAGCACAGTGCCTGAAGCATGCTGACTGTCAGCTGCACATACCCATCTAGCTCCTTTGCCAAGGGCTTCTGAGGGCACAGGTTCAGGCAGTTGTGACTAAAGCACAACACAAAAGGCCAGGAAAGGTTTGTTAAAAAAGGTCCGAGGGAGGCAGATGGGATCCCTGTAAGTTGCAGCTTTCCATGGTAGTAAGGTAGTTGTGCTTTAACAGCCACATGACAGCCAGGATGCAGAGAAGGTGTCTTCACACCAATTATAATACTTCTATTTGGGTTTTCACATTTTCAGTGTAACAGCCTGAATTCTCTGGGGCTTATTTTCATTTTTACTATTATTCTCAGACTATATTTGATCAATGACAGGCGGTACCTTAGACCAGAGTGCTGTGTGGTGGGCAGCACTTACTTCTTACACCAAGTAAGCTTGTAAGCACCATGTTCCTTGAAACAGCACATTTTAAGCCACCACTGCAGAAGGCGAATAGATAATGCCTTGTTTGCACCAGAAGTCCATTACAAAGTCCATGCAGTCATTAGCAGCAAATCTGAGTCGTCAAACCAAAATAATAGAAACCTCACATGTACAGTGATATCTATAATTAATAATACCAGCTAACAGATCTGCCAGGGATAAGCATGGTCTGATGTATGATTGGACTGCATAGGATTGGCAAAATGTATTGGATCAAGATGGGGAAGTGGAGGCAAAGTGATTTGCCGGAGGCTACAGCAGGGATAAAACAGACAACTCTAGCCCATGATTGCTAATTTTGTCCACACTGCTTTTCTAGTAAATAACTGCAGCACCTTTTCAGTGATTATCAGATTGCCGTATGAAGGAGTCATTTGCATGTGCTCCTAAACTGCTAAAAGTCACACATGAAGGAGGCAGGGAGGGATTCAAAACATCCCAAATGGGAAACCTTCAAGGAGTGAAATCCTGGTTTGTGAGCAGTAGGGAACAAGCTGACATTGACTTTGGATGGAGCCAGTGCTCTGCCTCAGCAGAGGAAGAGCTGGAGTCTGGTGTGGAAATAACCTGTGCAGGAATTCAAGGAAGACAAGAAATACCAATGAGGGAGAAAAAAAAAAAAAGCAACCTGTACCAGGCAAAAGCTTGTCTTTCACTCAATGTGCACATATCTACATATATATGTATTAGGGCAAATCCACAAATCGGAGCATTTTCAGGTGTGCTCTCAAGTATTCCTGGTTAGGCTTGGACTATAATATATCTAACATATGTATTAACAACTAGTATATACTTTCCTTAAACATCCCTTAATCTTCTCATTGGCATGAATGGGCATTATGGTAGGCTGGTAACACTGTGCTTTTTGGTGCTGGTGTTTAGCGAGACACATTGTGTGAACAGTAAGACCAGAGATATTATAGTGGATCCAGCTCAGTGGATCATTTCAAATAATTTCTTCAGAAGAAACACAACACTTACAGTGAGTCCCAGAGTGAAACTTGGGTGCACATCTTCATGGCAATAAAGAACTGCTGCGTCTTATCAACACAGCCAGAAAATTAGAATTGTCCATTATTTTTTTTTTCACAGCTCTACTATTTATCTTAACGAAGATCTTGAGTTTGCTAAGAGCCATGTGGCATTGCAAAGAAACAAGCAAATACTGATGTAACTACTGCTACGTTGTATTAGCATCCATTCCAGGCAATCTAAGCAGTAGGTACATCAGAGGAAGAATAATATTTACATCAAAAATATTTATATACTTGAGATTGAAAAAACCCCAATCTTTGGCCCAAGACAAGTGGAAAGAATTGTCACTACAAGCTGAGCAAAAGAGGAAAAATGCAGTTCAGAAAAAAAATTCAGAAGAAATTATGCTTCACAGTAGGGAAGAACCAGCAGCACACACTTTCATCCGCTGTATGTAGACTGGCTACAGAGAAAGTCCTTTCGTTAGGTCACTTGCTAGCTCTGTAAAATGGCAGACTTTCTGCCAGACTTTCTTTTTCCTCAGAAAGTTTGGGCATGGGTATCTTTGCTGGTATTTGTATGGCACTGTCAAAACGGCTTTTCTGAGCATCCCCATGGAGGGGCTGAGTACTGCATATCCCACGCCACTGTTTCACCCTGGGCAGTCAGAGCTGCAGATCAGCACAGCCCAGGGAGTGCTCCACACTGCACAGGCTCATGGCCCTTGCTTCATCGTCCCCCTGCATTCACTCTTCTCTGAGCAAAAGAGCCGCAGACACAGCTCAGGGAAAGATATAGGGGAAAAAATATTGCCAAGGGTCTCCAAAGCCCGTTAACTCTTTTCACTCTGGTAGACTCAGGAACTTTTGCCCAGGCCCTTTTAGGCATTTTAGGTGAAAGTTCTTCTATACACAGACTGAAAATTGCATTGTACTAACAAGGTGTCCATTGGTGGTGGCACGGTCAGGCATCTCTCAACATCAACAGCAGCGTTCATGCAGCCTGTATCATCATTTCCCAGTGGTCATGACAAGCAGAAATGCACCAGAAGGTGAGTGATAATTTTTAGGGAATTACAGCTATATAACATACTATATGTTATGTAAATATAATAATTTATAATATGTTATATATAACACTGTGCAGCGTGAACACACATGGACTCCCTCCTTTGAAGTGTGGCTGTTCCCATCAGCTACAGCTGATGCTTAGATTTTTCCCCTTTCTATAACGTTTATGGAAGTTCTAGAGCTACACACACACTTCACCCTAGAAGCTGGGAAGGGTCTTGGTCCCCTGCGAAGCATGATCCGCTGTGCTCTGAAGACCTCTTTACTGAGGAGCATAACCTTTAGTGAAGGCGACAAGAGAGCCAGGCCGCAGATACGGATGTTGGTTGAACGGTCAAAAGTTAATGCCCTTGGCTTACGTGAGGGAGAGAGGAGAAGAAGAGAAAGGACAGTGAGGAGACAGTACACATAAGGATAATGTTTTAATAGGAAAGGAAGTGATATGATTGGAGAAGTAACGAATGGAGACTGGCTGCGAGGAGCAGGGGAGTCGCAGGGAGGCGGGAGTGGTCAGGAGGTTTCAGAAAGGGAAGGGCGATGAGGGGACGGGATCCACCAGGAAAGGCAGCACAGGAGTGGGCGAGGATGCAGCAAGCAGCAGGAAGAGGAGGTAGAAGAGGAAAGAGAACAGATGGAGGAAAAAGAAAGGAAAAGAAGATGGACAAGGCTGGTTTAGAACATATTTCCCTGTCCTCTGTTCTTTTGCACTGTATTAGCAGAAAACAGTACTAGTGTGCTGGGGCTGAGGAGCTGGCTTAAATCAAAGCAACCTGTAGGTCTCTAGTTACCTGAAACTGAGAGCAGGTCACAGCCATACGTGTCTCTGGTCCAAGCATGCAGCTATGGTTGATTGACAAGGCTGGAGTGATGACAGATGCTGGAAGAAGCATTAAAATCAGAGCAAAGGAGTCAGGGCTGAGCAGCTCCAGAGAGCAAAGCTGGATTCAGGGCAAGTTGGGAAAACCTGTCATGTTTCTAAGGCATCGTCCAGTGTCTGCTCTTGACTCCTGTGCTCCACAGAAATAACTGTGATCAGCTTGCTTGCTGCCCAAGCGTGTCCTGTGGGCACTTCAGGTACAAGAGCACTCCACTGCCGAGGAGCAGACAAGCATCGCCAAGTCCCCAAACACTACTTTGGGTCACCACCAAGAGTTGACGTCCTGATGTCGTGGAGCTCTGCCAGGCGCTCCTCTTGCGCTGTCCCCTCTGCCCCTGCCCTTCACTGCAGTGGCCTATGGGTGACCCAGAGGGACAGGAGCGCTGTTCTCTGCAAGACTCACTGTTGCAAGACCCTTGTCAGCTCCCTGAGAAGAGCAGGTGGGAGCACAGAGAGCACCTCCCCAAGTCTCGCAGTCCAAGGACCTGAGGCCAGAGCAGATGGTTGAGGAAAAAGCTGCAGTGAACTGGGTCCAAGCAGAAGACAACACACCCACTCCATCCCTAGCTAACGGCGCTACCTTTAAACCCAGCCTCCCATGTGTTTTGCTTTTCAATGCAGCACTGCTTGCACTCCGAGCTTTCATTTCTACTGCGGCCCCTCCAGAAGCAGCTGTAATTTTCAATAAGCGTAGAAAATGAACAGCCAGTGTCTGTCTGAAGTTTCTGCTGTGGACAGCCACTTAACCTGGAGGTTACGGGGTCCACCTTGCTGCAGCTGGCTGCTAGGGTATCCTCGTGGCCATTCTGCTGCAACTTGAGGGGTATAAATTTGGTGTCATAGAATCATAGAATCGTTTAGGTTGGAAAAGATCTTTAAGATCATCAAGTCCAACCATTAACCTAACACTGCCAAGTCCACCGCTAAACCATGTCCCTCAGCGCCATATCTACGTATCTTTTAAATACCTCCAGGCATGGTGACTCCACCACTTCCCTAGGGAGCCTGTTCCAATGCTTGATAACCTTTTCGGTGAAGAAATATTTCCTAATATCCAATCTAAACCTCCCCTGGTGCAACTTGAGGCCGTTTCCTCTTGTCCTATCACTTGTTACTTGGGAGAAGAGACCGACACCCACCTCGCTACAACCTCCTTTCAGGTAGTTGTAGAGAGCGATGAGGTCTCCCCTCAGCCTCCTTTTCTCCAGGCTAAACAACCCCAGTTCCCTCAGCCGCTCCTCATAAGACTTGTGCTCCAGACCCTTCACCAGCTTCGTTGCCCTTCTCTGGACTCGCTCTATCACCTCGATGTCCTTCTTGTAGTGAGGGGCCCAAAACTGAACACAGTATTCGAGGTGCGGCCTCACCAGTGCCGAGTACAGGGGCACGATCGCTTCCCTACTCCTGCTGTTTCTATACTATTTCTGATACAAGCCAGGATGCTGTTGGCCTTCTTGGCCACCTGGGCACACTGCCGGCTCATGTTCAGCCAGCTGTCGACCAACACCTCCGGGTCCTTTTCCGCCAGGCAGCTTTGCCTGGCTCATGCTCTGCCCTGATCTCCCCAAGACCCTTAGCAGCTCATGTCCCAGCTGACATTGTAAATCGGGGACGAAAAGTGTATTCCCAGTCTGTACATGGGTGGCTGAAGTTTCTTCAGGGCAAATACTTTTAGTATTTTTTTTTTCACTTCATTAAAAAAGAAGGTGGAGATAAAACTCACACCCTTTTCCAGGCTTCCTGCCTTCCCTGTAAATGCTGCAAGGTAACTGAATGTGTATCTCCAGTATACCAGTATGTATAGGAATTGCACAGAAACATCCCCCTTCCTTGGCAGCTTGCAGGATGGGTGCTGCATAAGGTCACGCATTCATTTTGATCGTACATCCACGCTAACCTTGGGTAATGCTGCAGTAGCCAGCGCTGCTGCACTATGGAAGAACGAGCACTTAACAGTCATCCCCTGACTGCTCTCCCTCTATTTCTTGGACCTCTCCCAAGATATAAATAACACAGTCCACTGTACAGCTGAACTGCTGGCATCTGTTGCTAAACCTGAATGAATTTTCATGTACGTAGCTGCAATGTGCCAGCAAACTGTTTTTCACAGGGCTGGCCGCACCTGTGATGCTTTTCTAGGCTCTGGGTGAGTGCTGCTGTGTACGGGGAATTTGTGCTGGGGGGAACTGCATGTGCGTCCCTCCTTCGCCTGGACCACGTCCTGCAACACGTGCCCTCTGACCCCAGGTCCCACCACAATCATTGTGGCCTTTCTGGAGCTTATTCCCTGAGCTCAAAGTGACCAGCCAGTCCCCTGAAGTACACCTCAATGGTAGGAGCAAAGCACGGCGTGGGAGAGGAAGAGGATTTCATGACAGCAAGCCACATGGGCATGTTTGTCCCTTATACTCTTGTGTGTCCTCAGGCATCCCAGTGAGAACTCTCCTCATGCTTGTCCTGCCAAGTTTACTTAAAGCCATGAGAAAGCAAGCAAGTTTCTGCAGGGTTCGGTATCTTCCCTGAGTCTTTGCACCTTCACCTTCCAATTACAAAGTACAGTGCACGTGTCCTCTCTCAGATGGACAAGCTATTTTATCTTCCCTGCCTTTCTCCTGCCATCCCAGCAGGTACCGAACAATGAACCACAGATGATGCATCCCTGTACTTGCAGTGTAAGTCCCGTATGTTGTCTGGTGCGACTCCCTGTCTGTCTGGACACAGAGAGCTGCGTGTCTGGTTTTGTGCAGCCTGAGCGTTTTATATCAGTTGTGACTGTCACTTCGTTTACTTTATTTTAATGTTTTGGATGCTGGACCAAGAGGCTCCAGAGGCAGAAGGATTGCTCTCTCTCTGGGCTGAGAGGGAAGAAGAAAATTATAGCAATGGTGAAGAGGAGAGACAAAACCCAGCTTCACCAGGAGGAGCCTAAATATCCATTTTCATCTCATGGGGCTGGGCCAAGAAACGAGGACATTTGTGCCATTTGTTTTAAACACAAGTGCTCCAAGAGCTGGATGATTCAAAAAAGGGTGTTTACTTGGTTGGTCAGGGAAATAAAGGGATTGGGTCCTGCCTGGAGCCTGGTCAGGAGCACAAATGGGAGCTTTCAGATCAAAACACTCTTGTATAAGCAGACAGAGAGAAAATAAGTGGACCCTTTGCTCTTGCACCTCTTTGGCCACTGGCCAGGGGACTTGGTTCAGACCAGGGCTTTTTTTTTTTTTTTCTTTTTTCCCCTCCATTTCCCAAAGGAAGGTCAAGCCATGTGCTCCTCCGCTGTAAGGGCAAGCATCCAAGGCATAGTCATTCACTGATTTCCAGTTAGTGATCTGCCCTTTCCTGAGGCAGTGGGAAGTTTTTAAGGTTGCAATCTCAACCCAGGCTGGAGACATCTCCCATTTGAAGAAGACTGGAAGAACTTGGCCCTGGAAGGCTCATGCTTGTAAAAGTCCACAAACAAGTGTGGGCTGTAAATGCCGTGGGGGCAAGAACTTGTGTGTTAAGATGATATGAGGAGATGATACTGGAATGAGATAACATCCTTCTAAAACAGAGAAAAAGCAGGTCATGAAAAAGTGGCTCCAGTTGGAGGAAGAGTCGCCCCAGAAAGCGCTGAAGGTCCCTGTGCTTGGGAGATTTAATGCTGTGTTAGGCAAACCACCGACCAAAATTAACACATAAACAGTGTTGCTTTGGCAAGGAAAGGGACTTGATCATATAACTTCTGCAATTCCAGGTCAAAGCATTTGCATTATGTTGACACTAAGCCTTCTACACCTGGAGAAGGCAACATTTTACTAACTAACTCAGGGTAATGATTGTTGGGTTTTACAGTTCATCATGTTTAGCTCAAGAAATCCTGTGGCCAGTGCTTGACTTGCTGGCCTTGATTTGTCTAACCTAGCAGGGATTAACCTGGTCCTGAACCAGGCAGATGCAAAATATCAATATAGAGTTCTCTTTCTATGCATGTGTGTATACACATTTACTTCAAACAGAAAAGGAATTATAGAGAGTTTTTCCTCCCTTCCCAAGTTCATCAGCTGGTACTGGGATGCAACTTTTGTTCGGTGAAGGGAATGGTTTCCCTTCCTGTGTATTCAGGAAGATTCATATAGATTACCAGAGCAACTCATTCAGCATTGTGCCTGAATCTCATTTCCAAGCATTGATTGGTGATAATGTATTCCCAGTATTTCAAGTCACGGAGGTTTTGCCTTTTCGAAGATGCTAATTAAGTTTGCTGCTCTTGATTATCAGCTGCACTCTGTAAACAACAGCCTTTTGGAAATCATAAGATGTGCACTGCCAGCTTTCTTGTTTGAGGGTAAGCCGTTTTAAAAGGATGAGCTCTGCAGAAAGACTAAACTAAGAGGCATTGAATTACTCAGCTCTGGAATCCCATTTCAGATCCTGCAACAGACCTGAAAGCAAGCAGTTTTTTTGCCATCAGCACTGGCTGTGTGTCGATATACAGTGACATCCACAAATGGTCCAACTGGCTTTGGCACAACTGCCGGTGTTTGCTAAGAAAACTAAGCCAATGTGGAAACTAAACCAAGTATTAGTCAGTGATTTCCCCCTCCCCTACCGCAGATGAAGGGCACTGTTCATGGCTGTGGCATGTAGGTAAATGCTCCAGTTTCTTAGGCATGTTGGTTTACAGCCAGGTTGCTGGTGCTTGGCAGTTGATATGGGTATAGGAAGCGTGTCAAGGGCTGAGGTGCTGGACTGGAATTTAGGGTACAGTTCCCCATATCTTATCCAGTTATGCGGGTTTAAAGAGCCTAAATGCAAGACTTGCACATCTTGCAGGGGGAACCCTTTCCCTTTCCCCTTGCAAGTTCATTTTCCAACGTTATTCTGAACCTGGGTGAGCTAACAGGTACCCTGCTGCCCCAAAAACCTTTACAGTGACCCAGAAGTGGGAATGAGAGGCCCATGGGATGGAGCATTTTTGCCAGTGCTCCTTTGCACTGCAGGAGAAGGTGCGTGGCTCTGTGCTCGCAGAAGGGTGGACCCTGCACATTAAGTTTCAGTTTCTGGTTTTGCTGTGTGGTCAAAAGCTTCGTGAGGGCAAGATCCTTGAGATGGGCACAGAGTTTGTGCAGAGATCAATTTCATCCCTACGGACAAGCCCAGTTATCCCTCAACTTGGTGTTTATGTTTAGTAAGCATCAGAGAGGTTTGTTGCAGTTCTCTGCTTGTGAATCTGCCATTTTAATACCAGCTGTAACACCTCAGGATGTTCAGCTCTGAGAGACCTTGCACTAATTACTGATATACAGGCCCATGTCTTCTTTGTGCCTTTTATATCAGGTTGATTTAGGGCGTCAGTCAAGCAATAGCAAAATAATCAGTTTACAGCTGAGCTGTCCCCCACTCTACATATGCATCCGTCACCTTTTCCCTTTGAGTGTTTACTCTGATTAGGTCTTTCCTGTTTTCCTCTTAAGTTCTGAATACTTGTATATTTCCTTATTAATGCTGATGAATGTTCTTTTTTCCACTGACATGTCAGTGTGTATGCTGCAGACATAACTTCTGTTACATTTCTATCTTCACTGCAGAAATGACATGAGTATTCCTCAGGTGCAACCCAGCATGCAGAGCTAGTACAGGCTAAAGAAACTGGTCCATAAACCTGCAGCTGTTCTCCTCGTTCATAATGCTGTTACCATCCAACCCCAAAAAACAAAACACTGCTGAGCCAAATGTAGGTATCTCTAGAAATCATGTCTGCCAGAGTTAATTAGCTGGATAGAGGAGGCTGTTTTCTTCAGGCATAGTTCTGCTTACTTGGGATTTGTGTGCTCCTATTGCAAAGCAGGGTGATGCTGCACCAGCTGTGTGAGTGCCCTGCAGGATCCTGCTTGGGGTTTCTCCTGAGGTCGTGGTAAAGACACCTTGTGCCAGAACAGCCTCTGCCTTTCAGCAGAGAGGAAAATGACAGCCCAAGTCTGTGGGTTTCAACATCTTAGCATGAGAAACAGAGGAAATCCTTCACCCAGAGAAAGTGCATTCATCACCTTCAGGCTGGAGCACAAAACAGAGCCCTATATCCAAACATAATGTTTGCTGGGTACTGAGTGCTAAACGTAAATACACATGTACACATACCACAGTACCAAACCTCTCCTTCTGCCTCTTCACCTCTTAGATCTCCCTTCTTGACTCCCCTTTTTGTCACCTAAATTAAAGTCTTCTGTGCTGCCTGACAGCTCCTTTGCTCCCTAATCCCAACATCTCTGCAGGAGGGTTCATTTGCTGCTTATGCCTCCAGTCCTCTCAGAAACTGCACTGCCCTCCTTGCCTACACTCGTGTGGCCACCTGGTTGGGTCGAAATCCCACCAAACACACAGACCAGACTTCCTTTAGCAGTCTGGTGCATCCCCTTTCCCTGCAGTGCTGAACGGTTCTGATGTGAATTTTGCAGGGCATGATGTCTGATAGCTACAGACTATAAAAGAGAAAGCCTGCGAGTAGCTGTAAAAAAAATATTTTTTGTCCCACATCATTGGGGAGTTTCAAGCCCCAACTGGAAGAAGCCATGAGCATCATGGTCTAATCTCACAGTTTACCCTGCTTTGAGCAGGAGGTTGGGCTAGAGACCTCCCGAGGTCACTTCCAGCCTGAATTATCCTACGAGCCTGTAATCTTACTAACCAAGGAATCAGAGTGCCCCCAAATGACAGCAAAATGCTGTCCAAGAGACAGCATCCCTTCTGCTGTTCGTGGTTTCTTCCCCTTCATAGCAGGACAGCACCATTAACGTGAGCAGGAGGGTCACCTGGCTTACATGGGCAGCTCTTCTCAGCCCTCCTGAAAATCCTGTTATACCCTTAGGTGCTTATGGCAGCTGTCCATTAAAGAAAGCTGCGGGACAGAGAGACTAGCAGCAAGGCAGGCTTGTCTTTCTGAGTGACGAAATGTCCCCTGTTTGTTTCTGTGATATTCAGGGAAATAGGGCTCTGTGTACATCCACCGAAAAAACATGGCCTGTGCCAAAGCAACTCTGGACTCCCTGACCCATTTTTTCTCCTTATATAAACAGTTTAGCAAATCCCAGTGATCAGATAACTGCTTGGGCCAATAAGCAGCAACACTAACAGTCTGTCTTACACCACTTCTGCCTCATATGGATCTCCATTTTCTTTCTTATTTTTACCCTACAGGACTGCAGATATTGTAGTTGTTTATTTAATTGGCTTTATTGTTGTGGCTGTCTTTCAAACGCCACCCTGAAATTTGCTAAGAAACCAGGAACAAGGGAATTACAAGGTTTCCTTGCCAGGTGTCAAATGACAATTAAGGCACATCCTTTTTAAACTGGGCTAGAAGAAAAAGACATTACTGAATATTTAACAGGTTTACCTAGGAAGAATGTAAGCACTTTGTATATGTACATACATGTACATGTGCACTCTGAATGGATTTATAACTATTTAAACCATTTTATAGCATGTTGCTCAAAACAAATGTGATATTAGTGCATTTTGGTTTTCAGACCAAATTTGCATGACTCTTGTATCTTGTTACTAAAAAAGCAGGCAGTTCTCCTTTATCACTCAGCAATTCTGATAATATGAAGCTCACTAAAAAAATAAAGGGTGCAACACAACCTTTGGTTTGCAGTATGATTTTAACTTTTGCATTGCTGGCCCCTACGTAAAAAGGCAGCCCAAAGGAAGTGGTGAAGACTTTAGATCCAAATTTTCCAGTGAGGTCTGTAGCACCTAGGTGGTTTGCTGATGAATGTATACAACAGCTCACATGGAAGCTGTGCTCTTGAGTATTTCTGTTACCTCAGTACCTCAGCAGCTTTACCTCAGCCTTTAAGCCTAGACAGTACAGACAAGAGTGGTATAGAACTGAGTGAAAAGGTATAAAGCAACCTCCGGTGGATATTAATGCTTGGTATATGAGCCCTGTGCTATGTAACAGGTACATTCTGGCTGCATGTTCCGTATTTTTCCTGCCACGATGAGGAATTCAGACCCATTCTACACAGGTCCTGGGAGACTCCCATTCTACCTGCACTGATTTCAGTGGAAAAAGGGCAATTTGCACCTATGGTTGTGTGCATTCTTACTCAGTGTCACATAGGAAATCTGTGTCCCTACCAACTTCACCCATGTTTCTAAATCCTGGTAGCTCTGTCTCCGTCCCTTTCCTCTTTAGTAAGTTGTTGTTAATACTGCTTCTGAAGAAGGGATTCAGGAAAAAAAAAACCAAGACTTTGTCAAAATAGGGTAACCTAATGTTGCATCTGCCCAACTCATTTTAACGGTGAGGGCAGGCTGGCACGAATGAAGCAGAAACTGAGGAAGTGAACCAGGAAGGGAGGATAAAAGAGACATAAACAAGTAAAAACAAAAGAGCAAGTAGCCAGAAAGTAAGAAAATATAAATCCAATCAATTGCTGGGTGTGCATGTGCAAGTACACATGTGCATGCATTAGAAGCAAAGTTTCTCTGGAAGACCAAACAATTAATGACAAACCTTCTACAGTTTTGAGCTGGTGCATGAAAAATGGTGCACTTATGACCACCTGAAATTACAAGAAGTCTACTTTCTTATAACCTTACTGACATCAAATTAGTTGCCTTGCACCACGTATGCTTACAGTGTTTTCATTGTCATAAATTATTAACTAATGTCCAGTTTATTAGTTACGGACTAATGAAGAAAAGAAGAAAAAGAACTTCTTTCTTCCCCTGTATTTTGTTGTTTCTGACTTCTATGCACTCCCATTTTCCAGTCTCATCCTGGATCATGTAGCAAGCAAAACGTACCTGGCAACAGAATATGTATCCTGAAAATGCTGCTTAGTGATTCACTTGGGAAGAAAAGAAACATGTAATTTCACCAGACAGCACAGCAGAATATTTCAAATGTCTTTATCAGCAAGGTATAAAATTTATGTGGATCTAGTAATCATTCCCAGGGATAGGGAAGGAAAAGAAGCCACCCTCGTGTTGACTTCTAAATTCATTAAGTAGGAGCATGGCAATGGTTGATCTCAGTGACAAGTGATTTTTTCACTTCACTAGGTATTTTAAAACATTTCCTGGGAAGAAAAGTCAAGATTAAAAAGTATTTTTTTGAAAGCTTTCTCCCTGAATCACAACATAAGGGGGAAAATTCATCCTGTAACAGATTGTTCCATTTCAGCAAAACAAAATATTTTGTTTCAAAATATCTTGCATTTTTAAAATTTTATATTAATTTGGAGAAAATATTAAGTGGATTGGAGCAGTACTTTCCAACAGTTCATTTTAAAATCACGGCAATTAAGCCATTTCAACTTGGAGATGAGGGGGTTGCCTTTAAGAGAGGAAAATGGCAGTTCGACAAACCACCATGAATTTGAGACTATTAAGTATTCGCATACTTCAGGAGAGCAAAATCTGCCTTTTTCCATCTCCAACAACTTGAGGCTGTGACGCTTTTGCCTCCCTCTAATGAAAAGCATTATCAGCAAGTGTCACACATCTTTCATCCTTGTACAATTAGAAAGTGAGGAAAAATTTCCCAGGTGGGGGCCTTAAGTTAGACCCTTGCATCTATATTTAGACACATGAATTTCACAAGCAACTCAAGCTGTCAAGCCCTTGAAAGGAGCAATCCCTCCTTCCTCCCTACCTGCCCACTGTCACCTTCTCCTTGCCTTCTGCCTTGTGATCGAACAAGCATTAATGAAGTCCTGTGCTCAGCAGGGAAAAGAGCAAAAATGTCTCCCTTTAGCTTGGATCAGTGCCCTGATCCTTCACATGAGAAGTGGTGGCAGAAAGGCAGGAGCAAGCAAACGTGGGTAACAAAAGTACTGGGCAATGCTGATCTGTTGCATTCAAAGAAATGTGGTCCCACAGCTGGAAGCAGCTACAGATCTTTCTGTAGAAAAAGGGAGGTTTAGGTTAACTATCCCTGTTCAAAAGTGTTCATCTTAGATCGTATTAGAGATATTTTTTTTTCTTTTGTCAAAAGTGAGAAAATAAAGATGGTGGTATACATAAAAATAGAGAGAGAGAAAGAGGGAATATTCCTGCACCCGCGTAAATCTTGCCAATAAAAGGAGGTTTGAGTTAAAGTAATGGAGAATCTAACCCTGATTAAAGTGTATCCCAAATCACAGTCAACACATCTTAAGGAGTGAGTGCCATTAGGTCTCGACAAGAGAAACAAGAGTGCTGAATGCTTACTGCCTACCAAATAAGTTTATTTTTTGAGCAGCCTGTGTATTTTATTACCTGAAGCTTCTGGCGTCCCCAGTATCATGCAATAATGGTAGAAAGCACGGATGGATATCCCAAAGTGTTATTGTCTGGAGTGAGCGAAGTACTGGTTCAAGAGAAACTCCTAACACAACTGATTGACTGCCAGCTTCCAACAACTATTTCCAGTTTAATTGTCTGGAGTATGGAAGCATTGGAAGACACCTATTCTTCTAATTATTACTGCATGTTTATGGTTATATCCCGTACTGTGATTTATATCCTGTACTGTGATTTCTAAAATGAAAGTGCGTATCTGAGAGATGTTACAGGAATTGGGGTGAAGGGATACCGAGGTATATTTTTAGTTAATCTTTACATGCTTTTGCAGAAGTGGATAATAAGAAAATTAGTCATTTTCTTTTAAATAGATCTGTCTGTTTTACAAATAATTTATGTGCTCTTCATGTGCTAGGAAAGCAGTTGTGAGTAACGAGTGAAAGTTGTTCCTGATGATATTTGAAATGCTAATTAATACCTAGGAAACTATGGCTCATTGAAATAATTTTTACATGTTCTATTTTTGTGTGTATGTGCATGTCTGTATGTCTTCCACAGGCTGGAACAAGAAATACAGAAATTAGAAAGTGAGGAATCCCAAATATCTGCCAAAGAACAAATCATTTTGGAGAAACTGAAGGAGACTGAGAAATCCTTCGACAACTTGCAAAAGGTATTTAAAAAAAAAAAAAAGACACTCGGGCACAGATTGAAACCAAGATAGACTCTTAGCATTGTTTGAAAGCAGCAGTTACAATTCATGCACTTATGGGAAGATTGAGGGCAGTTGCAGAGCACGTAGCTCAAATCAGGATTAACAAGACTAGAAAAGATGTAGAGGCGTCAGATCTATTTTGGTTGGGTTATTTGGATTTCCCCTTCCCACTCCACCTTTTTTTGAAGAGGGATTTCAGAGACTGTCTCCCTAGCTTACCTGCAGGGAAACAATGTGAGCTTTCAGCCCCACTGAAAGATGTCAGCAGGATCCTGAAAGGCATCTCAAACTTCCCTGCTCCCAGTGGCACCCAGAGATAGTGGCATTCACCACAAACGCCACTTCTGAACGTTACAGCCTGCAACAAACAGCAGTGTTCTTTTAGTTACCATGTCCCACTCTCTCAGCCTCTAATGGCACCTAAACCTGGGGAGCCACATCTGCAGTTACCCATTTAAAAATTACAGAGAACCATAAAAGCAAGCCGAGCATAAAAATCAAGACTTCATGCAAATTATACCCAAAATATAAAGGATTTAACCAAACATCTTATTTTTTCCCTTCACAGAGTTTCTCACACCAGGATGGTGGTAAGTGCCTTTTTATTATTGTATAGCTTTAGGTTTAAAAAGAGTTGTTACTATAGCTTTGTTGCAAAGGTTTACAGAGTGGGGGTTCTTCTCTTCATTGTATGTTTCTGATTTATTGCTAGAGCCATTACCTTTTTCTTTGGTATTGCTATAGTGCAAGCACAAACGTCACTATTGTGGTGAAACAGTATTCCTTTGGCAGAGCTCCACCTCTTCTTATGTGCACACAAGGGGAAAGAACAGCATGGATGACTTAAAACAGACATCATACAACTTCTATGTTACTGACCCCTTTCACTACATGATAGCCCTACACTGCGGACTCCTTTTCACCTCTTTGTGGTCAATCTTCTCCATTGTATGCACTCATGCTCTGTTCATAAACAGTTAAATACAATGAGGACTATTCCTAATATACAGGAACAACTATTAAAATGAGATTACTTCACTGATGAACGATATTCTCTGCGTGATGATTCTTACAGAAGGAAAACCTCACATGGGTGGATGAGGATGTAATAATTCCTAGTTTATGAACTCAGTGTCACACTATGTGTGATCAGTCTAAATACTGAGCTATAAATTTAGGTGTCTGAGTGAGCGAATAATATGATTCATTCCCAGGAAGCTAAAGAGACCTTTGCAGTTCCTCTCCAGGACCCTTGAGACCCAGGAAGGATATCATGCTGATCCATCTGCAGATAAATCTGTGCTCCAGACACTCATTCTCAGTACATGTCTTTGAACTGACAAGATTCAAAATAGTGAGGTCAGGACTAGCTCCTCCAGCTGCTGACAAAGCCGTGCCCAACTGTACTGTGAATATAGATGAGGAATATGTAGAATGATCCTAACATTAAAGCACTGAGACACAATGGAAGGTTAATATGTGGTATATGAGCTGACTTGGAGCTGTCTTTTTGAGGTGATTAATATTACTTAGTAAAAGGGTTTTCTTTTTAACTCAAAGATCTAGTTCAGACATTTTCACTTCTATTAGCAATATAATTCAAGTTTTACGTTAAATCCCATTGTCAAAAAAAAAAAAAAAAAGAAGTCCCAGATAGGATGCTCCATGGTAAGAACTCACTCTTCCTTCCTCCTGGAGCATTTGAAATTGGCTACCACAAAGTAAGTAAAGATCTAGAATGGCAAATATTTTGTACCTATGCAGAGTTTCACCGTGGTTGTTGGTAAGTTTCCAGAAGAGGAATGGTGCCTACAGGAATTAGCACCCAAAGTGCGCAGGAGCTTTTATGACTCCTACAAGACGCGGTCTGCCTCTTCATGCGTGTTGCGATAAAATGGGAACCAAAGGAAACCCCCAGCTAGCAAAAATGAAGCGCTAGTTTCCCCAAAGGTATTTTCTTGTAGCAATGTAGTATTTCATTGGGTTCAAGAGGAGCCTCACTGCTATCCAGATTTTGCCTGCTTTCAGTGGACCCCTCCCTCACAGACTGAGCCAGAAGCAAGGACAGCTCGTGACTTCTGAAGCGTAACAGAAAACTGCAAAATTATGCCAAAGAGACGAGAGTGCCTCCAGAATAAATGTGCAAGCAGAGGGAGCAGGGGGTATAGCTGAGTTAACTGGTACCTCTTCTCTTCCAGACCACTTGCTTTATGTATCTTGTCTCTTCCTCTCGACAGCTGGTCCTTGTGGGCTGAGGCAGGCCCGGATCATCCTCTAAGCAGTTACCGTACCCTGCTCCTCTAGGGATGGCCGAGGCTGCCAGCTGTCCTGTTAGCCCTCCCACTGTGGGCACGATGTGACCGTACATCTTCACATGGTGAAAGCTGAGCAGATCCTCTGTTTTCTGCTCTCTGACAACAGTCTGTGAGGGTAGCTGATCAGAGCAGGAAGAAAACACATACACAGCTAGCTGTGATCACTTTGGTACCATATATTTGTCCTTCCTTCAAAAACATGTAGGACTTGCTTTGTTGCAGCAGATCAGCCATCTGTCTGGCAACCATCTGTAACACATGCTGCAGAGGAAAATGGTAAGAGCCATTGGATAATACAGGAAGGCTGTGTAAAACACAGACACAAACCAACACAGACCTGTTGGGGCAATTTCTTCAATTGCCCCAATATCTTGAAAGACTTCCAGTCCATAAATCTCACATTAGTTTTCCCTGTGTCCATCCCTTCCTTTATTCTAAATGCAATGACGGTACAGAAAGTGATTTATCTCATCATTGTGTCCCTGTGCATGTTTTTGTGCCATATATATGGTGCTGACAGAGCTTTTGAGTGTGCAGAAAGCACAACTACAGGGAGCTCAGAGCCCAGAGGGGTCCAGGTGAAGGCTGCGAGGGGAGGGGAGAAGTGGTGGTGAGCACCAGTGGTCGATCAAGTGACGCTCTGTGTCCTTCTCACCCTTCCCAGAAAACAGCTGTGTTTGGCAATGAGCATTTCTGAGCTTGAAGTCATCCAGGCACAATAAACACAAATCCCACGTTTTCCGGGGTACAAACACACTTTGCCTTCATAGATCACTACATGACAGAAAGCAGAGCAGAAATGCTGAGACTGGGGGCTGTGGCCCTGTCACCTGCAGTCATGGTTCTGACAGCTCCTTGGTGGCTTGTCACTGTCAAACTCTCCATTAAACAAGACCTGAGATGATGCTAGGAATGACATCATTTGTTGCTGCTCAGGTCTGCAGTCAAAACCAGGCATGCTGTAATGCTATGCTGCATGCACATCATGAACAATGGAAAGGAGAGAGCTCTTACTCTGTGTGTGTGTATGTTTATGGCTCAATGTATATATAAAATAAAAACCACATTAAGATCGGATGTAACTCCCTTGACTGCTGAATTTGCCTCAGGGGTAAATTTGTCCTCTGCAGTCTTTGGCCATCTGTAGGCAAACTACATGCTGCTACTTATGAGCCAGCAGTGCACACTCGCAGCCCAGAAGGCCAACCATATCCTGGGCTGCATCCAAAGCAGCGTGGCCAGCAGGTCGAGGGAGGTGATTCTGCCCCTCTACTCTGCTCTGGTGAGACCCCACCTGGAGTCCTGCGTCCAGCTCTGGAGCCCTCAGCATAAGAAAGACACGGACCTGTTGGAGCGGGTCCAGAGGAGGGTCACAAAAATGACCAGGGGGATGGAACACCTCTCCTATGAAGAAAGGCTGAGAGAGTTGGGGTTGTTCAGCCTGGAGAGGAGAAGGCTTCAGGGAGACCTTATTGCAGCTTTTCAATACCTAAAGGGGGCTTCTAAGAAAGATGGGGACAAACTTTTTAGCAGGGCCTGTTAGGACAGGACAAGGGATAATGGTTTTAAACTAAAAGAGGGTAGATTCAGACTAGCTATAAGGAAGAAATTTTTTACACTGAGTGTGGTGAAGCAGTGGCACAGGTTGCCCAGAGAGGTGGTGGATGCCCCATCCCTGGAAACATTGAAGGTCAGGTTGGAGGGGGCTCTGAGCAACCTGATCTAGTTGAAGATGTCCCTGACCTTTACGGGTCCCTTCCAACCCAAACTATTCTATGATTCTATGACTCTATACTTCAGCCAACATACAGAAACCACAGTTACAGTAACTCTACAGTTTGCACAAACCTCTGTTTGAATTTGATACATATTAGCATATATTTGGCAAAGCTGTGGCTCTGGAAACCTGGCCTGCATTGTTTAGCTCCCAGCACATTGCTTAGAGACTCTTCTGGTTTTCTCTCCTCTGATCTTGACCAGCTGTGCAGCCCAACAGCAAAAGAGACGAGCTGTTGATGACTCTCTCAGAGTCATCAAATACAGATCTTTGTAGAGTGCTTCCCATGTGTCGTGTAAAAACTCATCAGCGATTGTTTTTCAGTTGTAGGGTTTTAAGTAACTTTTTAATTTGATCTGCATCTATGGCTGCCACATTTACAGCACCTCTGGCCACTTGAGTGAAAACCATTCATCACCAACCTTTGAGTGCAGCCTGTTAGCCAACTACCTACCCATCTCACAGACCGCCCATCCAATCTGTATCTTGCCAGTTTGTCCAGGAGAAGGCTGTGGGAAACAGTGTCAAACATTTTGCTGAAGTCCAAGTTAACGACATCCATTGCTCTCCCCATGTTGACAGGAGATGTTATTTTGTTGTAGAAGGTGATCAGGCTAGTCTGTCATGATTTGCCTTTGGTAAATCTGTGCTGGCTTTTCCCAATCACCTGCTTCATTCAGTTTGTAATAGTTTCCAGGAGGACTCATTCCATCACTTTCCCAGGGAATGAAGTAACAGTAATGGGCCTCTAGTTTTCTGGGTCCTCTTTTGGTCCCTTCCTGTAGACAGATATGACATTTTCCCTCTTCCAGTCATCAGGGACATCCCCTGATCTCCATGACTTTCAAATATTATAGACAGTCGCCTTGCAACAATGTCAGCCACTTCTCTTAACACCCTGGGATGGATTCCAACCAGACCCATGGGTTTATGTGGGTTGAGCCCTTGCAAGAGGCCACACACCAGCCCTTCCTCCACTACTGGTGGGTCAACACATGAGTTGTCGTAGCTACTTGATCTTGGGATCTGGAGTCCAGCTATGCCAGTAAAGACAGAGGCAAAGAAGGTATTGCGAACCTCTGCCTTGTCAGCATTGTTAGTGACTAGTTTCCCTGCCCTGTTTAGTAATGTGCCTATGTCTTCCCTGTGCTTCTGCTTAATGCTCACAGATGTGAAGAACCCTTTCTTGTTGTACTTGACCTCTTTGGCCGATTTCAGTTCTAGCTGAGCCTTAGCCTTCCTGACTGCATCTCTGCATGCTCTAGCAAGGTTCTTGTAGTCATCAGTGGCTATTTGGCTGCCTTTCTATAGCCGGTATGCTTCTTTTTTGCTTTTAATTACACCTAAAAGCTCATTGTTAAAAGACCATGTGGTCTTTTGTTCAGCCTCCTTCCTTTCCCTTTGTAAAGGGTGGACCGTCCTTGCGTTTTCAGCAGGCACTTCTTGAATAACTCCCAGCACTCAAAAGTTCCTTTGGCCTCCATGGATGCTTCCAATGGAATCCCTCACAGCTGGGCTCTGACCATATTGAAGTTGGCTCTTCTAAAATTCGGGGTCTTTGTCCTACTGCTGGTCTTCAGTGTGCTCAGCAGGATCTTAAACCTCTCAATGTGCTGGTCACTGTATCTAAGGCTACCATTGGTAGTTATGTTGTCAAGTAAGTTTTCTCAGTTTGTGAGCAGCAAATCTAGCAATGTGCTGCTCCTAGTCGGCATGTCCAACATCTGTAGCAGGAAGCAGTCCTCGATGCTTTCCAGGAACCTGATGGACACAGTGCATCACTGTGTTTTTTTCCCAACAAATGTGTGAGTAATTGAAGCCACCTATGAGGACCAGGTTCTATTGGCCCGAGACTTCCTTGAGCAGCCAAAGTAAGGTTTTGTCGCCTTCGTCATCCTGATTGGGAGGTCAGTAACAGATACTTAACATAAGATCCCCCTTGGTGATGATCCCTCTAATCTTGATCCAAAGGCATTCATTCAATAGAACTAGTGTGGTCTCCAGAGCTTTCCTCTATACACTCAAATTTCTCTTTTACATAAAGTGCAACTCCACCTCCTCTTCATCCCTTCCTATCTTTCTGAAAGAGTTTGTAGCCATCCATTGTGGTCTTCCTGTCATGTAAGTTTTCCCACCAAGTTTCTGTGATTCCAGTGACATCTCTCAGGCTGGGCACAGAGCTCTAGTTCCTCCTGCTTGTTGCCCAGATTACATACATTGGTATACATGCACTTGAAGTGGCTCAGCTTAGGGTTCTTGCCTTTGGAAAGGTTTGGGGAGCATTCCTTACTGCTCTGATAGGTGCGGTCATCTACCCTGTTGCTTATGGAAATACAGGTGTCAGCTGTGGACCCTATCCCCCAAGTTCGTTAGTTTAAAACATGATTCACTAAGTCAGAGCCAGGCTATTCAGCTTTTAGCAAAGCTTCCTGCTTAAACCTCTGTTCATGGTCTTACAAACATGGTGGGAGGGTCATAATCTCTGTTCCCTCTGACGTAGCCCCATGGAGCCCCAGAGGGCTTTGCAGGTGGAACAGCCCTGACCTGGGAGCCAGTATTTGCAGAAGACCTTAGGCACTAATTTTAGTGGTAGTCAGACTTTTTAAAGATAATCCAGCCCTTGGAAAATGAGCTCATCTGACATTTGGCCACAAGACTCTGCATGGGAGTTACTCTTAGCAGTTCTGAAGGTTTAGTTTTGTGTGAGCACCCTTGAAGGATTATCTGGCCCCATATGTTTTCCCAAGCACTTGTCTGTCTGGTAATACGGAAGAGTGCCATAGTCCTAAAACGCAGTTTGTTATAAGCAGCACAAAAAAGCCACAGGACATGTTTTATGGCATCCTTAGATATTAATAACTCATCAAAGGTTGAAATTAAGATATTGAATGCAGTCAGTTCAAATGCTTTAGTTTGTGTTCTGTCTTACTTCTTATGCAAACGAAATGCTAATTTGTGTCTCATCCACTCCTTGTAAAATTGATCTTTTATATCCTTTTTAAAGGTGCTAAATGAAACAAACCTTGTTGCCAGTGAGATAAAGGAAAATGAGCATGTTCTTTTTGTCTGGGGGGGGGATGAGACACGAACTGGCAGAATCATCCAAGCCCTAACTTCTTCTAGTCAAATACCCCATTTCTGACATGTAGCACCACCACTTGCTTCAGAAGAAAATACACAAGAATCCTACGCCTGCCACCCCCACCACAGCATTCCCTTCTCAGGACAATAATGAGAGATTGTCAGGAGCCTTGAAGCTAATTTTTTAGTATTTTATTCTAAGTAACATCCAGAGAAGTTTCTAAATTGAGTTAATATTAACAACACCTAACACTTACCTAGGTATTGCCTCCTAACGCAGGACGCAAAAAAAACCCCAACTTACTAAGGTCTACAGACATGTACAACATCAAAGTGAGAGTTTCACCGTCAAGCTGTACAACTGATCTTGCTTACTGTTAGATGTCAGCGACACTAGCTGCCAGGATGGTCAGCTTAGTTCCCTGTACAGGCACTGGGGAAAAACAAACACTTGCCAAGGATTTTGCCTCCTGCAGCGCACTGGGATGAGAACTGTACCCTAACAATGCCTATTTATTCTCATGGACTGCAAAAGAAGTAAGGATGATCAGTTAAGCAACACAAGTCTGCATTGATTATACCCACGTGTGGACAGATAGGTCTATCACTCAAGTCGCTGGATGAGTGTGTACTGAAACTACTGTTCCAGCAGTACACTCTATGGGGTGAATAATTACTAAATTTCTGCCATTTCGAGAACACAAAGTGCCTTCTTATTCTGGCCCAGAAACACAGTCACCACTTCTTTCTTCTGAGAAATTACTTCAGTTTTCAGTAATGGCTTGCTCATTTGCTGGTGGTATTTCCCAGAATAACAACACCAAGCATTGTACCAATTTCTCATCAGACGCAAGAAACCCTGCAAAAGAAAGCAGCTGTTGCTGGCCATTGGTCAGTCAGCTGTGTCCTAAACAAATATTTCTCCTAGACTCTACTGCTAAAAATAAAAAAACTTTGAGGAAACAGTATGCACTGAAAATATAAAAGCCCATTTGCCAAGACTGCTATTTGTCCACTGAAGTATGAAATGAAATAATATTTCCCTGGCCAAGTTTTTTTCAAATTCATCTGTTACAAACTGAACTTATATACTAACTTCCTGGCTTTCTGGAATGAATTTGCACTGTGCCTCTGTGCCACCCTCCTCTGATGCATGAAGGGAAAAAAGGGACCTACTTACCTGAGTGGCCTACAGTGCTCCATGGAGGGATGGAGTGTCTTCTTGGGGACTGTGATTACTATCTTCCTGCACCCAACAGCACTGGCGGCCACTGCAGGCTGTTAAGGCGGTAAAACCATTTCACTAATACCAGGCCCAATTTTTCTGCCAAAGGAGCAGACTTTGGGATTAGAGGTGGCACATCATGTCTTTGCTAAGGATACCAGCAGGTGTAGTGTTTTTTTCTGGGATGGGTGTTAGCCCATAGGGAATGTGAGGAAAGTATCTCCCTTCACTGGATGCAGTCAAGCAGCCTACAAGAGGACACTTCATTTTCTCTCCTTTCACCAGTTCGCTTTTATGGTCTGCGCTGGTCTTCCTATCTCACCTGCTTATAAAAACAAGAAGCACCAAGGAAGGCGGATTCTGCCTTCTACCCTGACACATGGACCAGGCCGTACCAAGGGCTCGACAACTTAAATTATAACCAGCAAAGTACCTGTGGAGGAAGAAGAATGCTCTGTTTCACACCAGATAGGATCTTATGTTTGAACAGAAATTTAACTGTTTCCATACAAAACTGAAAACATTTCCAGTTGATAGGAAAGAATGTGATTTTTTAAATATTTTTTTCTTTTTCGTTTTGGTTTGGTGCCTGAACTGTAAGTCAGTTATTTGCACGTCTCCTCTGAGCTCTGCTTTTAGCTCAGCCACTGAATGCTAGCAGAACTATATACACTATCTAGTAATATTTAACCCAGCCACAAAACATCTCCTGGTAAATATTTGTAAATTTCTTTAATGTCTCTTCTAAAGAACATATTTAGCTTATGCTAAACAACCATAAGCTGAAATGTAAAACAAGTCAGTCCTTTAAGATAGCTTTCTACTAGTTCAGAGTTTGTTAACGAATGATGGCACTGCAGAACTGGCAGGCGCTTAATACCTACTGAAGGTCACAACAGGCACCCTATCAGTACCTATACATGATTTCATTATTAGCTAAATTTCAGCTTTAAGAACAAAAAACCAAATGCCTGTTCAATAATATCGGAAATAACCAGTGCAAAAGAGCTGGCCTTTCATCCCATTCAGTCAACACTAGCATTTTTAGGCTTTTATATCTCTATTTGAAATGTCATGTATTCTGGGTATCACGTTAGGTTTGTTCCTTACCTTCCCCCTCTCTCCCCGCCCTTTTAAAGGTCACGGACTTGATAAATCCAGAACCTCCTGACAAATAATTTTGTGTGTTCAACTGACATAAGGTTTGAGTCATCTGGACCCATTCCCTCCTGCCTCAGCTAGTCTATTGAACACCAATCACATGACAGTGACTTTGCACTTTGTTTGCTTTGATCCAATTATCTAGTACAAAGCTCCAGTGACTGTTGTTGGGGCTGACAACACTCTGCTGTCTAAGCAATGAAGCCACTGGGGCTCGTAGCACGAATCTAACTGTTTCCTGTTCTCTGACACCAGATGCAGTAAATTACATTTACTCCCAGATCCCTGAACTCCCAACCCTCTATTCACGAACAGCAGAGCCAGTTCCTGGGCGTGACGGAGCAAGCAGAGTAGCTGGTAAGTCTCAAGGAGCAAAGCATTATAATACCAGTCCAATAGCCATGAACTTTTTTTGTTGTATTACCTTAATGGGTCTGGTGTCCCGATATCATTTAAATGCCAGGAAATGCCACTTGATTTGTATTTTGTAAATAAGTCAAGGCTTTTGGAGCAGCGATGAGTCCTCTCAAAACAATGTATTTGAACTACATGCAAGTAGCGTAGGAAATGCGTCCAATTTTTTTACGTGGAAACATTCAGTTCTTTCCACCTCTGCTGATACAAACACATGATATTTAGGCCAAGGTTTTGCCTCCTCCGTTGAACCCATGCAACTCCCATTAAGATGAATGAGACAGGCACTCTCAAGATGCCATATGTGCTTCAAACTTTTCTGTTGTTTTATACTTATTTGTATATCATTCTTTCTTCTTGGGGAAAAGGTGGGGAGAATTACGGCATGTTTTGCGCTTGGAGTCATACAGAGAATTTTCTAACACTTATTTTTCAGATTGAGTATGTGTCTTAAATGTAACAACGTGATCGTTAAAAGCTGTATGTTTTTCTTATTTTCAAGATCCTTCTTTTCTAAACAATGTATTCCCTATCTCAAGACCAAATTGCTGGTGGCTACTTAAGAGGTGTCCCAAGGAGTGGGAATGAAAGGTGCCTTACTTGAAGAATAGGTTAACAAGCATAGCAAAGCAATGTCTGCAGCTAAGACACTGTACGCAGCTATGGGATCTGTCATTTTGTTCAGAGGTTCTGTTGCAAACCATTCCAAAAGCTTCCCTTCCACCAGTGCTTACCCTGATCTGTCTTAAAAGCAAGCTTTTCCCTGTGTGTTTTGTGCCATTTTGTCAACACCAAGAATACAATAATTTCTTTCGTTTTTCAAATGACCCAGAAGCCTTATTCATGTAGTCCTTATATGAGTATCGTGTGTGTGCAATAGCTTAAAGAAAAGGCACCAGCATATGTGCTCAACGGTAGACTGTAAGCATCCATCTTAAAACAAGCTCAAAGTCTATTAAGATTTTTTTTTTTTAAAGAGCAGCCTCTGAAGCCACATAACAGGCAGAAGCCAGATCCTTGATCCTTTCATCTGCACATTCAGATCTTGTTGTCATGAAGCACTGCATCGTGTTACACTGTAATTAAAGCTCATGCAGAAAACTTTTACTTGTGAATACAGGCTGTCATATTCAAGTACTGGTTTCAGTTTCAACTCTATTGTCAGACAGTTTTGCATTGTATTAATAGAGCACATTTTGCAGTAAATAAGCTCTGGTTAAATAAAGACATTTGAGAAATCAACATTAGTTCAATTTTCAGCTACTTTGACAAGCCGGGCTGCTAGGTTTTCCTGCAGAGAATGAACATTATGCATACAGGCAGATAAGCCAGGTTCTGTTATTCGCTTCTCCCATGGCAATGCATTTCACTAGTGAACAGCTTTCTAAGAAACTCGTGTATATTTATGCATTTACTTGCACAAGTAGCTTTAATGTCATCCCTGGGGCAGGTCATAAACCACGTTATGTCAATGTCTTAAAAACACTGCTGCTGAAATGACAGTGGAAGAAATGACGATGTTGACAGTGGCAAATGCTTGAGCAAATTAGCCAAACATAAAATACACAAGGACCACACCTGTTAACTTTCTAGATCAGATCAGCCAGTAGGACAGAGTCTTCCAAGCAGTGCTAGAACTTGTTGCCCAAAGTCTTCCTAGTAAGTAGGACATTGTTACTTATCAGTACTCCATTCCATAGATAAAAAGATGTATCTTGCAACTCTTCTTAAATATGGCCAGGTCCACATGATTTAACTAACAGATTTTCCCTATCTGCTTCTGAATTCAGGCCCATTATACAAGCCTTCTTTTAATGCACACTACTGAATGAAATTTGTTCATCAAAACAGGAAGGGTCTGGCAGATTGCACCCTCTTCTGCACTAAAAATATACGCAATAACATGGTACTCAACTATTTCACAGGAAAATCAGCAGCCTTTACTGAAAAGTCATGCCCCAGATAATATTTTTATTTTTCAAAGAAGAGGAGAAGCACAGGAGCTCCAGGGGAAGTCAGGATGCTGCTTCTCGCCAAGAAGGTAGCAAGCGGCCAGCCGGTGAGCTGGCAGTGCCCTCTCTGCAGGGCTGTGGTGCTTAGGACAAATCAGGTACTTCTGCCCATCAGAGGTGATTTTCTGAATGTGCTGTTGCTCCCTCATAGTTCAGCTGTGCTTTGGTTCAGCTGGCTGCCACTCAAAAACCTGCCAGTGTGTCAGTTTTAGCATCTGCAGCATAGGCTAGCCAATCCCTACTTTTACCTCCGTAATGTTTGCAGTTGTTGATGAGCATCCCTGGCGAGGTCAAGTGATGTCCAGAGCCCACTCACCCAAGGCCTGGGGGCTAAGCCAATAAAAAAAATTCCTCTTTCTTCCCTCCTCCCCCTCACCCCCACCCAAGAAACTGCACCTAGAAGGGAGCAAATTCCAGCGTGTTAGTGGTGGCACCTGCATGTTTTTGTTTCATTACCCCTATAAGTTGGATTAAAGGCTTCAGGGCACAGTAACTTGCATGAGACTTGAAGGACACTTGCCCAGCAGCTCCTGGGCTGGAACAGTCCTGAGCAAGCGATCTATTCCAGCTGCTCTCTTAGCTGCACTGGTGCAGTCTGCCACAGCTCCTCGGAACAACCTGCCCCAGGGCTTAACAGCTACTGGCCTTGGGGCAACAGTGTTTTTCCTTATTTCCAGCCTAAATCTCCCCTGTTTCAGTCCTTGCTAGCTGCCCCTCAGTCTCCTGCTGCACACCTTGGAGCAGAGCCCAGCTCTCGCCCCGACAGCCTCCTCTTGGCTGCTGGGGCTGCTGTGGGATGTCCAGGCATGAAAACTCCAGCACAGGGAGGGAGATCAGAAAACTGATATCCCTACTTCGTTGTGACAATGGGCATCCTGTGCTCAGGATCATGACAGCTATGGACACAGCTAGTCCATAAACCTCGCAAAGCAGTGGTAAAACACAGTCCTTAGGGATATTCCCCTAGTTTGCAATGGCCAAGATGAGATCCCTGCTTCTGCAGCCCATTCCAGACTTCAGCAACGCCTCTCTCTCAGGGGTAGAAATGCTCCTTCACCCACCGGCACCTCCATCCTCCGGCCCCATCCAGGTGTTTGTGCAGTGTTGCGTTTGACCTAACCAGCCCTTCCAGGGCCAAACAAGGTCTGAGCAGATGCACACAGCACGTAGATGACCAAACCCACATTTGGCTGGGCTGCCTACCAGACTGCACTCCCGGGGTCCAAAGGAGACCGCCTTGCAGGGGCCAGCAAGCACCCACTCAGCAATACATGCATTTTCTGTCTAGAGCTATACAAGGGGTGATGATGCAGGTCATGATAAACTTCCTATTGCTGATGAACTACTTTGCTTTAAGGGTACAGAAAAAAAAATCCTACTGTGTGTGAATAATAAGACTGAAGGAATATCTTAAAGCAAGGGTAATTTTTTTATATTCATGATTCTTTAAATACAAGCATACCAAGCTACATTGGGTTTTGGGGCAAGGTTATTCTGTTCTCACTTGAAAATAAGTCAGGAAAAAAAGCCAACATGTCAGTTTGTTGGTAAGGTAAGAGAAATCATGGTTATGCCATTGAGGTCTATTGGTGGAAATGGTCACCATAAGTTTCACAAACACTTGTCACTGCCTGTGGTAATTTGCTATTAGTGTCTGTGGATGTCTGTCCAGGAGCCAAAATGTCTCCATCTGCATACAAGGAATGCTTAAACAGATGACCACTTCTGGAAAATCTGTGAGACCTTTGCACATTTTTCTTTGAAAAGCTGTCTAGTGAGATGCCGTCGTATCTCAAAATGGGTGTTAGAGCAGTGTAGACTGTCTATTCCTACTGTGTGGTCTCTACAATTTTCATCTTGTTACTGCATCCTTCTTAACTGCTAGAAAAGCGTCTTTGCTATTCTAAAGCAGCATCCCTCACAAGCATGTTTTCACCTGTTGTTTCATGACTGTTTGAAAGTCAGTTCATTATTACTTTTTTCTTCAACTTTGGCAATGGTGCTTAGGGCCTAATTCAAATAAATGAGGGAGCACTTCCTGGCCATTTTATACATTCTCTTAACCTGCAAGCAGAGGTCACTGTCAATGCCTGGGTGTGGAAGCTGAGACCTGCCCTGCCATGCATCTGCGGGAGAAATTATCCCATTCCTGTTTGATTTTGTTTTCCCACCTGTAGAACAGGGGTAAACAATGTTTCTTCGCCTCTCTAAAATGTTTTGAATGCTACGGATGGAAGAGTTAAGCAAGAACAAGCGTTGACAATAAAACAGTCTGGGTGTTGCTTGCAGCAAACAAAACTTGTTACCAGCTAACTGGCAGTTTGATGGCAGAGAAGGAAAAGAGAGTAGAGAGGTTCCTGGAAATTAGTTTCTCTCTGAATTTTGAGGCAAGTTCAGAATGGAAAGGTTGAGGGCAACCTGCATGCTGTCACCTCCCTTTGTCTAAATTACACCTAACCCAAGTGCTCTTGGTGCTCCTAATTGATCAAAGACAGCTCCACGCGGCGTGAGCTGGAAGACTAGATCCTATTTACCACAGGTATGCCTAGCCTCCAGCTGCATAAAAAGCTGTAGTGTAATAACTATCTCTGTCCACAGCCTTGCATCCCACCTCTAACGTAGAACGCTTGGCCCTTTAGAAGCAGGAGGTAGGAAAAGGGGCACCATAGTTTTCTTTGTCTGTTTGGCAATTAACCATTCACTGGCTTTTTTTGTTGTAACATGCACTTCCTCTCTTGTTTTCATTCAAGCTTTGTGCACCATGGAAATTAATGTGGAGAAAGACAAACAGACAGGAGAGACCAAGATTGTCTCTGCTTCACCTATTGGCCCAGATGAGGCCCATCAAAGAGGATTCAAAGTCTATGATGATGGTACCAAGGTAGTCTATGAGGTTCACTCTGGTGGCACAGTGGTAGAAAATGGAGTACATAAATTAAGCTCAAAGGACGTAGATGAACTTATGCAAAAAGCTGGACAATCAAGTGTAAAAGGAGGGTATGAAACAATGACTGTGTCAGACAGAAATGCGGTAGCCGATGGAAACCTTAGCCATATGAAGGAGCAAATGCTCTTCAAGGAGGCAAAGCTGGAAATGGTACACAAACCCAGCAAAGGGCATGCTGTGAACCCTCAGCCCCAAGACAAACCCTGTGGTGGCGAAGCCCTGGAGGCCAGCGCGGATCAGCCGGTGACAATGATATTTATGGGCTACCAGAACATCGATGATGAAGAGGAGACGAAGAAAGTGCTGGGCTATGACGAGACCATCAAGGCAGAGCTGGTCCTTATCGACGAAGACGACGAGAAGTCGTTGCGGGAGAAGACAGTGACGGACGTCTCCACCATGGATGGGAACGCCGCTGAGCTGGTCTCTGGCAGGCCCCTGTCGGACACGACAGAGCCCTCCTCTCCCGAGGGGAAGGAAGAGAGCCTGCCCTTGGAAGCTGCCCCAGGTACACAAAAGAAAAAGCGCTGTCAATGCTGTATTGTCATGTGAACACCTCCTCCTTCCCCGCTCCGGGCAACTCCTGCTCCATCACTTATCTAGACCTCACTGTACTTCTAACTGCAATACTGTGAACTGGAAGTGAATGCCTCCATTGCCTTGCAGTTGGGTTGCTTTGCTTTCTAGTCCTTCAGGAAGAGGAACGCATGGTTATTTTCCCATCAGCCGTACTATTTGGGGTTTGGGGAGGGGTTGGGTGTTTTTTTGCTTTTTGTTGGTGTTGTTTTTTTTTTTTTTCTTTAATATTGCAGAGTGAGAGATAAATGGGAAATGGAACAAAAGTTTTCATATTTATTTGATTTTTATATATATTATATATATATAATGAAAACACTTTTTACATTTTTCTTTGGATATCTGGCAGGCTTGATCAGATTCCTAGGATTTTGTGGGAGTCTGAGTTTCACAGCAGCCAGATACGAAAGCCTTAAAAAAAATGTTGCTTCTCTTTTTTAAGAAAAATCACATTTAAACATTATTTTATAGCTCCTATTTTTTATTTTTTGGGGGAAGGCTTAGATCATTTTAATGTTTTAATTTGCTAAAACTCAGACAAGTCTTTCCCAAAAAGTTTGCATAGTTTTGTTTTATAGTAACTTTCCAGTTTAGTTTGCGGTGTCAGAAAAACCCATCAGCCATTTCTGCTTATTGGTGATACCAAAAGTGGACCTTAATTATTCTTTCTAGAAAATGTATGAATGATGATTTTTGCCTTATATAAATCTTCCAGATTACAGTATTGTATGTGTACTTCATCTCCCCAAATTACAGTTGAAATTAACTTGACATGAAAAAGATGCAGCTGTCACACCAACTGAAATGGAGTCACTGATCTAATTACTTGCCTTTCAGTAACTCTGCCAATGTTTATACATGAATTTTTCCTGCTGAACTCCAGTAGAAGAGAGATACTGCTTTCTATTTCCTTAGAATATAAATGAACTTCTCTCACAGTCTGACCCTGTTCCCGCTGGATTCAATGATGAAATTCTCAGTGCTGGGAATGGGGGCAGGGCCAGAGTTTTATTTTGTAATTCTTAGGGAAGTGTAATTTCTCATAGAGTGTACCTCCAGTGCACCTACGTAATGACAGGTGATGGTGTGATCCTGCCCTGCTTACCCAGGCAAAACTCCCGTGGAGGCCCACCGGAGTTTTGTCGGAGCAGCTGTTTCAGGAGAAGATCCTACAGCCTCAAGGCTAACATTTTCAAAAACTGCTGGTGGTTTTGGATGCTTCATTTTCAGGTGTGGGACACTTCAAAGAGGCCTGATTTCCAGTAATTTTTTCTTCATCTGCCCTCTGAAAATCAGTCCTGTTAAAGACAACTCAAGGTGAAAATGTAAAAAGGTGAAGGCATCCAAAATCAGTAGATGTTTCTTTGTTTCTTGGTCCTTTGATTCTTCTAACTACAATGAAAAAGCAGCCAGCTTTTTCATGGCAAGATATTAGGAGCCTGATTCTTGTCTCACACCAGTTTTGCTTAAATGTGGCTTCACTGACTCTAGTGGAGTTAGTCTGGATTTATAACTACAGAAGTGAGATTAAAAATCAGGATTTATGTTTTCTGATAGTGTTAAAAAGTACCGAAGATTATTTTGAAGTGTCTTTGAAACTATCAGACTTTAAAAATCAATAACAGCAACTGAAAAAAACAAAATAAAAAAGAGAAAGAAAGAAAGAAAGAAAGAAAGAAAGAAAGAAAGAAAGAAAGAAAGAAAAGAAAGAAAGAAAGAAAGAAAGAAAGAAAGAAAGAAAGAAAGAAAGAAAGAAAGAAAGAAAGAAAGAAAGAAAGAAAGAAAGAAAGAAAGAAAGAAAGAAAGAAAGAAAGAAAGAAAGAAAGAAAGAAAGAAAGAAAGAAAGAAAGAAAGAAAGAAAGAAAGAAAGAAAAGAGAGGAAGGAAGAGAAAACAACAAAAAGCCTCTTTTCAGTCTGAGGTGGTTCCTGTGATATTTCTGTTCTTTCTTGGATGGTGCTTTTACTGCATTAATTGTTAGTTCAGAGCACCCGATTAAACAGAGTTCTTGCTCTGTACTCTTTTCTTTCTGTGCCAGTAAAAAAGACACTTGTTCACGGTGGTGGTAATATGAGGCACACTGAAAACATACACACAAAAAAAATGCAAAGGTAGTTCCTGCGTTAGATCACTCAGCCGTCAGTATGGAGCTGGTCAATGTAACTTCTCACCACTGCTCAGGTGATAGTCAGAAAAAAAAACAAGCAGAGAGTAGGAAGAGACAGCCACATCCATATGACACCTGCAGAAATTTTGCTGGCCTCCATATGTGCTGCAGTGGCCAGATTTAATAGACTTCTACACGCTCCCTCTGCCTCCCCTGGGGGCTTTTGGATGGGAGAAGGACCAAACTCACCCACAGAAGCTCTGCACATCATCCCTTGACTCAGGCTTAGGTGGTTAAGTTGTATCAGAGGGGAACGGCCGCAGAGCCCCACGTTGCGACAGTAGGTCTGGTGGCTGTTTGTTGGAAACTAGCAACCTGTGTTTTGGGGTTTTTTGGCTGGGTTGTGTGTTTTTTTCTTTTTTCCCAGAAACGCTAAGCATTTACAAATTTCAACATTTCTTAAAACAAGACCCTGAGTTTTCAACCCCAGGGTGGCCTGGCAAGGCTGTCCCCAGGCACGTTTAGGACCCCAAAGCACTGCAACGCAAGAGGTGAAGCCCTTTCCCTCTCGCCCCTACCCCGTGAGCACCGCGGGAGCCGGGCATGCTTTGCAATAGTTCTCTCACTCTGGGGCCTGTTCACCTCACCAGTAACGCTCAAAAACAAATCTTCCAGCCACCTCCTCCTGGCCTGGCCGGTTGTCTCATTGCTCACCACCCTTTCCTCTCAGGGTGTGATGCTACCTTCACAGCCACCCTGGCCTCCCAGTGTCTTTCCAGCCCGATCTTTGTTCCCTTGCCACTCCTCTCCCCTGTGGACATTTTTTCCCAAAGCCCTCTGCTCGGGAAATTTGGGGTGTCGTCTTTACCCTAACCCGCTCTGTCCATGCATCTCCAGCCACGTGCTCCCCTGTCAGATGACCTTCTGGTTCAGCAGAGACTCAGCATTTTGGGGATGACTCCCTCAGCGGCCAGCTTTGGGAGATGCTTGCTGAGGCTGGGACCAGAACATGTCTGAGACCACTGCACCGTCTGAGGCATAACGTGGCAGGGAGATGGTAGCACACAAGAGTCCAGAAGTGGCCCTTTAGTGGTTAGAAGTAGAGCACAAGCCTTAAACCTTAAACCTGCCAAATACCTACTGCTCAGTACTTGTAGCTAACATTGAGTGCCTAGGAAGGCCAGTGTTTTCTATGTGTCCGTATGAACTCCATGGTTAATGGGCCCCAAAAGATCCAGAAGAGCTAAAGGTTTGTCTGCATAGGGTTTGTCTTTACGGGTCAAGGGCAGTTCCACATCTGAGGTCAGGAAAACCACGAAACAGGAGCAAATTGGTCTGAACTCGGAGGGCCTTAGCTACGTTGGCTGAAACACATTTACTCCAATCATCATCCTCTGCAAGGGCAGCAGCCATGCCTGGGCATCGGCGTGTCCCTTCTAGCCATTAGCCTACAGCCAAGTAACACAGGAGTTCAAATGCGTTAGCCTAGGCTGATGAATGTAAACCGTTTTTCCAGGGCTGCTTTGGGCTTCAAAGGGGTCGGTTTTCCCCTCGCCCTCGGGTAGGAAGCTGCCTATGGAAATTCATGCACAATCAGGCGCAAAGGAAGAGGTCCGCTCTACGGCCAAGCAGAGAGAGATTTTGTAAGGATCATTATGGGAAGTGTTTTTTGTATTGTTTTAAGCAAACTCCCTGTCTGTTTAACTTACGCCATCACATGTACATTTTCAATTTCAGCATGAGGGGATACAAAAAAGTAGAGTCTGAAACTGGTTCAGTGATAGCATTTTGCCACAACAAACTGCTCGCCTTAACTTTTGTAAGAAAAACAAAAAAAAAAACCTCTTTTCAGTGTATCTTTTCCTAGACTGGGAAAAAGTAACCTATGAAACTTTTTTATATTTTGTATTTTCTAAGTTTCTATGAACATACTTTCCATGTCGTCCCTCGTTTGCATTCAGGGACTGTTTCTTTTGCAAACCACTGCATTTTACTTCCATTCTTTCTTTTTTTTTAAACAAAAGAAAAATACAAATCAAAAAACACAGCATTATGATTAGTGGCTAGGCAATCTCTTTCAATTACAAGAATATCAATACAGAAAGAAAAGAATTACAGGGTTGTTTTCTTTTTTTAATTTCCTGTGTCTGATGTACTGTATGGTATATGTTTACAGAACTCCTCTGGTCTGCCTTTGTGATGTTATCTAAATGAATGAAAAAGTAGGTATGATGTGCCGTTTGACAGTTTGCCTTAGCACTCTTGGGTTTCCTTCTTTTTGTATCTTTCTTTTCCTTATTTTTTTCCAAACAGTGCAGGCTGTATTCCAAAGCTGTATAAACACAACATTATCTTTCAATCCCCAGCAAGAGAAGTGTGCACAAGCCCTTCTCCATGAAGCGTACCTCTACCGGTGCAATAGAAGACCTCAGCCCTGCAAACAAAAACGCATATGCCTAATTCTGCTGTGTGTAGACCTATTTCAGTCAACAAGACTACTCACAGGAGGAATGTGTGCAGGTGTCTGCAAGATCAGGGCATGAATGATTAACACAGGGTGTAGTTTGGGTGTTATTTGTGTACCTGTACCAATTTTATGCACTGCTGAGTTTGCCCAGGGTGGTGTAATCCTAGAGGCTAACTCTGAGTGTTGCTACTTCTGCTGAGAAAAACACAAAACAAAATGGTGCTTAGCATCTGGTCGGACCAGGTCCCAAGTCAGCATTGCTACCATGGCAGTGGTATTCAAGAGCAAATATTACGTGGGACTTCCCTGACAGCTAATATATTAGTCCCCTGCCGTTCTACCTAAGTTCACTAGCGATTAAAATTATAGAGATACAACAAATTAATCAGAGCAGAAAGATAGCATACAGAGTTGCTAGAGAAATAAAAGGTGTTCTACCTTTTGATTTAGTCCAACATCCAAATGGCATACTTGGAAAGTAAGTGGGGATATAATAGAAAACGTAGTATTTTACATTTGTGTATTTTTTTAAGGAATAAATATTTTTGTAATAAGATACAAACCCTAAATGGGAATTGAGTTTCTGAATATCATCCTACCCATGACATTGAGCCTTTGAACTTTTTCATACGTTTATGACAATGCCCAGCTTCTTGGGATCTTTTGTAGACCTAACCAAAATTTTCTCCAGGAAGCAGGATCACAACACTTTTTAAAGAGTAAAGTTAGAAGAGTAGAATCCAATATACCTGCTATGAACACAGCTAAATAAGTTAATTTATTTCACAGAAAAAGGTGGACCTATGCTTTCTATAGCTAGACAAACTTCTTCATCTAGAAAGCCAACATGGTAGGCAATAGCTACCTACTTTCAGTAGAGAGGTATGGCTAAATAGGAGAACTATATGTTTTTTCACTTTGTCATACTTTATCCACATGAGATTTCAAAATGCAAGAGATGGTGCCACTGGAAAGAATAGAACAAAATCATTTAGACAAAGTAGAGGATTTTCCCACAGGCTGAGATGTGGCGTCTTTATTTTTTCTAAACTCACTCGGTTTCAACCAGTTCTCTCTGTCTATTAGAAAGTTTAGGATTTGCTCAGATTATGTTTCATGAGCCTTCTGGGCAGCAAGAGTAAACTAGTTCTGAGCTTAATCAGAGGTCGCAGGCTACGACAATATCCAACAAAAATGTGGACTGTAATTTTTGTATGTAGAAGAGTAAGTTGTATAAAATGGCTGAATTTATTAAGTTTAGAATATAAATGGATTGTGATCTAGTCCAAAGAGAATATAAATCCAACTTGTAATATAAACTTATAATAATAACTTATCTTGTAAATAGTGACAAGGGTGCATGAAGTTCTTAAAAATGTCCCACTTGTATTTAAAATCAAAGCATTATAAAGCTGAGCCTTTTTCCTCATGGGTTCAAAGAGTCTTGCAAAGTCTATAGCTTTTTTCTTGTGGTGGTTCCACTTAGGCTGTTCAGCGGATTAAGAATAGGCCACTTTTCTTAAGGGCAAACTTGTGGAGAATTCTGAGCCCCTTCCTCCAGTTTGCAAAAGCTTCTCTTATTTTGAGGGTTTTTGCTGTTATTGTATTGCAAAGCCTTCCTGCAATTGTTTCCCAAATTCTTCTCAAGGGAGGATTTAGGGGTTTGTTTTAAGAATTAATCTACTTTAGAAATTGGGGGAGTGGGGGGGAAGCTTAATTAATTTTTTAGAATTAGCTAAGTAATTCAAGTCCACGAGTTTGGGTATATTTGTACATTTTTAACATGCATTGGTATGTTCATGATTCATACCTGAATTTAGACCTTGCATATCTATTCAGTAGGTCTACAAGACCTAAAGACTTGCCCATGAGCATAAAATTAAGCACCCAAGCAGCCCTTTTTAGTTTAATGGGATGACTCAGATGAGTTAAATTTAAGAACATGCACAAATGCTTATAGGGTCTGGTCTTTAAACAATATGCTACAAGCAAGGCTTATGCTGCTTTAACTGTGTGTTCTCATTCCTTTAATTAGGTAGATTTTTAAATGGTGTTGTGAAACTGGTGCACTTTTCTGCAGAGAGGGGTTTAGAGCATGATCTCCTTGCTGAGCATGTTTGAAAGTAGACAAATGCCCCCCAGGAACTCTCAGAACTCCCAGTGCCTGAAGAGGGTGGGGGTGAATTTCATACCTGCACAAAAACACAACATAAAAGAGGCAGTGTAAGTTTTTCTTCCAAATTTTTCCCTCTGCACGCCTCTGCTCCAGACTCTGCCTGTCCCCTGTCTCTGTACTTGCTCTCATTCTGGACACCATTGCTCAGCTGCTCCTTTTTCCCCCCCTCTCTCTGCTTCCCTTTTTGTGGTCTCCTATGAGCAAAGATAGGGGGAAGAAAAGAGGGGCTGGTAAAAGCCTCACCTCAGGCCTGTTGGCATGAGTGCCAAGTGAAAAGAAATGACAGTATCCTGTCCTCAGCGTTTGGACATCTTCCTGCATTTTCCTAGATTCCTAGGGCAAATCTGATGCTAGAGGAGCACTCTCCCTATCTATTCATCTGGCATCCCATGGGTTGCCCAAACAGTGGGTTCCACTAAAATCTCACTATTTAGGCAAACCTGCTGTCTCTCTTCCCATTCCTGTGGGAACGCGCTAAGCCCCCCAAGTCAGTATGGGCTAGATATGCCCAAGTGCGTAAAATATCAGCATCCAGAAGCCACTTACAGGAGCAGAAGGCAAGCCACAACCTAATTGTCAGGTTGCTACTGGCAGGCTAAAGGAACCAGAAGAAAATGTGAACTTCCCCACGGGCTGATCCAGCATGCAAAGGCATTCTCAGTAAAATTAGCTGCCAAGAAGCTACTGGTATCCCTCCAAGTTAATGTGCCGGTCAGAGAGAGGCAAACTCAAAAATAGTGACCGTTTTGTACAACCATATAAAGTCTCAACTGAACACAGCGCTTAAGCTCCACTAATCTTAAGCACTTGCTTGAAGAGTAACACATACTTAAACACTGTGCTGGTTAGGGATAGCCTTGAGGATATGTTAAGATCGGCCCGTATCTATGATTAAGGTCATTTACTGATGATGGGCTCAAATTTTGTCCCTGTTATTTTGCCAGTATGGATGTAGGCACCGCTTAGGGGCAGATACAGGAGACAAATCCATTTGAAAGCTTTTTCCAGTGGCCACTGAATCTGAGCGCGGCAAAGGTAGCCAAGCAAGAGCAGGTCAGGACAAAGGCAAAGAACACATTTCTGAAGGTTTCCTGCCCCTCCGGACTACTTCCACTTCATAGATGAACGACTCTTTATAGGGGTTCAAGAAAATGTTGTGTAAAATGCAGCTTTTATGGTGAATGTAGGTTGTGGTTGAGATTTTTTTTAAGCTTTAGTCTCCCACTTTCTTTGTGAGCTAATGTAAATAAAATCCCATTTTGTTGGGGGAAAACTGCTGTGCTAACACTGGATTAGAATTGCTGGGGATAGCTGCTGTACTTTGTAACCTGAAGTGTACTTTTTTGACTGTTATGTTTTTTTCTTCAGATTAAAAACATGAGTACAAAAAAACAAAAATAAAAAACCAAGAACACTGCCAGCAACAGCCATGCTGTAACTGTGGCTTCTCTCTTTTTTTTTTCTCTGTACAGTATTACTAGTAAATAAATCTGCCTTTTCACTGCGCCTACTTCTGTGTCTTTTTACTGTGTTTCTCTCTAACTACCACTCTTCAAGATGCTCTGTGACCTCAAGGATGTACCGCACTGGAGCTGCCTCTCTCACTAAAAGAATTAAAGTACTAACTCCACAGTTGGGTGGTTTTTTTTCCTTTCCTCCACTGCTGTGCCCTGCTGCTCTGACTGTTATTTTTATTAGATGCTTCAACACGTATTAACTCATCGTACCTGTTACTGTCTCATTTCTCTTTTCCCTTTCGTTCTCATGCGATACGTTGCCAAGCATATTGCGGACCCTATTGCTCTAGGATCGCATGGCATCTTTTCATATTTGCAGAAGATAAAGGATTGGTTTCAGTCAGCAAGGCAGTATGTCCCGGGTCAACTTATTTCCTAACTGAGGAAAGTATTCCATACGGCATATATAATTCCCCAGAAATAATCACTAAAGAATTTAAGGACTGCCAAAATAAACAGTGCGTAGTTTTCTTCCTGGGCTTATCACAGACAGTGTCCTCTGTATTTCAGGACTGGAAGAAGCTTGCCATAGTCTGACTTGTAGGGAACAAAAGAAAAAAAGAAAAAACCCTCGTGTATTTTTTTCCCAAGATGTTGTATTTACCTGAGGCTAGAACAGTGATAGGATGGGTAACGTAGCCAGGCATCATAAGAGTCCTTCTCAGAAATTTAAAAATTCAGCTTAAACTCAGCCATTTAAGAAACTCACCACAAATTGCCCATTGCTACGTAAGTACCCTCCCTCTGTTCCTTTCACCCAGTAGCCATACAGATAAATGTATACGCACACACACTTACGTATCTGATCCTTTGCAATATGGTACATTTTAGCATCACAGAAGGGAAAATGGCCATGTGCCCTGCTTTGCTGCTTTATAATTTAGTCCTGAAAGTTTTGCAGTAGATGGGGCTTCAAGCTGGTTTTTTTCCTACTTGTGTTTGAGTGACAGAAAGTCAATTTTGTCTGTCCTAGAAGACTCTGTGAATGACTGCAGAACTGGTATGTTTCTGTCACTGAAGGACTAGAATTGATTCAGCTGAGAGAACTATTAAAACTATTTATATAGTTTTTATTTATATTATATATAAATATATATAACTATTTAAATTTCTGTGGTTTTGCAAAGACCTTCCTAAGTCAGAAGGTGTGTTAACATGGCAACAGGATCATGACCCTGAGCTAGCAGAAGTGTCTGTGTGAAGACCATGAAATAGCAAGGGCATTATCATGTGCGACTAATTTAGTGCTTGGACACTTGGACATGTCAGGTACATATTCCATTTGTTGGTGCATACCATGGCCTGTAACATACTCTTATTTTCATTCCACCTCATTTAATTGTATAGCCATGAGAAGGTTTTCAGCTGAAAACTCCTCCACTGCACAAAACTGAGTCATCCAAGAAAACACCAAAACCAGACTAGACAACTTTGATATTGCTGGTTTTACTAAAGTTTCAGAAACAAAATATTTCCATGCACTTCCCCTTTTTAAATCTCTAGGGAAAAAGTGAAATTTTTATTTATTTCCCACCACCACCACCCTCATAGCATGTAGTAAGAAAGAAAATGCTTAGCAGCTGGTGAGATAGCGTGGCACTCCCCTGAAACTCTTCTGGAGTGGTTCCGTGGAGGTCAATGACTTAACGGCGTAAGGGCGCATTCAGCATGTGGGAGGCCAGCCCTCTCAGGATTTTGTTCTTTTTCCTTTATTTTAATAGTTCTGTATCCTTCTGGTAACAGAAGGAAGATAGGCGCTTACTCTGAAAGTTCAACACTCAAGGTGTTTCAGTCTGGGGGTAGAAGTGGAATAGCTCATTTTCAGACAGCCCCTTACTTTCCCGCAGGACCCTCACAACCTGTCCCTTGATGCCTTAAAACTCATACCAACTCAGCAACACTTCGTGTTTCACACTATGATATTTTTGAGGCTACAGAAAGAAAACTCTAAGGCTAATAACAGTAGGAATTAATAATAAAAAAGAGACAAGAAATTAATAACAATTTTTGCTGTCCCAAGACCTCCATTTGCATTCCCCATCTGCTGCAAAAGGTCTGCTCAGACGTCCATTGCACTGTGCACAGTCATGTATGAATCCTTTGTAACTGTTCATGGGGGAAACACAGGCTAGCCCCTAAAGGAGTTTACAAAACTACAGAATATGGCACAGCTGTGCAAAACACCACCCACATTTACCCTTGATAGAAAAACTACCTGCTTTTTCATTACAAGTGTCTAGCTGACAGCGACCACCTTCCCAGATGAGACAAGGAGGTAGATATTTGCATAGGAGTAGAGTTTGCTATATCAGACTTGGAGGAGGGAACTTCCCAGCATATAACCCAAAAAAAAATAGAGGGAATAATCAGCTGGCAGAGAGAGATATTGGGTCACTCCAAATCAGGGGTAGGGAGGAGCTGTGTTGCTGCACAGATACTGGTCTGCAAACCTAGGTGCTCAGTTGCCTCAGAAAGAAGGGAATTGGCTCCTGCCTTTTATACGCAGCAGTTCCTCCCAGTGTAAGTAACCTCTCTGGACTCACTGAGCACTAATAAAGGTGCTGGTCCAGGTCCTGGGAAGCATCATTTCCAATTGCTGCTGCTCCACATGGTTCAGCATGACCTCACAAAAAGTCCCTCATCTTCAGATCTACAAAGGTATGTAGAGACAACGTTACCCCTTGATTTAGATGGGGAGTGCAGGTAGCTAAATACCTCTGTGGGTCCGAGTTTTTTCGTCTCAGTTTTACGTCTGTAATTTAGGATAATTAGCACTACCCTGCCTCATGGGGCTGTGGTTATGCATCTGCTAATGTCTGTCACAAGACTGCAAGAATGTGGGGCATACTTTGGGTGCCAGCATCACAAAATGTCTTCTTACTGTTACAGTTTTTAGAGAGATTCTGCTTATAACGGCACTGCCAAACCAGAAAAAATAAGCTATATTGCAACCAAAACCGGCCATTCACAGCAGTCAGGCATTTGCTGGGAATGACAAGTTTGCCATGATTTAGGAAAAAAGGATGTAGCAGTAGCATGTTTGGTTGCTTGTAGGTGGGAGAACAAAGGGAGAACAGGTGGAGGGAAAAAAAGAGATTAATGCAAAAATGGGTCACTTTCTCATACATGGCAAACCAGTTCAGCTTCCTTTTTGAGTATTTCCATAGTGTGTAATGCATCTCTGGCTACGGATTCCCTTCGGCTATAGATGAGACCGCTCCAGCACGGGCAGCAATATGGTAGCTTTTGGGGGCAGGGGGGAGTTGGTGAAGCTAATTAGCCCTGCTGACAAAGAGGCTATCTACTCGCTTGAGCACAGCCCCATGCTAAAATGACTGTACTGCTCTTTAGCCGGTGTGGTTACCTCTAGACAGCATTGCATTGTGGTTTGTAAGCATCTTATGGCTTAAAAGGAAAGATACTGTTTAATACCAGCAGAAGGTCTTGATCATTATATTTCACTGGAGTGTGGTACATATATCATTCAATTTAAAGCAAATGAGATTACTTAACCCTGACAATTTTTTAAACAGATTGTTGTGCTGCTCAGTTTTTGTTACACGGTAAGAGGTTTCTTCTTAACACGCTGCACTAAGTTATAGAAGCATCTTTATCACTGGAGAAATAGGGGTTCATAGACAAATTGGTGGTGAGACAGAATAAATGCTTCCTTCTGCCAACCAGCTTAGGCAATTTTATATTATTAGGTATGGTTAAGTTACCAGGGAGATGGGGTAAAGTGATGAAGCTGTTTAAATACCATGTGCAGTTGCACACTGAGAACAGGGCTGACATCTGGAAATTCTCCACTGCTGCTATTTCAGTCTGGATTTTGTGTTACAGAAGCTGGAGGTCATCAGGGGGTTAGTAAATTGGGAGAGTTAACCAAGATAGATAGTTTCCACTTACACCAGCCTGGGAAGAAAACAGCCCTTAACTTAACATGAGAGAAGTCATTCCCATTTTTGCTGCTACAACTTGTGCTGCAAATCTAATGTTATTTAGGGTCCTTTTTGAATCTCCAGCTCATGGAGAGCTCATTGGAGTCAAGCAATTTGGAGAGAGCCTTTGCTATCACTTAAAAGAGACAAGAAGATAAACAGTAGTTTCTGGGCTTCCTGGCTGAGGATGAAATCTGGAAAATTCTTGCTCTAGCTGCATGTACAAGCCCTGCAGAGCTGTGGTACTCTGGGTCCCCTTTTCTGTGGCACTTCAGAGACTGCAGATGCTATTCTTAAACACTGTTGAATACAATGAGGAAATGATAATGATGTATGGAGACACTACTGAAAGATCACACACTTTATTTTCTTCACTTATTTTATATGTCAGGATTTCGAAGTCACAGAGCTGGAAATACTGTGATTATGTTACTGATTTATCTTCACAATGTGCCAAACATTTGCCAAATATAAACAAATCCAGGACCTACCACAGAGGCTGTAGCCTGCCTGTCTCCATTTTCTCTACTCTTTACAACTCCTACAGAGGAAACATCAGGGCTGAAAGCTGTAGACAATGTTCAGAGTATTTAAAAGCTGTAATTGAAAGTGGAAATAAAAGGAAAGCAACTCTTTTCTCTCATCCAGCATCAAGAAGGGTCCTCCTCTAATCCATAGACTAAAAGGGATTAAATCCAGTCTGATGTGAAAGGACAACCTTCACAGCTTAACAGCTTCAAGCAGGGCCACCAAGACCCTTAGAAAAAAAATCTACATATGCTTTCAGGACCAGGACCTTACACCCTGAGCCAGCCGTTGAACTCAGAGTGCCTGCATGGGAAGTCAGTCAGGGCAAAACATTTGCCACAAAGCACTAGAAATAAAGAAAAGTATTGAAATTACTGATTGCAGTAATTTCTCTGATGCAATAATATTTTTAAAGATAGGTTGCTGAGTGTGAGAGAGATTGCATGCTGTAAATAACCAGTCCCAGAAAGAGAAAATCAAGGAGAGGAGCACAGATACCAAAGAAAGCACGCCCAGCTTACTCTGAAGAAGTGCACTGCCTGTCACCGGCAGCACTGGAGAAGCAATTGTTTTGCCTTTTATGAGGAAAAAAAATGGCACAAAAGCAAGATGATCTCTTCAGGAAGGGCTCTGCTGAGGGCAGAACTTCAAATAGCAAATCTGCTTACAGCATTAAGACCTAAACGGGGGTTGAGGTTCCAGTTACACTGCCTGGCATGTACCCATATGACCCACTATAAAACCACTTGACTCCCCCCCAAATTCCAGTCTTAATTTTCTTCTTATCTGTTCAGTCATTTTCAACTTAGTACAATTATGTTAAGAAAAGTTTGGCCAGAAAAGTTTATAGAAAAGCTAATAATTTTTTTTCAATAATAAGCAGTTAGTGAATTATGGCGATACAGGTTGCTGAAAGTCATATTGTTCAACTAGGTGAGAAAAAAAATGTCCAGTGACAAATAAAGGATATTTCCAGAAAACAGACCTGTAAAAGATAAGTTGGAGAAAAATTTAACCCTTCTACTAGTCTTTGAATCCCCAAGAATGGCATTTACCCTAACAGAAAAGAACCAGCCACGTGCTTGAATTTAGTAACATGGGTAGCCACATTTACTTCCATGGATCTGCTTGTGTCATCCCATTTCATGGGCTTGGAAGCCAAGCATGTATGGTCCCTACAGAGCATGGGCGGCCGGGATGGCGCTGGACAGGGAAGGGAAGGAGGCAAAAATTACTGCTGCATGCTCGTCCGTCTGAAGGAGGCTGAGAATACTGTCAGCATTAGAGCAGAGTAAATAACATTGTTTTGATTCACTGGTGAAAATGAACAATCAAAAGCAGAGCAGGGGATTCTACCATGCTGAACCCAAACTGAAACTTTCTGAATTGACTGGTTGTTTAAAAACAAAACTGTTTTTTTTCAAAATCAGAAGTTTCAATGCCAGCTGGAGGCATTTAAAAAAAAAAAAAACAAAACTCATTTGGAATACATTAAAAATATTGCTTTGACATTACCAGAACATTCCCTTCGACTTTTTCTATCCAAAATTATTAGTGGAATTCAATCTGATTTCATTCTCTCAGAGCTCATTTTTTTTCAGAAACTTTGCTGTTCAGATTCAAGACAAAAATTCACTTGGCTCCAGCCAGTGCAGCACTCCTAGCTGAAGCCTGGAGGGCTGACACTACGATTTCAAGTCAAGTGTGTGTGATAATGAAGAGCTAGCCATAGGCAACAGACCCACAGCTGTACGTTGTCAGTACTGGATGATGCTCCTTTCTCTGCTTGCTGTGGCCAGCTCTCTGATTTTCCCCTCCCTCCTGCCTGCTCCCTCTTTCCCTTTGGCCGCACACATATTTGCACAGCACTCCTTTGAGCCCTGCTGCCCCGCATGGATGTCGCTGAAGGGGAGACCACTCTGATCCAGCTTGATGCTACCACCAGAAAGGAAGACTCTGGTCTAACATCCATTGCCATGCCTATGAAGACTAGCATGCTCTTTAACAGATGCTAAAGCTGCTCAAGAACAAACAACTGATGGGGAGTGATTGCTATTACTGGACTCATCCTCCCCTGGACACAAATAACTCTTCCAGTGCCATTTGTGCATCATGAAAAGCCTAGGCAATACTGACGTCTCTAGGAAAAAGGCCTTCAAGCCAGGTATAATGTCTCATCCCAAAACAAACCTTCCCTTTCTCACTTCCACTGCATAAAGTAAGGAAAACTCCGATCAGGTAGTAGAGGTTGCGGCAAGAATGAAAGAAGTTTGTGCCAAAAAGATCTTAGTGTCAAAATGTCTTGCAGATCCCCTAGCCCTCCAGAGAGGTGTCAGAGGTGAGAAGCAATCAGAGAGTTATTCTCCAGAGAGAAGAACACAGCCTTAAAGCCAGAAACTCTTCAGATCTGGTCACTGCTCAGAGGCACTGGTTTCTGCATCCCTTACTCAAGTCACCTGAGCTCTCTCCCTCAACGTATCTGCTGTCTATTTTTTCAGGTGGAGACACTGTGCATCTTATGATAGCAATGTGAGCATTAATTAGTGTTTATAGAGACTATCTCCAGTAGGTTGTAAAGCAGTTCTGGTGGCTTATGCCTGTTTCAATACGAATAATTAATACTGAATATAACAAAGTTACCAAGAGAGAGTTGCTAGCTCTGTTCAATTAATTTTGTCCTTAAGGAGAAATCCTCTCTTAAATAAAATCTGTGTGTTTTGGAAGAGGTAAGCTGGCATTCTCTGTCCATATAAACACATGGTGCTGTGTAAGTGTCAATACTACTGCAAGATAATTCAAGGTCCATGTGTTGATTAGTCATATGAAGAAGATAGATTAGAAAATTGCCCCTGGCACTGGCAGGGAACAGGATTCCCTCTCTACTGAAGCAAAGTGGCATCAGTACTCCCCAGCAGACTGTAAGACGGGTGATTTTTTGTAGTTCAACACACCTACATTCCCCCTCTGGCTTTTGCAGTGGGGGGTCAGCAAAAACAGAAAAGTGCCTAGTTGGGCAAGGCATGGCAGACATCCCCAACCTCACCTGAGTTGAAGGCAAGTCAGGCAAGGAGAAACCAGACCTACTGGTAGAAGGGAGTCCTGTGAGAGGAGAAAAGGGGCAATATTTGTAGCTTTTCTCCGCTCTGCAGGAGATAGGAATGCATCAGGCAGCACAATAAATTGCAGGTGGACAAACAGCCAATTCTTCACAGCACTAACGCTGAACATAGGGTATGGGCTCCAGCCTGCTTGGCAGGTCCATCAGGGGGACCTCATGCCATTTCCAAATCAGGGTCTTTCTTTTCTGAGAGCAACCAACACATCATCTAGTCTGCAATAAACAAAAAGTCAACACGCAAAAGTAAACTTGGGAAACACACTGGAAAGTTTGCTTTTGATCATTTTTTGTTTTGTACCGCAGCCTATTGCAAGCCTTATTTTGGTGAGAACTACCACAGGCCAAACATGGGTCTGCTGTCCCTGTAATTCAGAGCAGAGAGGAGCATGGGCCACAAAGATCCGGTGCCAAGCCAACCCCAAACTTCAGGGCTAGGCAAAGCATGCGTTTTGCACAAGGATGAGAGACAGCCATATGATTTAGAGCTGGACCTAGGTCCAGGCTTCCCCAGAAAATGTGTGAGCCAGCACCTGTGGTTTGGTGTGGATCCATCCATGTCATTTGTGCAGGGCTGTGCTGTACAGAGTGTTATGTCCATACCATACCTACTATTAACCAGACCTGTAGACAAAGATGAAGGGCCTCCATAACATTAACTTCAAACACAGAATATCCAAACCTGATCTAGACAAATTCCCAGACCTAAAGGTAAAAGGTCAGCTTCAGCCAGAATAAAAATTGTAGCATTCAGGTCTCCAGATGTGAGCTTCCCTCCCATTTTCTGTTTCGGTTTAAAAATAATCTCTCTGTGGAAAATTATTGTTGTGGCAGGATCAGCCCTTGTCGGTTTTGTCTTGAAGGCTTCAATCAATCTCAAAGATTGCATTGGCTTTATGCTGGACTCAGCAGTGGGCTGAGCTTGACCACAGACCTCATAGTCATGAATAGTTTTATACTTGCAGAAATTCTGACTTATGTGTAAGTGTGTGTGTGTGTGTTCATGTATGTGCAGACAACTTCCCCCTCTCCTGACACAACAAAGACTTGAGTTTATGAAAAATATTTGGTATTAATTCTAAACAGTTTATCCTTTTCTCAGTATTTGCCTTTGGGTTTTTCAAATTTATCGAATCTCAAGCTCACTGAGACAGGAGCCACTTTTTTTTATTGGCAATATACCACAAGTATCCTAGAATGTGGCAAGAATAGGGCAAACATGGAAAAGTTCTGATGCCTCGTGTCAAAAAGCTGGCCTCAGACCCTGTGTCTTACAAAATCTGGTAAACTTTCAGCTGCGCAGTACTACCCTCTCTGGAAGCAGCAGCTGGAGTCCTGGCTCCACTGCAATCAATGCGAGTCTTGTTTCTGATTTCTTGGGACCAGGATACACAATGAATCTGTGTGTATAAATCTTTGCAGGCCTGGATCCTAAAAAATTTACAAGCTAAGTAGTTGTCTATATGGAATGATGTACTACTTTACATAAGCCATAAATTTAAATCAATATACTAGTATTACAAATACCTGCTTTCTGTGGAGGGATGTTAAGTTTAAAAGAAAAGTCTATTCTGTTGCCATAAAGTCCTGAATATCCTTTAAATCTTGCCAATGTAAAAAAGCATTTATAATTCTATGAATACAGTCAGTGTAGTGTATACCTTTCCCCTAGTAAAGAGATATGAGAGTTCAGTCTGGACATCAAATATTTATGAAGAATATATAAAAAAAGAACTTCCAGCATAGCCATGAGGGATAGCCTACTGAAGGTATGCAGAAAACTTTACTTGGCATTTGTTTACTTCTTAAAACTCTGCCTATACAGACTTTTGCCTATGTGACTTGTTGGCCCACCTTCAAGATTTTGCAGGGATGACTGTGCATGCCCAGCTCTGAGAAGAGCAAGCTCAAATTCCAAAGCTGCTGAAAGTACAAATTGTCCAAAGAAAAGTTAGGATGACACATGGATTAGTTCTTATTACCAGCAAAGCTGTGTGGTTTAGTACAAGTTCTTCTTCTTTTAGAGTTCCTCTTTTTCATTTGTATTTGAATCAAAATTGTCATTTGCACAGGACTGTGAATTAATGTATCAGTAAGATAGAGGGCAACATAGTTATTTTTATTAGAAATAATATGTGGTTCCAGGAGACTGTAATTTTTGTTTTCAGGTAAAGTAATAAGCCCAAGGTTGTTACACATAGGAGCCTTGGCTTGGCAGCTGAGATAATGTAAAGTTAGACCTCCCTCAAGAATCATAACTAGTTTAATGACAACTTAATACAGGTAATAACAAAGTGGTAGCATCTTGCATTATAGCATGTGTGCCTTGTGCACCTGCCTTGGTACACTTGATTTTACTAAAGTCCAAAGAACCTAAATATTTGTGGAATACCCCTCATTATTTCCAGGCAGTAAGTGAGAATTGAATGGAAGTGGTCTTTAATGGTTAAAGTACAAAGGATGCTGTAAGCTATATTTTAACATTTGATGTGTATTTTAAGACAAGGCAAAGTTATTATTTAAGTGTAAGGTAGATGGCTTCTCATCATAAGAGATAATGCCTTATGACCATTCTGCAGAATGGGAGTTGGGTCACACTAAAACGCATTTCAAATCACTCCTGAATATTTGCACCAAAATAATTCATGTTCTAAAGTTTTTCTTAGGATCAGAAGGAAGATGAACTGGATTAAGTTCCTTTGGTCCTACAATACAGTTTTCTGGTAAAAAACTCCTAAGAAAGCAATAAAATAGTTCCATTTCTGCTCCCTGAAAGGCCCAAAGAATGGCAGCACAGTATATAAAGATAGCAGATACCTGTCTCCAGAGACAAGCATACTAGGACATCCTGTCAGGGTCCCGCTGGGATTAGCGCTTGAAATTCTGCTGTCTCTGACTGAGGCTGGGTTTGGTGAATTTCTGACAAAAACTAACAGAACATGCAGCTATACCACGTAAAAGCCATCCTTTTGATGTCACCAGTTTAAGTTCCTCGACTCAGTGTATGGGTATAGCATGGCTAATAACATTTTCACCCAGCCCCAGTATCTGAGCACTCAACAATTTTCAATGCAGTGAAATTTCACAGCATCCCATTAAGGCAGAGAAGTGCTGTCACTGTTATATGAAAAATGAGGAACTGAGGTGGAAGGAAATGAAGTGGCTGCCTACGATGTGGGAGCCCAACCAGTTCCTCAGAAACAAATGTTTTCTGATGCCGATGTGGCTCTTCACTGTTGCCACGCATGGAAAAAGTTTCACCTGCACAGAGGACAAGTCCTGAACAGAAAAGCTACCAGGGGGGTAACTCTGCTTCTCAGCTGCAGGGAGCCCCATTAAAAACCCATACTAGGGTGCTTCTGTGCCCAGGGTGGGAACAATTACAGACCCAAAACCTCCTGTATGTACAATTACATCCCCTCAACTAACACTCTGCCTAGCAATGACCTAGCAGCCACCATGAGGAAAGCATCTGCTGCTCCATCAGTGTGCATCATTGGCATTGGGAGCTGTTAGGTACAGAGGTGAGTTCTTTTTATTTTATAGACCAGGCTGTTTTGCAGAGTGTGCTTACACAGAGGCAAAGAAAGATAACCTGCCATTGCTTTATGGCTGTTTTTGTGCTGGTGCACTGATACAGGATGGGAGGGAAATGCCATGGCTTTACATAGTAGAAGCATGACTGTTCCCGTTACAGAGGCATCTTTTACTGCTACCTTGTACAAGCAGCATTTTGACAATGTTTTTTAGAGGGCAGAAAAAACACAAGAACACAAATGCTATGTCTTCCTTTCTTTTTTTCTTTTATTTTTCAATTTTCTGCAACGTCCTGGTAACTCAGTCTCAAGTAATGCACAGTTTTCCAGTGAGGATTACTCGAGTCACTGATTTTCAGCAGGAGCACCCTGACAGAGGCAGGCAGGGCAATCAATATGCCTTAAACTACAGTAGCCGGAGATGTCATTATAAAGCAGCAAATGCAAAGTAATATCCCACTTTACCAGGGTACGATCTACCTTTTCATTTTATAGCCACAATAAAATAACAAATTACAAACCAGGAGCCGTTTGGCAAACACTGATCCATTAAAAAGGAAAAGGTGAGCAGCCCCCCACGTGAAGACGAAGGGAGGCTATTTGGTACCCCTTTATTCTCTCCGCATTGTTTCTCAGATCCCCCATAGCTGAAGGCACCAAGACAGAAGGGAAAAGCAGAAATGGTGAAATGCTAGCTTGCAATGCTCGTTCTCCAAATGTTTATTTAAAGAATGAATATACTTCCCATTATAATTCTAAGCAGAGTTGGGCACCCAGCAGTGACTCTTGTAGAAACCCCAAAATTAAGAGACCTATCTCAGATTCAGAGAACAAGGATTCATAGTCCCATTCCACTTAGGTTGCACTGAACAAGCCTCTGCTTGTGTCTCTATCTGTTTATTTCCATTATGTATATACAAAGCCTTAGGCCAGGCACTGTCTCTCAACTGTATTTGCATTATGCAGGAAACAACCCTGATCATAAAGCCTATTAGTTTTTAAAGCGTAGGCTTTAGGGTAGCACTGAAAATTTCATATGACCATCACTGTTTTCCAAACAAAATTAATTCTATCTGAATTCAACTATTCACCTCTTTCCACTAAACATGGGGAAGCAAATTCAGCCCTGATACAAACATGTGAACATCTCATTGACTTCAATGGCCATTCAGCTTAGCTATGTCAAAGCTGAATTAGGCCTTGGGTTTCAAACTGTCTCCTCTGCTCTTGCCATCTGCCGTTCTTTGCTAACCTAATTCCTTATTAAATAGGGTGTCCGCAGTGAATGTGAACCTATTCTGCTGATCCTTTCTCTGCAACAAACATTGCTAGAGGCTAAAATTCCTGAAAGTTATGACTACTTTGACTGCCTCTGCTTCTGGATACTATGTGAGGTTCTTTTAAGGTGGCCTGAAATTCAGACTGTGAATGTTTATATTCCTGAGCATTCAGTCCCTTTGAGTCATATCTTAGACATTCAGAATTACTAAGTCATTTAGCAAACTGTAACTTATAACAGTACATGGATTCATTGTTCACCCTCCTTAGAGGTTTCTGAACTGGTAGTGCTAAACATGGCAGTTCACATACCATGTAGATGATGATGGTGTTATACAGAAAAAAAAAGAAAAAAAAAGAAAATCAGACAGATAAATGTCTCCATGTTAACAAACCGATGGACAACAGATCCAGAAAATGTATTAAAGGGTCAAGGCAGAGGTGTGTTCAATGACATCCCTAATGTAGTGATTGTGGGTGCTGGAGGAAGTACAGGGGAAGGTCTGAAGATACAGGCTGGGTGCAGGTGTTCTCCCTATATGAAGTCTCTTACTGCTGCTGTCAAAGACTATTGCTCTGGTCCAGTGGGGCATTTCTTGTGTTCTGAGAAACTGTCTTTAAGTGAGCTGGGAGAAGACTCGCTGCTGTTCTCGGAAACAGAATGTGGAAAATGCAAACAACCTACCTGCACAGTCAAAATAAATTAAGCATGACAGGTTTTTTTATCTGTTACTAGGTGAAGGTTGTGAAGAGAATATTTGAATAGCCTGAATAAAGGAAGAAGCAGCTGTGAACTTAATTTAAACTCAGACTGAACTATTCACAAATTGAGAGCTGCTGAGGATCAAGTCATTTGGTTGTCATTTAAAGAAAAAAAAAAAAAACAAAACCAAAACCCACCTCTCATCTATTTATTATGTCTCCACAATTTCATATTTGAGGCAAGACTTGACATGAAAGCACAGCAGTTCTTTCAAAAAGAGTCTTTCTAATACATTTCTAATTTCTAGAAATTCCACAAGAAATTTAGTTTGCTAGATTTCAACAGGAAAGTTTTGAATGTGCAGCCTGACATTTGGGGGCTTACTTTTAAACCTTTTGAAATTTCCTGATCTTGTTTGTTTTCAGAGCTGGGATCTCTCTACAGGGCAGGCTGCCTCTTTAAAATGTTAGTTTAAAATCTTATAAAAGTAAGTAATAACTCTAGCACAGAAGCAATAAGTATTGGAGTTACCGGTAATATGAAAGTTAACTGAAGACCTGATGTAATTTTATGCTTTCTTCATGCTTTATTCCACTGGTATTATGGGCTTATTGTCAAGATGAGAGCTGTGAAAAATGTTTATTGGTACCCTGGTACAGGCTCTATGCTACTTTTTCCCAACAGGGTAGCTAATTCTCTTGGGAAGACAATTTACTCAATCAACACTCCTCACTGTACATGCTAAGGAGGAGTGGAGGGAACCAAAGAAATAGGACAGATAAAGGGAGATGTACGTACACTACAAAAGCTACATTTTAAAAGAAGGTCAATTTGTTTATCACAGCTTTAGCACACCCCCAGCCAGGCTCAGTGCTCAACCTCTGCAAAAACTCCTCAGTCACATATACTGTCCATGCATCAGCTTCCACTTTGGTGTAGCCTGCACAGATGGACTGCCTCATCAGGCAGGGAAACCTATCACATCATGGGACTGCCTCGCATGTGAGTTCTGCCCCAGCAGGTAATGAGGGTGCTGTAAACTAAAATCATGAGGCTCCGAAAACTTGAATGCAAGCATAGCTACCAAAGGCGAAGCATCAGCCTTAGCTGTTCTTTGATGCACTGTGGAATGCAAGTGCTTAAAGACATTCATTGCCTCAGGAATGTTTTTAGTTTCAAATTTAGACAATGCACATCACAGGACAGATAAACAGCTGAGAGAGAACAAATAGAACTGAGCTGATAATTTCCACAAGTCTGCAGAAGTCAACCAGCATTTTCCTATTGACTTTGGATTGTGCCGTAGCTGTTTGTTCTACCCTTGAAGAGCCATGTTTAGCATACCACAGACACAAGAGTCAGAGTTTTTGCATTGCATCGGCAGGGCATGCTTTAAGGAGCACGTGTTGTGACTTTGAAGAACTGAGAGAGGACAAAGCCAGGATCCTGTCCCCTTGGGAACACACGGCTGTCCTGTGCTCATTTAGGAAGTGCAGAGAAAAAGCATGTGTATAATGTCACATCATGTTTATTAATGTGGAGGTTTGTGGGGCTCCCAGGCAGAATCCAGGTTTTGTGTTTCAGGATGCCATCTTTACATGAGTCCCCAAAGTGTGGGACAGCCTGGAAAGTCATATCCAGCTAGCCTATCGCTGTGCAGCAGGACTCAAAAAGTAGTCATGAGACGTAGTTTGTTATACTTCTCATAATGCCCTAAGTATTGGCTGAAAGGTGATGGATGTGGCATTATTTGACATTGCACATTAACTTGTCATCTTTCCTTAAATATTAAACCTTTTAGGTGCAAAATATAGCCCAATATCATGACACCAAAATCATAATTTATTTTCTTTTTAGTTTGGCTTTTGCTTTCAAAGTGCTTGATCTCTTCCTCTATTAGAGAGCCAAGCAATCCTATATTGAACTCTTTCAAGCATATGGCTTGGATAAGAAACATCACTGGAGTTTTGACCAGCAAGTCATACCTCATTTGAATGTTGTGGCTGGGAAATGAAACATTTCACTACCTATTTTAATTCTGGGAGGTAATATATGCATAACTGAGGAGGATATACCATATCTGGATATTATGTTTGCCTGTCAGTTTGCTTTTTTGGGAAAACAAATAGTACTTTGAAAGCAAACACTATAATTTTTCCTAATTATATGTCATTTTCTAAGATTGCCAACCTTATCCACAGAGGCCAGAGGCTCTGCCCATCTTCTCTAGTTGAGCAGTAACTTACTCTGTAAGTACTCCCTCTGAAATGACTGAAACTGATTACCATGCAGCACAGCTAAGTTTAGGTGAAGACAAGTGTCTTCATCCTTAGACATCTGGATCTTATCTCTGATGTCCTTTTGTTAAAAGTCAGATTATATTAACCTTACATCAAGCAGTGCTTTTAATTTGACTATGCAGTTACTAACCCTGTTCAGTGCTCTGGATCTCTTCTTGCAGATAATAGATCTACTCTCAACTTCAGGTGAACCAAATATCTGGCCTGAAAGGGTCCACGCCCCTGGACTGCATGGCTTTCCAGCAGTGTCATGGCTCATGCCATGATAACACTAGTTCACCTGCACCTTTCAACTCTCATGCTCCTGTCTAGGGAAAAGCAAGATTTGAATCCACCATTGCAGAATTTACAGGTTTTGCACTAACATGTATATCTAGTACAAATGCAGGGTTGACGTGTGCTTTTTCATACCTGGCACATTACTTTTTACCACAACAGAAGATAATGACAAGGCATTAATTAATACCATCTTCTGTCAAGCAAAACTGGCAGTTTTGCCAGTATTGCTTTGCAATAAAATGTTGATAAAAATTTGTCTGATCGAAAAATTGCACATTTCTTCAAAGCAACTGACAGGACAATCTTAACTCAAAAGTATGCAAAACTAGAGGTCAAACGTTAGGCCAGTCCAGACAGTTTGGGCTAGGTCTGCCTCACTGCAGTTTGGCCATCAACAACTACCACCTAATCAGGCAGATGAGCCCACTCTCAGTCTACTCAGGGGTCTTGCTGTTGCCTTGTCAAGGACTGAAATACTTCTTCAGGGTCTTATGCTGTAAAACCCCCTTGTTTTATTTGTTTAACTCCTGGGTTAACTGTGAAAATCTTGCAATATGGCTTTTTTAGCAGCATGGAAGGAGGCTTCTCAGAATAAACTATACCTATTTATTCCTAAATCCACTAGGTGGATGTGTGCTGTTCAATTGTTTCTACTGCGCCTTCAGTGAGCCTGCCATTTTTGTCAGACCTCAAATGCAAACCAGATCCAGAATGTCACCCCTGAAGGAGACCATGAGGTGTGAGAGGAAAATTTACAGTGATAGGTCCTCCTATATGCACTCTATTACCTGCAGCTAAATGTCAGCAGAGTATGATTGTGTCTCCTCTTCTGCAGTAATGCAATCTGACACATACAAGGATTTCCTCTGTTGAGCCAGACTGGTTGCTCACCAAAGGGAAAAGCAGAAAAGCATAATTGGAAGAGTCATCTAAAGACAGTTTGCTGAAAAATTGAGATTGTTTTCCTCCCATCCCCACCAGGTGCACCACAAGGGCATGGCCATTTACTTCAGCAGTAGTATCCACTAATGGGGAATGTCTTGCCTGCTGCTAAAAGTCACTGATGTGGAAATTAGGTTTAACTGGATACATACCACTTTTGACTGTTGGAGATGCAACCATAGCATCTTCTGCATATGCATGTAGCACTCCCAGCTGTTGGTACGTGCAGTTGCAGGTCTAACTCCAGGTAATGGAAGGGGTCATAAAAATATGCCTCATCTGCTTCAGTGTGGGCAAGATTAGCGTGATGAAGGCAGGAGATAAACAGTCTCACTTTGCAGTTAAGGAAATTGGACACAGGTCTTGCAGTCTTCTCTGTTAGCTCTGCTGAGAGGGTTAGAAGCTCATCTTCATGGTAATTACATACACACGCGTTTCTTGGGGGCAAGAAATCCTCTAGGCAGATGCAGTGAGATGAGCACCACTAGCTATTTGACTCCCTCACTGCATTATAGACATGCACTTTCTGCACTGTTTGTGTGACTGATGGCTTTTCTTTCTGCTAGCAGAGAATGGTTATCAGTAGCAAATAATCTTTCTGCTACCTTCTGCTTGCTTTCTGTGGTTGAGCTTAAGATGTCATGATTAAAAAGAATTTGCATGAGTCACTTGTGCTTCCCTTCTTTATATCATTCAAGGATTTCTCTGCTATTTTTAAACCCTTGTGCAAGGCAATGAATTCATTGTTTGGCTGCACTGCTGCCACATACAGGAACTAACTCTAGGCAAAGCTAGGAGACTATCTACTCGTTTAATGATAGAACATCACACTTCTTACCTGGCATTTCCAAATAAGAGAATGTACTCCAAGGCAAATTATTACAAGAGAAGGAAAATTCACAGTTTTTCCCTTCCTCATGCCTCCCAATTCATGTCAGAATTTTAGTTTATTTCCTGCAGACATTTTTTCCTCCAAAAAGTTCAGTGTTTTTCTCTCAATTTCATCATAAGCTGTTCACTGTGAACAAGATTGCTGAGATTGGGAGCAATTTTCTAGGCAACATTGCAATCTCATTCTCTTAGAATAGCTTTAACCTTAGGGCTGGTCTATACTTAAGGTTTCATTGCAAAATATATGTAGATTGTGGTTCAGAGGACTTTTTGCTTGCTTCATAACAGAAATGGTGAACTTCATAGCACACTTGCATCTATTTTATGCTACTACAACTAACTATTGAAAGGGTTTTGCCCACATAGTTAAATCTGTGAGAAAACGCATGCACAATCTGAAGCAACATTAGTTCATCACTGCTGGTCACCAGAAACGATGTTGGTAGGTAGAAATTCCTTGTTAAGACAAATAAAGGACAAAGTTTGAGACCGGTGTTGCATGACCTTGTAGTGTATGGCTGAAGATATAACTGTTCTCCCAAGCTGCCAACACTTCCCACACAAGTGAAGCATACAAAAGCAATGTCAGAGTATTGCTAGCCTGGGCTGGTTCAAATCACTCCTGAACGCCTGACTGAGCTGAAGAGAGCTAATGCACCTCAGTGATGGAGATCTGCAATGGCTTTAACTACTCTGCTATTGGTGAATGGAGTTAAATCCAGTTGGCGGCCGGTCACGAGCGGTGTTCCCCAGGGCTCAGTACTGGGGCCAGTCTTGTTCAATATCTTTATCAATGATCTGGACGAGGGGATCGAGTGCACCCTCAGTCAGTTTGCAGACGACACCAAGTTGGGCGGGAGTGTTGATCTGCTCGAGGGTAGGAAGGCTCTGCAGAGGGACCTGGACAGGCTGCATCGATGGGCCGAGGCCAACTATATGAGGTTCAACAAGGCCAAGTGCCAGGTCCTGCACTTCGGCCACAACAACCCCATGCAGCACTACAGGCTTGGGGAAGAGTGGCTGGAAAGCTGCCCGGTGGAAAAGGACCTGGGGGTGCTGGTTGACAGCCGGCTGAACATCAGCCAGCAGTGTGCCCAGGTGGCCAAGAAGGCCAATGGCATCCTGGCCTGTATCAGAACTAGTGTGGCCAGCAGGAGCAGGGAAGTGATTGTGCCCCTGTACTCAGCACTGCTGAGGCTGCACCTCGAATACTGTGTTCAGTTTTGGGCCCCTCACTACAAGAAGGACGTCGAGGTGCTGGAGCGTGTGCAGAGAAGGGCAACAAAGCTGGTGAAGGGTCTGGAGAGCAAGTCTTATGAGGAGCGGCTGAGGGAACTGGGGTTGTTTAGCCTGGAGAAGAGGAGAGAGGTCTCAGAGGAGACCTCATCACTCTCTACAACTCCCTGAAAGGAGGTTGTAGCGAGGTGGGTGTCGGTCTCTTCTCCCAAGTAACAAGCGATAGGACGAGAGGAAATGGCCTCAAGTTGTGCCAGGGGAGGTTTAGATTGGACATGAGGAAAAATTTCTGTACTGAAAGGGTGGTTAAACATTCAAACAGGCTGCCCAGGGAAGTGGTTGAGTCACCATCCCTGGAGGTATTTAAAAGACATGTAGATGAGGTGCTTAGGGACATGGTTTAGTGGGCATGGTGGTGTTGGGTTGACGGTTGGACTCGATGATCTTAGAGGTCTTTTCCAACCTTAATGATTCTATGATTCTACTCCACCTGCAACCACCAATGCAAGTCTGTTTAGGTGTTTCCCAAAATGGTGCCAGACTACATCTACAACTAAAACATGCACCTGAATTTTGGAGACTAAGCCTTCAATACCTATTCTTAGTACAGATGCAGCACAGTGCTTCTGGCATGGTCACAATCCAACCAGCACCCTCTGAGGGATGACATCAGCCAAGGCTCCTTTTTAATGGGGCATAAGTAGGTGTGACTTCCCTCCTACTAGCCCTAGTAGGGAGATTTTTGCCTTATTTGTATTTAAGTCCAAAATACATCACAGTGTGAAATCTGAAAAAAAAATAAATCATTTGGAAGAGAAAAGCAAATAAGCAAAAGAGAATTGTGCCGTTAGCTCTGTAACTGTGCATCCACCCCAGTGAATAACACCGCTATCAGATGCAGAAAAACAGATTAAATGAGCTAGCGCTCTTAAGACAATTGCTATCAGAGAGACATTCACATCACAAGAGAAGTGGCACCTACAGCACTCTCCGTAATAATTTTTCTAAGACTGAAGATTCTGTGGAAACTGAGACTAAAATATTTTCTTAACCCTTAGTGGTGAGCCCTCAAAGCATGGTTAAAGGGCAAGAAATTTTCCTTACTATTGTTTCAAAATATAGCAAGGATGCAATGCCTAAACATAGCATATATTAAAGAAAAGTAAGTGCAAAAATCAGATAAATGAGTGGTTTTCTTCACCACTTAAATTATGCCTTTGTCTTCATGCTGATATGTGACCTCTCCCAATCTGAACTCCATGAAACCACCAAGCCATTTAGTGGTTCAATAAACACATCAGCACTCTTGCTGAAAGGTCTTTTTTCCTAGACTGTGTCTCTTTTTTTCTCTCCCTCTCCTTCTTTGAGGATTTTATTTTTCTGAATGACCTTTTATTATTCACAGGAATAACTGGTGACAAACTCTACTTTGTAGTTTAACATGGAATCTGTCTGCTGGCTCAGCTGGGCACTGCCAAGATAGCAACAAGAGGACATAGTTTGGCTTTCATTTTTAATGACAAGTTGTATGTAGCTGAAAGAAAGCAGACTGAGAAGCAGCAGGAATCCCTGTGGTTCAAGTCAAGTGAAAACAGTTGCTCTAATAAATTGCCTCCTTGACCTCTTCAAGATGCAATGGGCCAATTTAGTGATGATCCGGGATTTATGTGGTTGGAGCTGGGCTGTTTCCTTCCAATCTGAACAGGGTAGGATGCATTCTGGTGAGCAACAGACCAGCCGGTAGATCTGAGATGGCAGCACCCTCCAGAAGGCAGAGAGGGCCAAACTGGGAGCAGTAACATGTCCTTTTAGCATATGTGTGCAACCTGCCTTGGCTCTGAAAAGGACTAAAAATGCTCCCACAAACAACCTGCCTCAGTGGAAGAGGATCATAAATCTTAAGCTGCTCCAGCTGCCGTGCAAGCGAATATTTGACTATGTCTTAACCTTTCATAGCAGGTATAAATGACTGTCATGTGAGAAATGAAGAAGGCTTGATTGAGTATGATTCGATCACTGCAGGAGTCTTCCTGATGAATACCCATAAGTGCTTTATCTACCTTTTCCTCTGAGGAGACAAATCTTTGCCCTGAAGGTGTTCCCTGATCCAGCTCCTCTTGTGCTACAACCTGTCCCGTTAATGCACCAGTTTCTTTTGCAAGAGGATGTAGGCTGCCACGTTTGAGATGGATACAGCCTACCCCAGTGTTAATGGTTGTATGGTACAGGGCTCGGAGTTGTTTCCCACCAGCTTAACAACACAGCAATGGAGTCTATATGCTGAAAACACAGAGTACTCTGTTGCTAAAACAAATAGCAAAATTAAGACCCTAAGTCTGTGGTTTCTGGGTAATTTTTGCATTTGTGAAGGATTTTCTAAGGGAGTTGTGGGCCCCTGTAGAAAGTTCACATACTTCAGTAGCTGAATTGCACCTTAAAGTTTCCTTTCTTTGTCCAGGTCCTATAGAAGTAGAGCAGAAACCCAAAGGGGTTGACAGACTGAGATGGATGGAGCAAGCACCCTTGAGATGAGTGTACTGCCCCAGGTCACTGCTAACCAATGCAGAGATGCTTCCCCCACGATCACAGTGCTGACCACGAAGAACTGTGATTCAGGAATGAACTGCTAAAGGCTCCCCTTGTTTGTTAAGAGCAATTGAGTGGGTGTGCACAGAAGTTTTCCAGATCCCTCATCAGTACCTCTATTTTTCATCCATATTCTGCACTTTCACTGCCAACTACATCACCAGGAACTGGATATCTGCCTCTTACACTTAAATTTCATCTTTCCTGTCTTGACAACATCCATTCCTTTCTCTCCTGGCTGATGCTGCTGAGCTGAGAGCCCAAATTCCTTTTCGTTATCTACACCTTGATTTCTCTCCCAAGTCTGCATGGATATGTCTCTTAAGGAAAGAGACTGTTAGCTCAGCTTCACTCCTGTTGTGTTGTCCGGTCCTCTTCATTGTTAAACTCCTGTCATCCATCAAACCCTATTCACAGTTGAAATCAACAGCAAATAAAAGGAAACAAATAAGTCAGCACAGTGCTACACAGAAGTGGAGCTAGCATGCACAGATATGGATGAAAAGCCACTGAGCCCCAATAGTGCTGATAGAGCTGCCCTGCAGCTGTTCTGGTTGAGTTACTTCATCACTGCTGTACAGACGATGATAGATGTAAAACTTTAGCTGTGTTAATGGCAGCATGAACTGGTACTATGTGCAGCCTTTACAACATGTGCATGGATGTGAACATGCTTGAGACTTTTTTTTTTTTAACCCAAGGGTGATTATAAAAGTTGCCATGTCCTTCATGCAGATCAAGTCAGAGGTCCATGCTGTGGCAGATATGGCCTGTCACCAAATACAGAGTGTGGAGAAGTCTACTCAGGTTTATGGTATTTATAAGTTTGTGACATTCAGGAGAAATCTATCCTTTTCTTATGAGTGTTAATTTCTAGGCCATGGACTTTCATGACCTTTTTTCTAGTTAAGTACATGTATTAGCGCTGTAATGCTCTCTTCTTAATCTTCCTTGTGTTGCCACATCAATGAGGAATATCACTCACAGATGGACTACTTAAGTCAATACCAGTGCCTACCAAGGCCTATGCAGAATGCTAGTTGTGGCACAGGTGTGAAATTAGGCAAGCCATCTCCGTTTAGCATCCTAGTCACCAGACTGCCCTTCCTTGGTGGGCATAGGCTGCATACACATCAGTACTTTGGCAGAGAACAGTAGTATGTTTTTTAGTGAACTCATCCCTCTTTCCTCAACTAGACTTGCAACTGGTGCAGATGTGGAGTGATTCACACTATGTGATTGAGGCTGTTGAGATGCAGGCAAGAGTCCTTTTGGAGGAAACCAATCCAGAAACTCTTCTCCAGGGTCACATGAAATACTTTTCAAACCCTAGTGGAAACACAAATATTCAAATCAAGTATTACTCCTTCTGACACTGCGGTAACATTCAGTCCAGGGAATCGGACTAAATCTAGTCTGACATTAGATCCTGGAAATACTTACAATATAGATCTAGAGATGTCAGCACCAACTGCTCCCATCCTCTGATCCACTCCTACTGCACAGTTACTTGCTAATGCAAACAGGGGCATCCACACAAAGACAACATGCTGAAGGCTTCACAGTTCCAAATATACTGCAGAAAAAGATGCACAGGGGCCCGAGTATGAAGGGATGCTTTAGTGAAATGGTAAAAAAAGGCACACAGCTCTATTCTACATCTGTATTTGAATAGCAGGAGAGCATATAGGTATCAGTAGACAATCAGAGGTCCACTATGCTAAAATGCTCTACAGACATATAACAAGGAAGGTCCTTCTGGCCTGAGATTAGCATTAATAAAGCTATCAAGGTGAGCTGGAAAGAAAGAAAAAAACAGCAGAAGAAAGAAATCAGGACAGAATAAACTAGATGCCTTTTCTGCAGCACCACTTCCAAAGCAGCAATGCTCTAGGGGAACCCCAGCAAAGATGAATGCAAAGGAGGGATCAATCCTGTGGTAAAGTCACAAGATTAGACTTCTGGAGTTATCCAGAATGCTGAGAGCACAACAAGAACAAAAGGTGCCAATTTCATTATTACACACGTCCACTGGTTTTAATGCAGTCATTAAACATTGTTGGGGGCTACCTATTGGCTTTGTGGACTACATGGCTCAGCATGTTGGAAGAGGAGGGGTCAGCTCCAAAGAACTTGTGCTGGAAAAAGTTAAAAGCACCTACAGGATTTTGGCACATAAGTTGCACTGACACTTTTTAATGTTCTTTCCCCAGAGCAAAAGATGTCTATCTGAGGCTGCCAAAAAGCAGGAAAACCCACCAGCCAATATTGCTAGAAAGAAAGGTATAGGTGTGTAGTCACTGCCTCCATGTATCCACAGGTAGACTACAGCTCAAGCTAGCACTGTTAGCATGTGCCACTGTCTGCTGGAGCAACAAATAAGCAAAGGGCATCTCTGATGCACAGATCCTTTTACATAACACGTAAGTTATCATACATAACACAACTGTGGAGTATACACAAACAGTAGTGGTTTGAAGAGACACACTCAAGATTATAGAGTGAAGTAGCAGCAGAGGGCATGAATGACTGTCCTTGTATTGATTAAGGACTGCAGAGCCATTTCAAGCTGTATTATTACATGAGCCATATTTCAAATTTAGTAGGTGCGCACAGTGCTGTGGTAGCACAAGGAACATTATTCAATGTATTCTCGGTGTGAATGTGTACATTCAACAGTACTACTGGAGATGATATATAAATCCTTATACATCCTTATCCTCTATAGAGGAGGTTGTGTAACTCCTATAATTTAATTTCACCGTTTAGAAAATATTCACCGATTTAATCTGACTCTAATCCACCGTTATTTATTGTAATTATTGCCATTGCTATGGAAACTCCAAAAGCAATCAAGCAGCTGTCTGTGGCTAGCTATGCTTAAGCAAGATTGTCCCTGGAGGTGAAATCAGCGAATATGTTCTTACCTTCTTCAAGGTTTAAGCTTGATGTAGAAATAAAAGTGCAGAGGTTCTTCTTCCAGACAGGACTGCCAGGCTGCCCACACAATACCCTGAGAGCTGCGCCTGTAACCTGACCTCACCCGATAAGCAGTGGTGAATACTGCCTAGCTGACGAACAGTATTCACTAGCGATGCTTTTAGTCAGGGTCCTAGATGCTCTTAGTTACCCTTCCCTTGGGATGCACAGAAGTGCTGAAAAGTCCTCTGGCTTCTCCCCAAGATGGGATGAGCTCATCCCAGGGATGGTGTGAGCCCAGGCACACCTTCAGCACAGCAACACAGGTGAGCAGAGAGCAACCAGTGTCTGGGGGGCTCCCTGGGAGTGGCAAGGCTGGACCTGGCAGCCAGGGCCATCCCACCACCCCACCAGCGACAAGGGCAGCCCCAGCCCCAGCATTGGGCACCACCCTGGGGACAGGGATGGCCGCTGCGGGGGCTGAAATTGAATATGTCCTTCCTGAGCCATGGCGTGCTGTGTCAACCCACTAAGCACCCGCTGCATTTTCTCCCAGCTGTGGCTGCCTCTCCACAGCACGCAGAGCTGACTCCAGCTGGCAAAGATATTTTTCAGTCATTGTTTTTGTACCCTTTCTGCTTTCTTTAACAACGCTGACGAGATACCAGGCTGGCGACAGAGCGTGGCTGGTAGAAATGGATCCAAGCAAAGCAAAGAAACCTCTCAGCCATGCATGTTCTCCCATGGGCAATAAAATGTCTTTGGTTTTGTAGGCGCAGGAGGATCGGATATGCTGCCAAGGGACCTGCTGGGACCGTGCTCCTGTGAAAGTCCTGAAGCCGAGGAGGGTGCAGGGGTAAGTCTCCTCCCACCGCGTCCTTGTGGGAAGCACAGGGATCCGCACTGCACTCAAACATAATGCTTGATGGCATCCCGCGCTCGCTGGGATGGGCCACATCTTCAGCTGCAAGGAGGTTGTCGTTTACACCAGACCCCGCTGGTGTAAACTGCATTCGCTTGACTACCGCAGGGTGTCCACCTAAATATTTGGAAGCTCAGTGCAATGGTCGGGATTAAGAGGACCTTCAATAAAAGTGCATCTCTTGGGACGGCTTGTTAAATAATCCTGGCAGCTCACTTGCAAGATGGTGTCAAACCAATGCTCAATCCTTCCTCACCATTAGTCAATCCCCCACACGTCTTCCCTTGCACCTTCTCTTCTTCTCAGGCCCCTCTGCGGATACAGCTACCCCACCTCCTTTCATCTGCTGGAAACCCGCGCGCGAGCAGCTCGTCAGCATGAGGGGGGCAAGCGTCTGAGAAGTGTTGCCCTCACCTGGTAGCCTGGCGTGGTTGGGTGGCATGTGGAAACACGCCATTTTGCTGGAAAAGGCGTGATGGGGATATTCCTTTTTCCTTGCCATTCTCGGTGTGATTGCGTGCAGCCATGTGTTTTTAACAGCAGCAAATTAATTTGTCGGTAAGGTGTTGGGAGTGGAAAGGGAGTGAATGGGCAAGTGAATTCCTGCAGGGCCAAGACGTTCATCTTCGGGGCTGCTGACACTGCTGAGTGTGAAGCACGTATATCTAGAGACAAAAACAACCACGTTAAAAACTAAAGGCCTCTCCAACCATTTTTTATCATAATTTGGATTTTTAAATAAAGATGCAAACTTGGATATACATAGCCCATATGAATGCCTAAATTTACTTTAATCTTTTACATTTCTTTAAATTAAATTAAAATAGTAATCAAGGCTGTTAAACTAGTTCAGATGAAACTGATTAAGCAGATTTCAGACTTCTGCTGTAAAAGCAGAGGAATTTTTTCTTAAATTACAGTTAGTTAAATTTAGCCCAATAACTAACTCTTTTGTTTAGAGAAGCATTTAAAGATAAAAATGCAGCAAGTTCGTGTCTTATTCTGGTCTATGAGTAAAAACTGGTGTGAGAAGCTCGGATCAGCTAGCTTTAAGATCTTAAAGGCCATGGTGAATAATCAGCATCTGCAAAAACTTTAATAAGGAAAATGTAAATGCAAAACATGTTTTGCAAACTGTTTCTTAGATTTTTCTTATCATATTTACTAGTTTCATTTACCATTTAAAAAAATATTAATAATTTTCTCAAAATCCAAGTTTCCCCACAGTTTTTATTTAAGTGCTAATAAAATCCAAAAGGGGCTGGACCAATCTGATATTTAAAAAAAAAAAAAAATAGATCTGCTAATAAACAACAAATATGGATCTGACTAAATGTGGTTAACAATTTAGAATGGACAATATAGCACAGAATTTCATACTCTTGGCTATGAAAAACAATGACCGAAGTTAAGGTTAATTCCATATAAAGCAGCAAATCAATGTGTCCTCAGGGGTATCAGTCAGTGAGAATCCACCTTTCTTTAGGCAAATAATTTACAACAATAAAAGTAAGGTTCAAACTGATAATGCCAAGCCATCAAAATGAAACTTTCACGTTGTGGTTAAATCAGATATGTAAATTGTTCTGATTGCAGCTGGAGCGTGGACTTGCACAGGCATTCCCAGACATTTTGCACTGGTTGCTGTCAGTGCTCTGCTCAGTGTAGTATCGCTTTGTGGCAGTTCATCTATTGCAAGCAGGACCTGCAGGACTGCTGGGAAAGCTCTGAGCTAGAGTTTAATCAGTCCCTAACTTTCTCTGGCTTAAGTTAAGGTCATACTTAAGGAAGAGGGAGGAAAAAAGATTCAATGACTGTGGAATGCAATTTGTTTTAATAACACAGTACTTCCAATGCTTGGGAGTGTAACACCACACAGAACAAAATCTGACTTAGTATTGTTTTCTCCTAGGTTTTAAAAAAGAGGTCTCGTTTTTTTAATAACGACTCCCCGCTGAAGGAGGAGGTTTAGTGGCAGAACTTTGTAAGAGGGAGGCTGACTCAGTGCTGCCACTGACGCAGCGTGAGCAGAATCAGCAAAATGCTAGCACAGGAAAGTCAATAAAGTCCATGAGAGTATCCTTACCAGCATGGAAGAAAATTAATTTAGTCATAGCAAATGATGAAGCGCTGAAATTTTCTTTAATAACTTGCTAACGATTTGTGGAAGGGAGAAGCCTGGTGTTTGAGGCAAAGACTATATGGAGCAGCTGGATATAAACTCTTCTGAGCCTGCATTTGCTGAGAGATACAAACCAAAACCAATTGCCCTTTCTATTGCTAAACAGTCAAATGGGCAATGTTATTTTCATATACAAAACCCATCAACTTTAGATCAACTCTGAAAGGAATCTATGCAGACCTAGTTGCAATACTTTTTTGATGATACCAAGATAAAGTAGATTCTCAGTTAATAGAAATCAGGAAATAGAAATCCGCATATCTCTTGTTATTTTCAGCAGCCTACTTACTCCAAGTGGAAACTTGGGCCGTCATAAAGTTCCCTTCAACTTTAACAAACTATTAACAAGAAGCAACAAGCTACCCCTAGGTCCAGACTGTGCTCTTGACTGTATGGTTCAAGTCAATGGTAATTGCATAGATTTCAATAAAGCATAGAAAACTCTTATATCTAATAGGTAATGACATTCATGACCAGTGAAGACAGGATATGGATCAGTAAACAAATGTTACACTTGATCCTAGTCATGAAGCAAAGTAATACTCTCCCTTACAAGAAAGGAAAAATATGGTCCTCCCAAGAAGCCAATCCATGTAACGTGCCCAGAACTAGCCAAGCTGGACCTGTTGTCGAACAAGTCAAAGTTTATGAATGATCTTGGAGTTTTTTATGTTTCTTTCTTCTTTTCTAAATAGCAAAATGCTGCCTCTTCATTGTTGCGTTTAAAACACATCCTGTTATGCCTGCAGCTCTTTTTGGAGTGCCGGTTCAGAATACCATGTACTCTATTACTGAGCCTTTCTTGCCGCTTTTGCTCAAAAAGGAGGATGTGCATGTGTGTGGGAGTAGCATAAACTGCAGCTGGTTTTCTTTATTTTTCCACCATCGTTACTGCTGACTGGTAACAAGGAAGACGACGTACATATACACCGTTTGGCTTCTCTGCAACACTGCTGTACAGGAGGTTGGGAGATTATCTTGGTGAACAGCTCCTAATTTCAACATAAAAGGATCAGCAGTAGGCTGAAAGAATTTGTCTTGCAGTGAAACGGATGCTGCTATTTGGCTGAAGTATTTTATCAGAGATATAGAACTTCAATTTGCTCTTTCATTGGTTTTATGAAAGCTTGTATCACCAAAGAACCTACGTGAGTCCAGGAGACTCTGGAAAGATTAATTAATTCCATTGGACAGCTGCTTAAAAACAAAAAAAATCCAAACAGATCCAGGATGCAACCCCTTCCCCTCATCCTCCCCTTCGCCCCACTGCCATAAATGCACTGTAGCCGAAAACTTTACAGATAACTGAAAATGACAGAGGCTTTGGTATTTTCAGCACTCTGGAGCAGTTTGAAAGGGAGATGCTCTTTCTGCACAGTGTATGTATCTGAAGCATGTGAGGCCAGACAGCAAAAATCCCTGGTCATCTTTCAAAGTCTAAGCCTGCATGGCCTCATATCACCTCCTCCCTGACCCTTCAGGCAGTTTCGGATATATCTTGCTGCCATGCCAGCCATGGAGGTGTGCTGCTGAAATTCAGAGACATTTATGGAGTAAAAATCCAAGGCAAGGTACAAACCAGCTTCAAGGACTAAAATAGTTTATTTTCTGCAGCTGACGCTTTCCCCAGTTGGGTCCTGCCCATCACTGGTTTTACCGGGCCATAGTCTCCATCCCAGGTCCTGGCCACAGCTCACCTTGTGCTGAAGTCAGCGGCGCTGGGCTGGGTAACAGAGAGGAGGATCCATCTGAGTTATTGAACTGCATGTCACAGCACACAGCTAAGAGTTCATTTCCAATTATGGTCTCTGCTAATTGCTCTCAGGTGCATCTTCATATCATGACCGAGGCAGGCAACGTTGGTCAGGGAAGCCAGAGGATCGTCGGTCATTCAAAGCGATCAGAGCCATTATGTTTGACCTTTGGCGTTGTAATTTTATTTCTGTGGCTCTGCATAGGAACTGTCAAAGCAAAGTAACAAGACTGTCAAGCTGTGGCGCCTGTGTAAAACATGACCACCTGCCTTCACCTCCGAAGACAAATAACATTGCCTGCTCTTACAGTATGTGTTAGACATCAAAATGCACAGCAGTTTTGTAGTGCAGCGCTAGATTTCCATACAGAATACTGTGTATTTTTAATTAGCGGGCCTATAATCAGCTTGTCTTATTATCTCATTACACTTTTATTTTGCATTATTTCACTTCTGATGATCGGAAAATGCAGTGAAACTAAGACCTCGGCTCACTGCAGGGACAGCCAGTCCTTCAGGTTGGCCATGCGTTTAGTCATTGGGCCTGTTCCCTTTCTAATTCAGGAAAGGGACATATCTTTAGGAAACTGATATTGTTGTCTGATAGGAAAAAAAAAAAAATCCTTTGTCATGAGACAAAGAATTTCTTCTTTGAATATTATCCACTTGTCTCTGACTTTCTGAGGATCTTCAGGTAGGCTTGATTTTCTCACTTAATCATTTCCAGTATCGCCGTCCACCTTGCAGCAAATGACACATTCCAGTTGGAGGCATTTAACACCATTGCAATAGCACTGGAAGGAACAAGCATCCAGCCTTGAATATAGGGAGGGGTCAGTAAAATGTCTGGAGAAGGCAGCTCAACTGCTGAAGATTTGTACTTCAATGTGCAAAACTCAGAAGATTGAAAGGTTATCAAGAATTCGCAGGAGCTCATTAAGGCTGTAGCAACATAAAGGTGGAAACATTAGGAGTATGGCAAGAGGGTCTTGCTGTTCTTTTTCTATGTATTAGGGATTTCAGTCCCTGGGGGCTGATAGGATTCCACCTGTAGAAGTAAAAGCAAAGAAGTAAAAGAAAGATCCTGCAGAAGGATCTTTCTTCTCCATAATTGTCAGAGCACACCTGTGGCAACCCTCCAGGAAAAGATGGCATGACAAAATATGCCATTTTGCATTTAGTTAATGTTTGGAACTGGAGTAAGCACTGTGTTGGCTTTGCCTGGTAATTAAATGTATGGGATTTAAGAATACTGACTTGTTTCTGAGGCTGTTACTTGTGAGCTGAAAAAATTAGGAACATTTAAATATGAGCAGGTAAAATTTAAATGGTATTATTTTTCATAGTTACAGAAATAGTTTCGTGTAGTATTATTTGTCAGCTTTTGATTCCCTTCTTTCTTTCCTGGTATAAAAGTTTTGTGTAACGTCCTTTTCTGCTCATCACACTTTCTTGCACCAGACCACGCCAGTTCCTCAGCTCTTTCAAAATCCACCTGTCTCTCCACATATTCATCATGAGGGTCTTTTTTGCTATGACTGCAACCTCTTCTAATTGAGGTTCCTTTCCCAGTTTCTACTTTCTACATAAATCCATGCAGGTGTCTCAAAAAACAGCCTGTTTTGTCTGCTGCTTTCACTCTCCCTCTCCCACTAGATCTCTTTTTAAGATCTACCCGGACCTCTTGAAAGCCTCTGATCAGATTCCCTTCATATTTTCTCTGCTGCAAGTCCCAGGTTCCCACCCGGCTTAGTTTCTGCTAACTGTTCTTCTCATTTGCTGCCACTTTTACTTCAGCCTAGTCTCTTGTGTCGCCCACAGTTGCTTATCTCCCTTGTTGGACTCTTTTTCCTGGGGTGACTCTGGCCCCAGTTTTTCCTGCAGGAGCAAACATCTATGCTCCTCAGCACTCATTATTGCTTACATTTTGATAACATCTACTGGCCAGATAAGAAATCATTATGTTGAATGAGAAAAAATTACTAAAGGAAAGCTTGTCTCTAGTCGAGGTCTCAGTAAACACTTCGGATCCATCTAAGAGCCGTGGTATAAAAAAATTTTCAGCTCTCTCTCTTCCATCACAGTTTTGATGATTAATGGCAACAAACTATTTCTGTGTTATCTTTGTTTGCACAACTGGAATTTGTAGTTACATTTATAACTCAGCCCTTGCAAATACTGAGAAGTTGAATACTCAGTGAAATACACTGTGTTTGGGTGTTTATGTGTAGATATTTAAACATTTCTGCACTGTACATTTTGTGAGTGGGCTACACAAACAATTTTACTAACTCTACAGGGCTTTCTTTTAACTGTAGAGCCTAATGTATTTAAGCTGCTGCAGGACAACACTGCTTTATTCTCTGTAGACAACTTTATTCTTTGTCTTGTCATTTTTATTGTTCTAGTAGTAGTGAATAAAACTCTGCATCTGTTCCTCAGGAAGGACTTAATCCAAAGCTCATTGAATGCATTGGAAGAGCCTCCATTGGGCTTTGGATCAAGCTCTTCAGTTCACAAACAAATGCTCTTTGTGAGAATATGCTATTCAAGTATTGTACAGAAGAGTTACAGAGGTTCCCTATTTCTAAAATAATGATTGCTCTTTAAATCTTTTTTGCTATGCCTGTTTAGTTGGAGGAACAATATGCAACTGTACATAATTGTTGAAGTACTGTAGTCTGTGATTATCTTGCCCCAGCAGTTGATATAAATGTTGAATATGTAATGCTGTGGTAACAAGTATTGCTATATTTATATGGCTTTTCCTATGCAGGCAGTAATTCAGAAAATACAGAGATACGCTCCCTGCCCCTGAGGACGTTCAGGCTCAATCAGGCAAGCTGGACACGAGCAAGCCATCTTTCAGGACTGCCTTATGTTGATGTTATTGATGAAGCAGACTTGAAAGAGGGATTTGTAGAATAAAAGAAGGATACTACTGAATGGGATTCTTTTCTGCACTTAAGAAAAGGAACAGACTGAAGGGAGACACAAAGCCCACAGTAGGGGAAAGAAACAGGGGCTATTGTGGGAGAGGGTACAAAGAGACTAAGATAAGGCAGGAGTAATCAAAGCAGAAACATTAGCTGGCGTAAGACTGTAAAAAGCTTTAAGTGAAACCTTACAGGTCCAGATTTGCAATGACTGCATTTTCCACAAGAAGGAGGGAGAGCCATGAGTCAGTTATGCAGCGGTATCCCCACGAGCTGCAATAAAAAAAATTCTTCCTTACAACATCACAGGTACTGAATACTTCTTTGGATTTATTGTGAAGGGGAACTAACAGTTCCCGTGACGCAAAGAGAACACAATGCCAGTGAAACTTGGCTGTTTTTGCAACTGCAGAACAGAGTAACTTCTTCAAGTGGATGTAGATAACACAAACAGCTACTACTGGGTATTACTCCTGTGACAGAATTGCTTGCAGTAAAATACACTACACTGTGTGGTAAGTGCTGGCAGGGCTACGCACGCAGTTTGTAAGCCGATGATGACTAAAAGAGTTTATGGAGCCAGTACTAAAACCTTGCTCACTCAAGGAGTCACATTTAAGTCAATGAGATTACTCATGTAGCTAGTTGCCGATAGAGACCTTGCCAAGCTATTCTACCACATAATAGATGTGTGTAGATGAGTGTGTTAGTCAGCTGAATAACTTCAGAAAATAATTTTTAAGTTCATACTACATTAGTATTTGAACTTCCTAACCGCAGCTGAGGTCCTGTTACGTTCTCCAAACACCCACTAACAGGCAGTCCCTGTCCTAAAATTCATCAACTCATAGAGACAAATAAGGGAAAGTGACTTGCCTTCAGTCACATCACATGTCATCAGCAACGCCAGGAATAGAACAGGGATCTCCAGTCAGTTCCCTACCGGCAGCTCCCTGCCTCTGTAATACTCAACACTTCATCCCTGTACTGAATATAAAGCATTTATGAATGTGACCTCCAAACTTCCCACAGCTCTTCTGCTAACTAACTAATGATCTCTGCATTCATTAGTTTTATAAATGCACAGAAAATACACAGAAGTACCATTTTCATCTCACAAGCATTACCGCAAGCCAGCGCATTCCCTCATCCAGCTCATCTGCATGTTATTCTGCAGTCAGAGAAATAACCGTAACGACAAGGAAAGGAAAACGAATCTAATCACAAAATTTCTGACAGCTAATCTAAGACACTTAAAAAGCTGCATCCCAAGCAAAACTCATTTTTCATACTCAGAGAAATTCAGTGTAGAGGCTACCAGATCAGGCATCACCTTTCAGGACTGCATTTCATTTTATAAAAGTTATAAAAGTGCCTGGCATATCCAGCATCATTATTACAGTATTTTCCTTCCTTTCTTTATTCTGCACTGCTCTCAGCATCTTTGGGAGTTCATAGAGAACAAGAACAGTATGCTAAGCTGTAAAACAGCAGCCTGAAGGAATTTCTTCCTAATAGGAAGAGGTATCCCCTTTGACTTATTCTCCATTTGAAGATGCACTGCATAACAATAAAAAAATCTGCCTCACTGAAACTGGGCTCCAATATATTGACAAAGTCCCAAAACAAAGACTCTGAGCAACTCCTCTGTCTCCTGGATAAAGCAGGAGCAGCAGATATGGATGTGGCTTCACTCTCTCTCCTCTCCTCCAAACATCTTTGTCTTTCATTTCCTTCTCTTTATCTCCCCATCCTGAGCCTCCCTGTGTCTCTTCCCCTTCCTAACTCTGGGCGCTCTTTGTTGGCAATGTCTCTGTCCTCTTTCTGCCCATGGAAGAGGACGCATCTGTACAGAGGCAAATTTTAAACTAGGTCAGCTTATGTGGCAGAGGAAAAAAGAGTAGAAATAAGAGACTTTTTGTATAATAACAAGGTCTCACATAAGCATGTGGCCCAGTTGTCAGAGGTGTTGAGTGTCTGTGGTTCCCACTGGCTTCAGTGGCACTAGTCCTCTTGTCCACAGGCTATGTACATAGAAAAATATCCTCAGTTTTGCAACCCCTTACAAGCAGAAGTTCAGATACGCCATCGCACTTCCTTGAGCTTTCCCAAGGACGTCAGACTAATCTCAGGATCTGTTGTTGTCGGTTTTTCCTACATGTTCAGCACAGCCTTAGGATGTACATTGGTCAGTCGTTGGAGGAGGAATGAGGTAATACTGGGGGTGACATATCCCTTTTCAGTTCACAGGGCACATAAGGCAGGCCTAAAAGGGAATGACAGGCAAGGAACTGTCATTTGAGAGTTAAAAATAACTATTCTTGTTGACAAACCTTGGGTTAATGTGTCTGATCTTTATACTTTTCCTACTTTCAGAGTTTTTAGGACAATACCAACTAATCTTGCAATTCATTATTTAGGTAAAAGTGTTTTAACTTCACAGTAAAAATTAGGGAAGGCTGCACTCTGGCAAAGATTAATTCCTTCTCCCCCCTACCTGAAGCTCTCTGTAATGCTGTAAAAAAATTACAGAGCATTAACAAAACACGTCATTATACAAAATTTTAAGACATAATTTTCTTCTGCTGTTGTAACTGTTGGAAATGCAAATTAGAAGCAATAGTCAAAGCTCATTAAAATATACAGGGTGAAATCGCATTTAATTTCCTCCGTGGTATGTTAGTCATGTGCTACCTAATTAATACTAAGTAAATGCATCCCTGTCATAAGAAAAAAAAAAACAAACATCCAAAATTCAAACAGTATCAGTGTCATTTGTGATATTGCTTTATCTAATGGAAGAAAATATGTGCTGCAGTCACGCAGTTCAGTCCAATCCTGTACGAGGCCAGTAAGCAGGAGAGGAGCAGAAGATAACTGTTGGAACAAAAGGGCAGAGGGGTGGGAACCCAGGAAGAGGAGCTCTGGAGTTCCCCCTTTGGCAGTGTAACATGTTTGGTTGCTATGAATATCACAGATTTTTCTCTACAGTACAGTATTGCCAGTCTCCAGAACTTGAGGCCTTCAAAAAGCATGAGACTGGACTATGCTTATTTTAACTATGTTTCTGGGGCCTGAAGGGGACCTTTCTGCATGGTTCTTAAGTTTTCTGCAACTAAAAAAGACTAATTTATTTTCCTCCCTCCCTTCCTCATGATAACTGGCTTATTCTGTTTCTAGCAGCTGACGTTTCTAAAAACCCAACAAACATGGTCAGACCTGTGAAACATCCAAAAGAGATGCGACCCCCATGCTCCTCTTCCTCTCTCTCTCCTTCGCAGCCCCACATTGCCATTTGGATGGCACACCTACCTGTGGGAGTACAGACCCTTACACCTGTGGGGAAGGCTGGTGGGCATGAGCAGTGAGGCACATCCATGCACCGTTGCTTCAGTCAGGTGTCAGAGGTGCAGCTTTCCTTTGCTCCCTGCCCGCTCCCTGCAAATAGGCTGAACAGAGCTGTACTGTGGTTCTAGCACATGCCTTGCACAGCTGCACTGTATCCTAGAAGGACAAAGGGTAGGAGTCCTGTCTTTGGGCAGGTAACTGAATTGCAGACAATCCTGGGATCATTCCTGGGTGGTGCAGCTGAAATACGCCTGCTCAGAGCTGGTCTCCCTTCCTTCTTCCCATGCCAGATGCTAGTGGCAAGTAAAAAATATGCATTAAAAAAGGCCATCCTTGATCCAGAGAATTTACAGCAAAGTATGAAAGAGAGAAAACAGATGGCTGCAGACAAGGAGAATGGCAAACAGCTCCCTGGGTCAAAGACCTTGGTGGGGTTTTGTCTGTACCATACTCTTCTGTGCTTTCAGACACATATATTTGCAAAGAGGGTTGTGGCCACATATAGTTAACTAGTAAGACAGCTTCTTACTTACATTAATAGCACCGGCTTACAGGTCTGCAGTTACGTATGTATGCATCTATGTCCTTACACCCTTAGTTTTTATTATAAGCCTTTTTCACTATCACAGCATTCAGGTAGCAATGTGCCTGTGTGTGACCATCTGTGTCCTTGAGTTCTCACCCGAGGATGCAGCAGCTGAATTATCAACAGCTGCATGTAACCTCCCATTTAAAACATTGGCACCTGAAGAGTGGAGGGTGGCAAATGTGACACTAAACTTCAATGCAGACTCTGGAGAACTAGAGGTTTGCAAACCTCATGCCTGTACTGAGCAAATACAGAGATGCTAATGGGGTTAGAACTAAAGGACACCTGGATTAATGCAATCCATCTGAGAAGAGTCAACATTGCTTCCGTAAAGTCCTGCCTTAAACAAACCTCTTGGAGGTCTCTGAAAGGGTCAACAAAAATGTGGATAAAGGTGATCTAATTTGCATATCTGACTGGATTTCTAAAAGGCTCTTGACAAAGGCTTTTAAGGAGACTAAGCAGAGATAGCAACAAGAGGGAAAGCCCTGGTGTAGCTCAGTAATTGCTTAGAAGATAAAATGCAAAGTACAGGAATAAATGACAAGTTCTCACAATGGAGGGAGGTGCTGGATGGTATGGGGTTCTCTACGGGTCAGTGCTGGGACGCGTGCTGTTCAGCGTACTCGTATCTCACCTGGGAATGCAGTGAAATAGCAAAGTTCATGAGTGGTATTAATTTATTCAAGAAGAGGAAATAAGAAGGAAGACAGTGAAGAACTACACAAGGACATTATGAGGCTGACCAGGCAATATAAGAAATTCAGTGTAGGTAAATGTGAAATGATGCACATGGAGAAACAATCTTGTAAAATGGTAGGCTCTGAGCTGGCCATTGCAGCGGTAAAATCTTGGGGTTATGACAGGCAGTTCCACAGAAACATCAGCTCTGTACTCAAAAATTCCTCATAAAATATTGTTAAGAGAAAAACATCGTTGTGCTACTGTATGAATCCATGATTTGCCCACATCTCAAATATTGTGTATTTCTTCATCTCAAAAAGGATCTATTAGATCAGGATGATGTTCAAGAGGGCATCAAGGAGAAGAGGTACAGAACGACATATGGACAGAGGTCCCCATGAGCAACCTGCAATTCTTCAGCCAGGAGAAGGAATGATGTGAAAGCATTACAGTGGAGGTCTGCAAACCCATGAGCAGCTCGAAGAGAGGGTTAGGAGCTGTTCCCCATCTCCATCACTGGAGCTGAGGGGATAATTAAGTTCGTATTGAAACCAAAAATGAAGGCAGAGGTTCTTCACAGGCAGGGTGGCAGACCAGTGAAAATCCTTGCCAGAGCCTACTGTGAACGCTGCAAGTGCAATCTGGGTTCAAGGGGACACTGAAGAAGCCCATGGAAGTCAGCTCCGCTGCATATATTTAAAAAAAAAAAAAAACAAACCAGCCAAACCACGCCAATAAACCGAAAATAAAATTAAAAAAAAAAAAAAAACAACCAGCAGCTAAAACCACCCCGAAACCCGCAGCTCAGGAAACCCCCGGAGCTGCCAGCGGCGGGGAGCTCCCGCTTTGCACATCCTCCCGGAGGCGGGCCGCGGGGCCGCCGGGGCCGCGCTGCTTCCCGCCGGGGCTCGGCCCCCCCGGGGCTCGGCTCCCTCCCCTCCCGCTCGGCGCGGGCATCCGTAACAGGAGAGGGCTCGCAGCCGGCCGGGTAACCCGACCGCGGAGGGCCGGGGAGGGGGGGGGGGGGGGAGGCGCGGAGCCTCCGCGCGGGGCGCATCGCCCCGCGGGACGGGACGGGACGGAACGAGGCGGGGCGGGGCGGGGCGGGAGGCGGCTTTGCCCCCCTCTTCCTGGCGTCGGCGAAGGGGGCGGGCGGGGAGGGAAGGGGAGGAGGAGGAGGAGGAGGAAGAAGGGGGACCCGACGTGCTGGGGCTGCGCGCGGAGCTGGCGGCGCACGCTGCGCGCCAGAGGAGCGGGCGCGCTTTGGAGAGGTACCTCCGCGCGCGGGGGTGCGCGTGTGTCCGTGCGTCCTTCTGTCGGTCGGTCTGCCCGTGCGTGTGTGAGCGCGGCTCCCGGTGCGGAGGGAAGGGAGGCGGCGGTGGCTGCGGCTCCGGCGAGTTGTCTGGCCCTCGGCGGGCTGCGGGCGGGGGGAACAAGGTGGAAACGCCGGGGGCGGGGGGGGGGGGGGGGGAAGCAAAGCGGGCCCGGGGGAGGCAAGGAGGGGTCGGGAGAGATGCGAGGAGGGGCGGGGGAAAGGCGAGCAGGGAAGATGGAAACGCGGGGAGGGAGAGGCGAGCAGGGGAAGGGAGAACGAAAATGCGGGGAGGGGAAGGGAAGAAGCGAGAAGGGAAGGGGGGATGCTCGGGGGGGGGGGACGGGACCTGCCCTTGCCCTCGCCCGCCCCGCGAGGTGTGCTCGCCAGCCCCGCGCCCGCGGGACCCCCCACGCGTGCACAATCCCCTGGGGCGGGAGGTGCTCACGAGGCGGGGGTGCGGGGGGCCGCGGACCGCCGGGGGGTGCTGGACGGGGCGGGGGGGCCGGGTACAGAGAGCCGGGTCTGTGCGCGCGTCCCCCCGGTGTCCTCAGGTGGAGGGGCGGCTCTTCCCCCGCCTCGGCTGCGGTTTGGGAGTCCGGGGGGGTCTTTGCAGCCCTCCCTGGGGGGCGGCCGCTGGGCGCGGGAGCCGGCCGGGCTGGGGGGAGCGGGGAGGGGTGAGAGCCGGAGTGGAGGCTTGGAGGGGGTTTGGTAAGATCCTGAGAAACCCGTGACGTAATTATTTTTTAATCAGCATGTTTTTTTCATGGCCATCTCAATTTTTCCTGGACTCCCCTTTTTGAACCGAAAATCTCCTGTATCTTTGTTCCAAGTCTTTCTATTTTTAAATCCCTCAGTAACAGTGAGGCATGAGTTTTAAATATTTTATTTCTTTTTATTAGGCTTCTGCTTAGGACCACTGTAGTGTAAACTTCTTAAACGTTGGTGCCTCTTCCTAAAAAGTTACTGAAATTATTACTGATGTGGGCAGGCAGGCAGCTACTGTGGATATCAGTGTTTGAGTTCCTGATAGCGTTAATCATTAGCCATAAAGAGCAGTCATCATAATGAAGTTTGTTTTTTATATTAAGATCAACCTATCAGCTCTCAGAAGATGTACATTAGGGCAATGAGTACCAGCCTAATGTTGGAAGAGATAGAGCAGATCCCCCAGTTGTGATTTTACCAATGAAATAAACATGTTTTATTTTGAGCTGTGATTAACAGTTCAACGTTGTAATGATATCCCCTGATTCTAGCATTGTCTCATAGCTCTGGTATGTCAATTTGTATTCATGCTGTGTAAGTGTTTTGCAGAGGTTTTGCATATCTGACAGGGATTTATTTCACTTTAGCAATTCCATTTTCTGGTCTCACCAGCCTCAGGAACCCAAGGAAGGTATACATACATCAGTGTCTGTGGTAGAACATGACTTCTTTTTCCTAAGAAGTGCAAGTTATTTCATATGTTTTTTAGATCATAGCTTTTATGTCCCTGCACACAGCGGAGGATGAAGTTGTAGCTGAAATTGTGTTTATTTAAGTGTTTTCATTGTAAGTATTTCCGACCAGTCAGTATTGAGTGTTTTTTATTCGGTTTATCTTCATTTTGTATCTGAATGCCAGTCCATTTGCTGCCCTTTGATAGCCTCTGCCAAAGTAAGTTTGCACAAATTTAAAATGTTACATACAGATACTGGCTTTAGATAACGGATACGTTGTTTTTCACGTTAGTTTTCAAGTACCTGTCCAAAAAGTACAGGTCCCAGGTGAGCTCTTAAGTAAATCAAGCCGTATTTATAGATGTCTTATAATAGTGCCGATAAGAAGTAGCTTTTGTGGCAGCTGATGGTTATTTTCCTTCTCTGTGGATGTGCAGCTTCCGTACTGAGGGATGTGTACATAACTTCCCAGTCCTTTTAAATTACGCAAAACTGCTGTTGACTTCAGCCAGAGTTTTGGCTAAGTGAAAGATATAGGATCATATGGCTTACAGCATGAAAAGAATACCCAGCAGAATCCTGAGCAGTTTGTTGTATACTTTGATCATGGGATAAGTTAATTCATGCCTGGTTTGTCTTGTCTAAACTGCAGAACTCACTTTTGCTACTGGAAACACCTGCTGATTTAGCAAGCGCTATTGATACTGTATTTATAGCAAGACATGAAGAGCTACATAATGCAACATCTAGAACTGTCCCTATTATTACCATTCACAGCGTGATTTTTCTCTCGTCGACATGCTGCAGTACTGATTCTCAGGCAGTTCTGACTTCAACTGACCAGCAGTTAGTTCGTTTGTGGTTGCGGGGTAAACAGGTTTGTTCAAGCTGCCAAAATTGTCTCTCTCTCTTCCCCCCTCACCCCCTTTAAAAAAATAAAAAGCTTTGGCGGCTGTCTCTCCTAGCAGTCTGCTGAAGGGGCACATCGTGGTTCTCAACGTGCGCCCTGTTGTTTGGCTGCCTAAAGTCCATCTTAAATTCTGTGTTACTTTGATACAACTTTTCATTGCTTGCTTTCCATTTCTAGGCTGATTCTTTGTATTTGTTTCCATGCCAAAAGGTAATGAACAGAAATTCCAGACTCACAATTCATTGAGGAAAAGTCCTTTCTGATACTGCCACCCACTAGGAGCAAGTCCATTGAAGTTGATATGGTAGTCTTGGCATTCAAATTATGCGAGCAAAAAAGTCGGCCTGCTTACTCCTGATCATGCTCACTTACCTGAGTATTGCATTTGTCCTGTAGAGGGTTGTTCTTTAATTGACTGCTGACCTAGACCACTAGAGTACAGCTCTATAAAATTAAGTTTAATTATGAAATACAACAGCAGCACTGAATGAATGCCAGCAAATGCAGTTATATCTATAATTTATGTAATTCTTTTTGAGCCATGTGCCAAAATGGTACTCTTTTTCTTCTGCATCTCCAAAATTTTAGGTTACTTCTGCTTAAATAATTGTAAGACTTTGGGTTGCATTGCTCTGGTAAATTAGTATTCCACATCAGTCTGTTTCATCCTTGCAAAGGATAAATGCTGATTACTTATGGCAAGATGAGTGCAGTTGAGCAAAGTCCACACTCTATGAACTCTCCTATCTGGGATTCTTCTGCTGCTAATAATATACTTCACAATACAGCTAGATGGAGGGGGAGAACGATTCTGCCGTTTAGTCTTCAATGAGGAAGCAAACCTTGCAGTCTTCATCTATCCTGGGGTGGGTCAATTAGAGTTGGTTTTCATCTCAGCCATCTAAAAATGAGATGTCCTGTTTGAGTTGGGAATGTAAACTATCTCTGTGGTCCAAGAAATGTGGAAGGTGCTTCCAGAGAGTCGGTCATCTAATATATCTCAGATTGGGAAGATTTTTTAAAATAGCCTAATGGTAACCTGTCATCGTAGCCATCATGGTTGACTGCAGGAATCTAGATGCTGGACTAAGATGGCACCTCAGGGCCCTTCCAATACTGTTTTCTGTGATCAAGTGAGAATCATGGTAAATCAGTACTGAAATGTGTACAAAGCTTTAAAAAAAGATGCATTGCACACAGTAACTTTAGGAGACCGCAAACCTATCTCATTCCTTCCTGAGAAACAAGTCTCAATCCTCAGTGCAGAAGTTTCCCAGCTGTAAAATGGAATTCTTGTTTCTTCCTCTTTCTTCTCCACATTGGAAGATCTTCAGGGCTGTTTTACAATCTTCGCTCAAGCACAGTGTTTTGAAACTGTAATTTCAGCTGCTATTGGAAGACTCATCCTAGTTTATAAAAAAAATCATATTGTAACTACTGTTCAAAATTATATACTACAGAAATCTAGATTTTGTCATTCCTTTTCTTATCTCCCAAATAATCATATTCACAATACTGGGTTGTTCTGGTATTATGACAAAATGAACAAAAAAGTGGATACATTTTTCATATTAAAATTCTGGGTTAGCAATACAGATTATGGGCTTGTTTTTGGTGATGAACAATCTTCAGTAATCCATTACAATTGTAAATCATGCCGTCCTTAATTTTAAAAAGAGATCCTTTGACTTAAGTTTATAATTAATGAGAGTTCAGAGTTTTACTTTTTGTTTATTTGATGACAGTAAGATACTGGGTTTACAGGAGAAAGCAGAACTGTGCCTTTAGAGTAATTCTTCAGAAATGTGGTAAAAATACTTAGGAATAACAAGACTCAAGTGTTATATTGCTTGATATGATACTTACATGCAATACACTGCAAAAGTGAGAATTTTCCCTAGGTATTGTTTAGCAGAGGGAATGATTTCTTTAATCCCTTATTAATAGCAGAGAAAAACAGTAATTCATTTAACACAGAGCAAATTCCCTTCAAAGCATGTATACGTCTTCAGAAGCGTTAGGAATATTACTTTAAAAGAGCTGCATAAGCACTTAGGAAAGCTTTGGTATGTGCTACTGAATCATGAAAGCGTGTCCTGTTCATTTTAGAATTTTCTTTCCAACTTTATCTAATTGACTAAAGAGATGAATCATGATCCAGGGGAAAAGGATGCTTTCAAAGATCTGGATTTTTTTGTCCAGAATCTGTTGATTCCACTGATGCTCTGGGCATTGTAATTTCCCCCTTCTCCCATTTTCTCAGTGTTAAAAAGGAAAAAGAGCAGAAAACTTTCTGTGTGTAAATTGCTAAATTCACATCACTGTGTGTACTTTGGAAGGGAAGGGTTATCCATGTTTTACCAGCTTTTTTCTACATGTTTTTGTATTGCTTTATATAACATCTGTTTGTATAGTGTATGCATGAACAGGAAAACTTTTTAAGGGTGTAGTAGGTGTAGTACTACCAGTAAAAGGTGGCTTAAATCTGTGTCATTTATTCCCTTTCTAGCAGCTAAAGTTTACTAAAGTAGTGAGAAAAACTGTATCTCCTGCGTTGATAATTGCAGAATACCTTTAAACTGGCGGCACATTAGGATTGTACTGACTTAATTAGAACAAACAAAAAAAAACCACCAAAACCACAAACACTACTGCCTCAATCACTGAGTAACTTAGTTAAGTGTGACAATTCTGTTGACTGCGTCTGGGTGCAAATGCAAATGCACATGAGGACATATGTAGCTTCCTTCCTCACAGTTCTTCTCAGGGACTGATATTTGACAGCACAGCTGTTACTTTTTATGTGGTAAATCCAAGCATTCAAGTGGACATTGTGTACCTCATTATTTGGGGCAGTGGCACCAGCATTGTTTGAGTTGAACTTCACAACAGCCATTTTTTCCCCAGTGCTCCAGGGAAAAATACAGCTCCATCTGTATATATGCTTGGAGTGCCCTATTTCTGTGCCTCGTTGAATATGGGGCAAGTTTAGTAGTGCCAGTTGAGAATAATTCCCCAATAGGATTGCTAATACACAACCCAGATCCATCCATCTTTGAAAAAGCTTAACTTTTAAGAAGTTCCCTTTTTTTTTAATAACTCTTCTTGGGCAGGCTTCAGGAAGACATTAGACCAGAAACAGGAACCAGCTGAAATGTACACCCATATTAGCATCCTGCACCAAACCCCACTCTCAAACTAATTACATCAGTATAAATCTATTAATAAATGTTGCATTTTTGCCACAAGTAAAGATGAAAAGATTATTTTTGTTAAAGCAGGTGGGGTTTAACCAGCAGTCTGTACAAACCTTTTGCCTCTCTAGTTTTGTTCCAATAGGAATTTATCACAGTGTTCCTGTAGCTTTGTAAGAAAGACAATGTGAAGCCAATCTCAAATCTTTAAATACTATTCTATCAACTTTCCTCGTAAATAGGTCATTTTATTTCCAATTTTAGAGTTCCCCATTAGCTGCTACCCTGCCCCAAGAGCGAGCGCAAGAAAAGGTTTTTGCCTGTGATGCTCTTGAGAACCCACATGTTGGTATGGGAACTGCTATCAATAAACCCACAGTCACTCAACCTGGTTTTAAAGTCGTTAAAGTACATGCAAGGTGAAGAGGCTGTTGTGGTTTGTGCCATGGTTTGATGTTCCAGCTGTCCGTGTGTTTTCAAGACGTGTTTTACTGGCACAGCTTGTTCTCACTGAGGAGAGGAAGACTGTGGCCAGCCAAAGTCTCAAGGAAGCGCTGGAGGACCAGGTGTGCGAGAAGGAAATGCAAAGTCAAAAGTTCAAATGCGTTCAGGTCTCAACGCCGTATTGTTTCAACTGTTCACAGCCCACAGCTGGGACAGGGACACACCGGGGCAGGTTACCAGCAGTGTTGTTCTGACACGGCTTGACTGAGCTTGGCAGAGCAGTGAGGCCAATCCAGCCCTTCGCTGTTCCTTGCTCCTGCTGCTGGTTGCGATCATCAAAAAGAAAAATTCAGCCAAAGTTGTGGTCTGATTCTTTTAAGTCTTTTCCCTTTCTCTTCGTATTTTCAATATTTTCAAACTATTTACGGCAATTCTATATTTTTCTGTTGTGAAAGCAGTGGATATACTGAATATACTGAAATTGTCTTATTCAAAAAAACCCACCTGCTTTGGTCTTGCAGCCAGATCTAAAGAGTAGCATAGAAGAACCTGAGCTAGCTTTAGCTGCTGTTGTTTCATCTGATAGAAGCCTGAGTCTGCCCTGCATCCATTTGATGCTCCCAGCCTCCATGATGCTTCCCATTGCTATCTTTGGGCTGCCTATAGTTTGTACTTTCACTTATACTCTCCTGGTTCAATTCCTGCTTTGTTTAACTTAGAAATGTCGAACAGAGACATATTAGCTTCCTTCACATATCTCCTTGCCAATGCAAGCTTGTTCTTCCTCTCTGATTCTCGAGTCTGTGTGAGTCCCCTCTGAATCCGTGGTGAACAGCAGCTCTGAGGAAGCAGAGCAGCAGCCAGACTTTTGGGGAGTTTTTTGGAATTTGGGTTGTTCCACCTGAACTGCTTTAAAAGAGAAGCCAGCATAGATTGAAGAAGTGCCCATTCACTTTCTGAAAGTGAGGCCATTTAACAATGTTTTTGATGGGCACTCTCCACATCCCTATCCTTTTGCCTGTTTGGCTTTCTTGGGTGATACATCTGTAAGGCCCGGATTTGTGCTCATTGTGGTGTATAAAATGTGTTTATCAACTTGGTTAATGAGAACAGAGATGGCATCAGAATGTGTATCAACAAAGATTTCTAGGGAATAGCTCTCCCTTTAAATTAAAAATACCTTTTAATTAGTTGACATTTTTCACCAGGATATATTTTAAGCCCTTAAACTTCTTTAAAATCTTTTTCCAATTAATTTAGAGATAACAATGGGGAGCTCAGGTAATTTTGAAATTTCTAGGAGGATCAGCTTTGGGGAAAAAAATTCACATTTGGAGTTGTCACTAGAAAGCTGACAACAGTTACTAGCATATTTAGAGAGTCCTAGAGCCAGTTTGTGAAACTATTAGCACATACGCAGGAATTCCCAGAATTTAGCTTTGAGTAGCAGTTTATACCACAGAGGTTTTGCTGATTTCTTGGAGCTGGGTGAAGGTATGACGGTGGCCAATGTCATGGTTGGATCCCAAGTAGTGTTTGGCGATTGAGCCAAACTGCGATTGACTGGTACATAAACCAGTCTTTCAGAATTAGCTGTGCTGAAAAGAACATCCTGCGATAGAATTACCGATTCTTGCTTATGTCTTTTTGTCAGATGTCATCAGATGCTTTCTGCTCTGAATAAAATGTTTTTAGGCTATTCTGCCTCTCATTCATTCCCCAGGCCTCTCCATAATTCAGGGCTTTCATCTCTATAGCAGCAACTATTCGACAGCAAAATTTCTTTGTTCTTCTCTGCTTCTTGTGGGACATGTGGGAAACCCAGAAGTTCAGTTCTCGGGCATGTCTTGCCTACTGTTCTTGTTGACTCTGGCAAGCCAGTGTATCCTGCTGGCCTGGGTAAAGGACATGACTTCTCTGTGATGAGCTGGATAGGTTTTGTATTAAACCATCTCCCGCTGGAAACCTGTTTACTTTCTGGAAGAAAAGGATGATAGGACTGTTCTCTTGTGTGCTGCAAGACTCTGGATTATCGCAACTTTTTTGAAGGGAAATCAAGCCAACACCCTATGTTCTCTGCAGTGTGAACTGTCAGAAAAGGGACTTTCCAAGCCAGCCCGAGAGGATATTGCCAACTGATCACCAGCTGCCTGGGATGTAGATCTGTGGGGGCAGAGGAGGACATGCATGATATTTTTTAAGCATTCCTTTTCCCATGCCTGTGGGACTTGTTTCTGCAGAATGGAAAATAAAACTGGGATCTTGCAGGTGACAGATGTTACAGTGGGTGTGTCTGTCGTCATGTTAGGCACTGGTAAGCAACCCAGAGGCAAAAAACCCCCAAAAAATATGTAAAAAGGTCTTGTCACATCAACAACTCAGTTTCTATTAAAAATAGTGGTGAGTGTGGAAGAAGGAGAGTGAGAGGAGGTTACTTATGCCAGTGTTCATTAAGTTGAGAGCCAGATGCCATTTAAAGCTGTGGCCAAGTTGCATCGGCCAAAAGTATTCATCTTCAGATGCAGAGAATCCAAGATAATTAAAGACTAAAGCACTTCTGCCAATGTAACACGTGCCGCCTTTGCCTTCACATTAGCCTTGTGACACAGGGACAGCACTCACGCTACGGTGCATAGTCACTGGAGGACGGCTCAGGTTGTGCCCCTCCTCTCAGTTTTGTGGGAGGGGTTGATTCTTCAGTGCTTTACTCATTGCAGAGACTTACACTCCTGCAGAAAAAGCATGAAACATCAGACCGGAGGTTTCCACTCACACCTTCTCTTAGAGGGTTTGTGTCCTCCAGGCACAGGTGTAGCTGCTGGTCCAGACTTGGAGAGTGAGCAGTGAACATCTGAACACCAAAATGCTGAGTTACCTCTGCAGGTGCTCTGCCAACTCTTTCGGCTATGCGCTCTTAGGTGGCGAGGACCTGTGAGTTTAGTAGGAGTGTAACAGCAATGCACAGTGGAATGGCTGTATTTTATGGATGGGGACTGACTCTGTAGTTAAAAGGCCTGCACGTACGTGTGTGCTTTGCCCAGCATCCTGCTGGCATCAGCCGTCTGTCAGAGTGCAGCTGCGTTGGGAAATGCATCATGCCATTTAAATCTTTTTTCTAGCTGGTGGATCTGATGAATACTTTAATTTCCTTGGGAGACAGAAGGGAGGGAGAAAAATATAAAAGGAGACACTGCAGGGCTTCCATTTCTTGTTGTGGCAAATGTGAGTTTGAAATAGGATACATGAATTTTTAAAGAAGAAAAGGTGACCCACTTTCATGGCAAGAGGACTTCACTTTGCTAGGCATGATGCCAGGATTTTGTAGTGACTTGATGGTTTCATTCCTCTAGAATGTGGTGGTGGGATCCATCACCGGAGGAAATCCATTGTGGAGGGTCACACTGACAAAATTTCTCAGGCTCCTCCTAGTCAGGACCTTGAGCATTTTAAGTAGCTGGGCAGTGTGGAAACAGGCCTCTACTGCTTTGTTGCGTTTCAGGGTTGGGACTAGATGCTGTTAATGCTAACTAATACAGTTAGCTTTGGGTTGGTGAAACAGATTTTGTGTGTATATTCTGTTGCTGGACATCAGTGAGCTGCAAAACAGCAAACAGTAATAATTCATGCTGTAGAACAGTATTCGAAGTTTACTTTTTCTAGTAAATTCAGATTTACTTGGATTATGTGGGCTTGATATGGAGCTTGCTATAGATGATGTAAATTTCTCCACAGAAGAAAAGTCTCATAAGGAGACTTAGAACTAATTCTTCTCTTCTTCAGCTTACAAGAAGCCCTAAGGAATGAGTAAAGTCCTCTCTTATTTAACTAAAGAGCAGCTTCACTGGTAAGTTTTGGCTTGTTAACTGTAATATATATACAATTTAAAAAATCTTTAAAGTTTCAGAACATTTCCTGGACTGAAGAGTTAAAAACTAACAAACACATTTAGATTTAGAGTGTATTGTAAAGATCAGAAGAGTCTGAAAGAATGACTTCTCTGGAGCCTTTGTTGTTCAAATGCTGAGGTTTACACCCTTCTCTGAAAAAAGCCACCCCTCTTCCAAAACACCAAATCGTTCAAACCCAAGGCCCAAGCTTTCAGTAATGCCAATGGGTATGGTTTGGCAAGAGAAGACCCTATGATTTTCCTCTCTGCTAACAAACACAGATGAACAGAGAAATATGTTATTAGTCTCTCTCAGTATTTCCTGCAGTCTGTGACAGTGTTGCCAGAGTTTCTTTGGTTTGGCTCTTACAAAGACAACAACAAAAAAATAACTGTCCTTGAAGTTGCAGGGCAGGGTCCTACTTCTCCTGAAGTCTGTGATGGGAAGGAGGTGCGGAGATGGGAGGTAACGTCATTCCCCTGGAGCAGGTGACTCTGCTCAGGGGACGGACCGGGGGAGTCAGCTCAGCCAGGGCAATGGCATTGGCTCACGTCCTTGCTCAGAGGGAGAAAGCAGCTCTTGCACCAGCATATTTTCCATTCTGGGTTGCCTTTGCACTGCCTCCCCTTTCCTTCCTTAACGCCAAAGTCCCCAGTCTTTTGTTCTGCAGGGCAAGCTCCCCTCCTTCCACCTTTAACCTATTTCTTGTCTTGCAGCCACCTGAAAACTTTTCTTCTTTCAGCGCTTTACAAGTTTCTCTTTGAAACGTTTGCTGGCACTGCGTGTCAAGGGCCTAAACAAGAGTAAAGTGCACGTATCCTAAACCCTTCCCAGCTCTGGTCACTGTCCGATTTATGTGAGGTTGAAAGGAAGGTTGATTCGTTTTGTTCAGGGACGCTCTCTGAGTGTTCAATTGATACTGGAGGTTTCTTGCTCACATAAGCTGTGTGTTTAAAAAGTGACATGGTATGTGACAGGAGCAGTAGGAGAACCCATGAGAAGGTTATCAGCTGAACCAAATTCTGCTGCCAGCTGTGCACCAGCGAACGTCAGTAACTGCCCCAGCTGCTGGAGAGTTAATACAGATCTGGTGGTGCGGCAGAGAAAAAGATTTTGACCTTGTCACCATGACAGACCTTCAGTCTGATTCACCACAGAATTATTTGCGTTGTACCTTAGACTGTCTTGACTGAATTAGATTTTTGCTCCTGAGATATTGCCTACATTTACAAAAGCCTTCCTGGAATGCAATTACCAGGCAAGTCTTTTCACTTTGCTGATACATCCTCTACCTGCATTTTCAACATCAGATATGTATACATGGCATGCATAACACTCATCCAGAACATGAAGCCAGGAGGAGACCTTGAAGGCTTGACCTTGCTCCTGGTCTCTTCCCACAGTGCTGCTTCCCCTCACAAAGGGTAGACCAGGAGCAGTGCCCTGGTTTTGGGGAGGAAAGCCTCAGGAGCTCACCTGACACAAGCTTCTGCAAGGGTTAATGCAAACAGCCAAAAAGCACAATTCATCCATGCCTTTCTGTTTCTTTCTAGAGTGTTACTTTCTCTGAAACAGCTGTGAGTTACTGCATTACCTTTGATTATTTCAAAGAAAGAGCAGATCTTTCCAAGCAAGAGCAGCAGTTGGCTTTTTCACCATCAGTGGAAGTTACCAAGACAAGCAGCATCAGAAAGCTGCACCAGAAATAGCTTTTCACTAGATAAAACCTCTTAAAGGAAATTAGTAAGAGTAAAGATTTAATTTTTGTTCTTAAATTCTTGCTCTTGCGTGTTGCAGTATTGTTGCTGCAAGCAAAACAATTTTTTCACAGCACCTTTTAACAACCAAAATTAAAAAGATATTTAGGAATGTTCATAGTGGGAATGCTGCCCATGTGCTGTTATTTTCTTCTTCCTTGCGGTGGTAAATTTGGCACTCTGTCAGAATGGAGTAAGCTCCTGCTACTCGCTACTTTTGTTAATGTTATTTGGTGAAGTCACTTATGCCTTTTCTTACTTTTAAATCCAAATTGCTCTGGTCTTGTGTTTATACATTGCCTGAATCTTATGTGAGCATTTTGTGGGTACTTTTACTGAGGTTGGTGGGATTTCTGATTTTTTACGTGACCATATGGCTTTTGCCTCTCCTTTGCCTTTCATACGTATGTGGCTTTTTTTTTTCTTTATAAAATTAAGTCAACCTGCTGGGATCAAACTCATTGCATAGAAGGAAAAAATGTGAGATGTTTCCTGCAAACAATTGATGACAAACTCATTGTACTAAAGCTTGTTGAAAAGGAACTTTTTTTTTGGGGGGGGGGGAAGGTGAGAATAAAGGAATTTCCTCCTCCACCCTTGTGTTGTTGAGCTGTAAACTGATATTGTTGAGAGGGAAAAAAGTAGCAAGGCTTTCGTTTTCCTCAGGATATTATCGTGTGATTTTAGTGAAAACTTTTAAAGATACAGCTGTCACTCTCAAGGTTTCAGCAATTCCATTCAGAATTGAAAAATTAGTTCTTTGCTTGTTTTCAATTTAAAGCATAGTCAATTCAGTTAATTTCCACAAAAGACGTGCCCTTCTGAAGATTCAGAGATTCCTCTGGCTAATTTTATAGTTCAATGAGAATTAAATTTTTTTTACAGTGCTCTTTATGAAGTGGTTTGATAATTATTCCAGCAGATAACTGAGTTTGCTCTGGCAAAACACTAAAGCCACGCGGAATAGAGTCTTGTGTTTTTTCTGAGGAGTATGACTACAACTTGGTTTTGTCAGTCAGCAGCAATTACGTATTTAGCATTTTGGCTTTTTATTAGAGGCTTCTTAACCGAGTAGAGCATCATTGGTGTCTGACACCTGGTGCAAGAAGTTCATTCCTGGTCCAGCCTGACTCCCGTCGAGGGAATGGGAAAATGCTCTTTAAGGGTGGTAGCGGGGTGGGGTATATTCCATTTCTGTATTTATCAGACAAGATGCCTAAACTCGGGTTTGACACTAGCCTTTTTTTGTTTGTGTTGAAGTTACTTTTATTGAAGCACATGGTTAGCAGCAGGGTCTGAACCCTGTGATGTCCTGTGCATTTATTTTACTTTATCAGACTGTGAGTAGGCCCACCATCCCACCTTTTCCTGTTTTCCTTGGTACCCGTGGGATTTCCCACAGACACAAGCTGTTGCAGGAATGCAGATCCCAAGCTCTCGTTCCGACATTTCTCTCAAAACTCAAATTGTCTTTAATTTATTTCCCTGATGGTCTAGTTCCTGTTACCACTCAAGTGAAATAGGAGGGATAGATTAATGCTGCTCTGAATTTTATTAATAGTTCATCATTGCATCCCTAATTAAGATTGGAAATTGGATTTAAGTAATTATATAAACCCATTATAAGATACAGTTTCTGTCCCAAAATCTTAAGTAGACAAAATAGAGAATAAAGAAACTGGATACAGCTCGTTGCTCAGTAGACAACATTGCTACTGAGGGACTCCACAAGGCTGCCAAGTCCCAGCAGAGAACAAGATCATCCTGTCTCTTTGCATACTAGTTCCAGTAAAAGTCAATCCTAAAACATTTTTTAATGGTTGTGATTGACAGGCTGAAGTTCCTGTAAGTCTTGGTTTGACTCTAGGTAGCAAGTCAGATCCTCTAGCACAGATTAAGAGGAGAAGGATGTAAAATGTGGGGTAGGTTCTTAGTTTCAGCCTTCGAGGTTAACTCTCACTGTTTCTGGACATACTTTTAGAAGTCATAACTGTATCCCCCCTGCAGGACCAGCCAGTCAGAGAAGTTAGAAGGAGCCTTCAAAGGTTACCAGCTTTTTTTCCGTTGCAGCAGGGCAGGATCAGGCATATTGCTTATTGCTTATCCAGACTTTTGCATTGCTAAAACTGGGTATTCCTTGGTCGTAGGTGGAACAAATATTAATAGTTTCAAATGGGTAGCATTTTTGGTGTTTCTGGACTTGTGCTACTCCACCCTGAAACTGTCATAAGATGAAGCCTGGGAAGTGGTTGGAGGAAACAGTGAGGCAGAGGCAGGGTGAAAGGAAGCTCTCACGGTCTGAGGCTGGAATGATGTCAGGAAGAATCATTGTTTTGTACTCTTAATTGCTAGCTTGAATCATGCAACCCCAGTTGACATGGGTGGGGAGGTAGTGAGAATGCGGTGTGCCACAGCTGCAGTGATTCATGGGGCAGTAGTGCTCACTGGTTTCTGGCTTACCATGAAAGGTGCAAGGATGATATAAGCAGGTAGCATGGGTTGATCCAAAGCCACTTCGATTTGTTAGCTTGGACCATGGCTCAGTTGCCATATGTGGTGATAATCGACGCAGAATGGCAGTTCATGGCCATCCCATTTCAGTAGAGCTGTGGTAGGGCAAACTTTCAAATCTGCAGTAGCCTCTCTAGAGGCACATGGATAACAATGATTTAAGAAGACCTTGTACTTAGTTCTTACAGCTTTCCTAAAGCATGTCTGTTGTCTACCATATGCTTTGATCTGTTGAAGAGGAGTTTAAAGGAAGATGGCACGTTAAGTTCAAGGCATTGGTTTTAGTGTAGAAGTTGTAGAACATCACCTATATCCTGCAAAAATATGAACGTATGCAAGTAAAAACAAAAAAAGTTAGCCTTTTAGATATGTTATATTCTCAAATCGGTGTATTTTAGTTACCTTATTTGCATGTACTGATAGGTCAACTAAAATAGACTTAAGTACTGGAGCATGGAGATTTTGGGGCTGAATCTTCTCTGGCATCAGAGAAGATTTAGCCAGAGCAATTTGAAAGGGGTTCTGCAGGAGGAGGGTACAGGTTACTTAATTTCAAAGTAAGTTTCCCCTTAATTTCCTTGTTAGAGGCTAACTGTCCCAAAATGTGAGTGGCTTCTGGCTCCTTCCCAAACATTTGACTTGGGTGTCAACTCATCATCTTCATAAAGCTGACCACATGAAGCAGATTGTAAAGGGGTCTCCATGCCTATGCATCTCTTTTCATACAGCTGTTTTTAGTTGTGTGCCTGCTGTTGAGTACTGACTTTTTTAATTGGAAAGGTGCAGATGAGTATTTTGATTTGAAAGCACATGTGCATGGTGGACCATTTTGCTTCATCTTTAGAACAATCATGTAGTTGGAAAGGGATGTGTATGCCAAACATTTGGTTAGCACCATTTGTAGCTTCCTTGATTTAATACCCATTTCAACATATTCCTTAAAGCCTGTTTCATACTAAAGAAAGAGTTGTCTAACAAACTGTGCCCATGGTATGTCCTACTCTGGAAGAGTTTCCAGCAGTCTTGTCAGGCAGTAGAGGCTGTGCAGGAACAACGAAGCCAGCAGAAAGTTTTCTGTCGATTTCAGGTAGATTTGGATTTAATTGCCATTCCCCTACAGATGGTATGACTGATTTAAGATAAGAAGCTGAAATTAGAGGCAGGGGAGGGGGTAGAGAGAGAGGCTGCCTGGTCTAAAATCTGATTAGGGCCACTCCACTGCTGCTTTTGATCAATCTGTTGGTGCTCTAGATCAGAAAATAGGGCTGATCAAGTTTATAGGAAGAATCTAAAACCAGGAGGAAATGTTGTGTCACATGACCCTTACTATTTTTTAGCTAATTAAGACAACTCGCTGGAAAATTTTTGAAATTTCCCTGGTGATACATAACTGGGACAGTATTGAACGTGCAGGGGAAAAAGAAATCTTAAAGGTTGACACCTGTCAACAGAAGCTAAATGGAAAATATGTGGGACAGCACTGCACAAAAGTGATTGAAAATCCCAGGGGTACAGCAGTGAACGACACAAGTTTGAATCAGTAAGAGCTCATAAACATGTTGTAACTTCGGCGGTTGTCTCGGTTAGGGAAATAATGCAGTGATGAAGAGGATTCTACTCAAATACAGTTTCATTTGCCTTGAAACTTACGGCTTTTTATCAGCAACTTCAAATCCAATTAGATGTAATCCTCTGTGGTTTGGAAATTTCACCATTGTCATGCATACATTTTCCAGCTCGGAATCTTACTAGCCCTTGATACATCCATTACTTGCCAGCAGTTCACATTTTTTCCATATGGAAATTCTCCTTGAAATCAGATCTGAGTTTGTGTTCACTTGAATTTCAAATTATTCTCCCTAGTTCAGTTGGTAAAGAGTATCTTGGTCAGAATCCATTTGTAATAAAATCTTGATTTGGTCTGGTCACCATTAACTTAGAGTTTTTCTGATCAGTGAATTATCTTCTATTGCTCGTTTTTACACACTGATTTCTTACCATATACACCCTCCAGCTTCACGTGGCAGCATACACGTTGCTGTTGATACAACTTCAGTCTGTAAGTGCTGCTATAAAACTAACATACTCCTTGCTCCGCCAACTAATTAGCATGACTTTGGCAAGCTGCCTGAGGTCTTTGGGTCTGAATTAACTCACCTGTGCACACTACTTAAAACTAGAACATCACTGAAATATCAGTGTAGTGGTAAACTTGAACAACTGGGTGACAGAAGGAAGGAGAACATCTAAGACAAAGGGATTAGCAGGACAGAAATGCTTTCTTGCTCAAGTCAACGTTTTGAAAGAGAGCAATGAGTTGTTAACAGCCAGCTCTTCTCAAAACATGCTTTGCAGTTGTTGGTTCTTCATCTGCAGAAGGCAGAAAATAAAATCTTGACTGAGGTTGTGCTTTCTTATGCTTCTGTGCACATTTAAAACTTATCCCTCAGGTCCAACATTGGCCAAGTTTTAATCCTTGGGATTGAAGCTCACACGTTCTCCCCTAAGCACCTTTTGTCACTTCATGCAGTCAAGGGATAGCTGATAGCAATGAAAAATGACTTGCACAGGATGGGAGGGAATGTCACACACAGACGAGCTACCTCTCCGAGGGGAGCAAGGCAGTCAAGGAATGCAGCCTGAGCATGCTGTCTAGCCTTACGCCTATCAGAAATGCTCACATGTGCTACCCAGGGTGAAACAGATCAACAGATGGTCCATAATCCACATTCTCTACAAAAATGATCATGTACGTCTCCTAATCCATTAATGAGTGATAATAACATGTTTCTTTTGCTGTTCATAGGACTCTGATTGTGCCTTCTGGCAAGCATGAACAGACCCCCTCTGCTTTCCTCTCTCCCTCTCTAATGCTGCCTTTATGCAAGGTCAAAAAGGAAGGAGTCGTGGCTTGCCATAAACGGAGACAGTGCTCTGGGAACCAACAGGAATCCTTGCTGTTGCTCTGTCAAACTTTTGTAAGTTTACAAGTATTTCTCTTTGCCCTTCAAGCACTCTCTGGGTCTTGCGGAGCAGACAGGATCCTTTGCCATTTATAATAAAGGGTCAGGTCAAATTTTGCCGTCAGTTGTGCTGCCGTGACCCCAGCTGGCATCCAGCCTCACTACCCAAAGTCGATGAGCAGCCCTGTCAGGGAGGCACTGACAAGAGCAGATCTAACATAACTGTCCTATTTTGTCATAAATGCTGCTGCAACAGTGATAGTACATGTGGAAAACCACTATCCTGCCAGAATTCTGGTTTTTATGCTGTTTACCCCATAAGGGAGGCAAGCACGAGACTGTTTCACCTCGGGAGCAAAGCTCTAGAGGGATTCTAACAAATGCTGTACGTGCCGATCTCATGGTCAGGTTTTGACCATGAATATGTTCAGGACTAAGGATGCAAAACCAGACATGCCGAGGAATGTGAGAGTGGGCAGTCCATATTTTATGATTTTTTTTTCCAAGTGGGTGGGAGCTTTCCTAAAATGTGGGAGGTTTCAGAGTGCATGGACAGGAGTGGGAGAGGCAGAGGAAAGCAGGCTGCCACTTTCCACAGTGGGTTGGCACCGAGGCTTATTGCCAGCATTTGCTTATTTTCAATAGTGTGTTAAGGAACAGTAGTTTGCATAGGCTTTGGAAGAGAGAGGCAACAAGATTTCCATCTGAAGACAAGCACAGCTGGGCAAACTTTCAGATGGTACTGTCATAAAGTTTGGAGTCCTTAAGGCCTCCTAGTCTGAAGAGCACTTCATATTTAGCCAAGACAAAAATTGGAGGTAGCGCCCTCTCCTACTTGGCTTTTTTCTTCCACTGTGTTACCAAATTACTCCCCACATATATACTGCATGGTGTGGGCTTTTTTAACCCCCCTGTGTGTACTCATCTTTTTAAGGATGGTATCTGTGATGCTCAGGTTCACCCTGGAAGTCATCTGCTCTGCTTGCAGGGAAGTCTAGCAAAAAGAGCATGTATGGGAAACATAGCTGAGCGTGGAAATGGCCATGACAGATAACTGAACATCAACCACCGTCCAGGGAGGAGTGTCTGGGAGGAAGCTTAACCAGCTGGAGAAAGGATGGTTGGGTTATAGCAATGCGAGTGCTCCCATGGTGGCTTTTTCCTCAGTGGAAAAGGCCAACAAAGTTTGGAAATAGGGCTGGTTGGCAATGCTTTGGCTACCTGAACACAGGTGATGAAGCCATGGTCATGGTGTGTAAGATTTTCAAGGGGGATGTGGAAACATAGATGAGAGTTGACATTTGAGTTGGAAAAATCTGGAGCCAGCTCAGAAACGACAACCAGAGGTTTTTGTCTCTGCTGCGGTGCAAACAGCATCTTCCTGCTCTAAACATTCACTTCCAGTAATGCAAGGGAAGAGGTTACTCCCACAGCCCCCACCCCTGCTATGTCCTCTCTCCTTCACGACAAAAGTTAGGGGGGAGCTTCTTCAGCTGCTTGATAATGCAACAGAGCTTGGACCGCTGTCAGAGCTTTCATCTGTTTTAGTAATTTATTACTTAATTAAGTTAATATCGTGTTCTGCACTGAAGATAAGGCTGTCAAGGCATTGCTTAATTAAGTTTACATCTTGTCCTGCACCAAGGCTGCGGCTGTCGCGGCACAGCCAGCATCACAGCTGGAGGAGCAAGCAAGGAACCAGCCGCTGAGGGGTTGGAGCCCTGTGTTGACATGCCCACGTCAGTCCGAGTTTGCCCTAGGACCCGAGAGAAAGCCTCTTCCCAGCCCGTCGTGACCTCACGCTGGGCTGTGCTCTGGTGGGAACTCTGCGAACCTTCTCCCACATCCCTCATGGCCTCTGGGGCTGGGTTGGGCCAAGTGGGAAGTGAGCCTTCCTCCCCAGGGACACGTCTGGGTTCTCCATCGCCTCGGCCCCAGGCAGACTTCTTGCTCTCGCTTACCCGAATGGCTCACGCATCTGCGCCAGCGAGTGCAGAGGTTTACACCCCGACCTGACCATCGGATGCTCTTTTAAAACTGCTGTTTTATTGCTAGTGCAAGGCTTTCGTTCCCCAGTCTCTTGCAACTACCAGCCGTGCAGTCACACAGAGCCACCAAAGCAGAGCCTGGCCATCTGTCCGTTTGTTCTCCCTCTCTCTGCAATCTCTTTGGCTCTTCAGCCACAGGTGAAGGACCAAGCAATCAGAGGAGCCAGCGGGAACTTAATTTGTGTCTAATCTTCTGCCATCATTCACCTATTTCAATTGCACACCCTTGCGAAGTTCATCAGACATTCATTTGACAGCAGGTCAAACCCATATTCCTTAATAGTAGGAAATGGAAACCAAACACATCCTGCCTCAGTTATTGAAAGCTTTAAAACAAAGATGTCCTAAATGTGATTTCATTTGTAAGTAGAGCAATTTTATCCTGCTTTTGGGTTTGTTCTTTTTTTTTCTTAAGGAAGTAAATATTTAAACAGTTTCTGCATCTGAAGTAAAATTTTTATGACCATCATTAGCATGTATGCAGTTTTGAGTGAATTGGACCCAAAAATAAGCAGAGTTCTGTTCTCTGGGGTAGATTTAGTGGGCACAGTGTTACTCACTGTTAAACCACTTTAGTGGATTTCCTCAGACCTGAGGAAAATAATTCCAAGTCATAAGTTTTAATTTATACTATTAAAAGTGTACAGATTTAAGCTGCAATTGTTGCCTCCTGAAAAGAGTTTTGATCCCGTCTTCTATTTTTTTTTTTTTAATTAATTTGATTCACTTGTGGCAGTGGCAAGTTTTAATGGGATTTCTTTTTAATTAAAGCGAGAGCATATGAATCCCAGAGGGTAGATCCTGCTTTTGTTGAAAACTGCCCTCATGCAAATAGGATGCTGTTCCATTAACAGTGCTGCAAGAAATAGATTTGAGGATTATCAGCAAGGCACGATGCTAGCGCAGTCCTGCTCTAAAAATGTCTGAGATTGAGAGAGGCCCTTCTCCATCTTGATGTCCCTTTTATGAGAGAAGATAAAGGCAACTAAATATAGCGAGGATGGTAGCTGTAGCCGTTGATGAGAGAAGAAAATAAAATTAAAGCTAATGATCTTTGTTATTTGGGAGAACTTAAGTGCTGGGGTATCTTTTCAGTCCCAAACTAAATGCAAAGCTGTGCCAAGCCTGAGCCTCTCATTCTTGTCCCCTGGACTTACATGTCTGTCTGTATAAAGTTGGGAGCGGGAACTTCAGGAATGAGTGCTTAGAAAGCAGGTTTTACAAGCAAAATACTGTATCAATTTTTTTCTTCTCCTCCACCTAAATATATCATCACTTCATTTTGAAGAGGAAGAGAGGCAAGAAACAGGTGAGCCCAGAGCTGGAGGAACCTGCCCAGCTTCCCCGCTTACCAGCTCTTGTGCTTGTGACCTGCTGCACAACCCTGGAGACCAGCAGAAACACTGGATAAAGCCCCCACCCTAGTTCAGTTAATGGCAGATACCTCATCAACTCCACTGTGACCAGAATATCACCTGTTGCCCTTCTCTGGGTATTTTGTTGTTATTACCATGTGCCTTTATGGTGCTTAAATTGTTCAGCTCCGATTCCCAGAAGAAGGCCTATTCTAAGCTTAAAAAAATAATAATTTTGTTTGATTAGATAAAAGGGAAAAAAATCAGCTTACATATATGGGAAAATGCAAGATAAAACCTGTCAGAGGAAATTATATTATGTTTTTGTTAGGCTCAAAGAAATGTGTTTTGTATTGTGCAAACACGAAACAGTTTGCTCTCTTCCTGCACAGCTTGCCATCTTTTTTCTTTCTTTTTTTAATAAAGGTCAGGACTTAGAAAACGCATGTTTTCTGGAACATTTTTATTTTACTAGTTACAGATTAAATAAATCTAGAAATACTTATCTTAGATGTCCTTTTTCTCAGGGACTCTGGCAAAATTAAGAAATACAGTGACTGGTAATCTGACTTTCTTGTATAGCAGCATCCCAATCACTTAATCTTTGCAAGTCCCAAATAATTTGTAAATTACTTTGATAGTGAAATAAGTAAAAATAAGTGACATCTGCCTGAACCTCATCAACTTCAGGAGCTTGGTTAGGGAGGAAGCAAGATGAGATACCTCAGTTTTGATTTTTAAAAACTAAAATCTGATCCATGAGGTTCTGCAAAAGCAAAACCAAATCTTTTTTTGTGTACACATCTTTTAATTCAGTAGCAAGAACGAAATGAAAAACTGTTGACTTAGGTGCCTTTCGTGGCTTGGAGAATAGTAAGATGGTGTTTTCTTTTTATCTATCACTACTGTGACTATTCCATGTGCCGTTAGTGGTCTTTCTTACTAATCTAAATTTCCTATACCTCCTTCTTTACCATATAATGCCAGACAGTCCTTAAAAAAACTTAAATGAACACAGGCTTGATGGGGGAGAAAATCAGTAATTGCTGAGTCATGCCTCATTTTCCTGCAGTCCCAGCTGCTAACCTGTTCTTACTAATCAAGCGATAGAGGCTCTCATCTCAGCATGTTTAGGTATTTGCACGGCACTGCATATTTTATGATGGAAATCCCATGTGAGTTACTGGTTTTTTTAATCAGCCTATCTCTTCTGTGGTTAATGGCTTGGTTGGAGTTTACAGAAACACAGTTTAAAGAGACATTGCAGCAGAAAGAGTTTACATTTGGCCAACTGGGCATGCTGCTGTAATTATGAATGGCTGTAATTAATCCAACATCATCTACTGCAGAATCTGCCTTGAGCAAGAGAAGTCACTGACCATGATGGCTGATCTTTTAATTGCAGGCAGACCATATATGAGCTTGCTGATGTTTCTCAGTGCTTGCAGAGAGTGGGACACAGCATGGTCATTCCTACCCCCAAACAGCCCCCTATGCAATGGGGGACCCCAAGAAAAGTGATGCACGGGCTTTGCACGGCAGGTTTAGAAGAGATGAGTTTGGCATCTAATACACCTGAGGGCCCTGAGATAACTAAGCTATATATGCCCTTCAGCACCTGAAGAGCCTTCAGGGCAACATGGGGAGTCATGACTGTAAACCTGGAATAGGGAAAAATGCTGCCAAGCCAGTGACCACAGTCTGAAATGAAAGCAAACCTAGAACTTTTAAGGAAGAATTCAAAATTAACCTGGCGTGCACGAAGTATTTTTGACCTTCTTTGCATTCTTTTAGTGAAATACTAGTTTGTCTTGTTGTTACAAGTGCCTCTCAAACACATAAAATTGCACCATGCTTCTGATTCAAGGCTACGTGAACTGAGGGCAACTTGTCACATAGGGCAAATGGTGAACATACACTGGGGATTTTCGGTGTGCTTATGGAGCAGAATTTAGCTGCAAAATATTATCATTGTGTTAGGCAATGAGACCTCCCAGATAATTCCTGATCATTACCTCTGTCTCATTCAATCCAGGGGGAAAGCTTTGTTCAAATACAGTATTATGCACCATTTAGAGGTGGGAATTGCTGTTGGGGTACTTTCAACACAAGTCCTGTCGTGCACATTTTGTATTGTTCTTTGAAATAGGAGACCCAGAACTATGGCACATGGCTAAGATCTCTAAATTTACTTAAAAATACAGCCAGAAGGAGTTCTTGAAATACATTTGAGAACAAAAATAGGTCAAGACAAAATGTTTTGCCTTTGGGTTTTCCACTAATAATTTGGTTGCATATGTTTAATATTATAAACCTGATTTTATCCCATAGTATTACCTTTACAGCTTCTGGGTCATGTTCTGCTTTAGCCTACAACATTCTCAGGTCTTATTAGCATGCTTGAGAGCTGCGCATTTTGGTTTTGGAGAGCTAAATTTTGTGATACAGACAGCACTGACATCTACACACTGTTGATTTCTGTGTGTTTGTGAACTAGTCCTAATGCATATGAAGATTTTCGTCTAATTTAAGGCATACTAAAAGCATATGTCTTGCAGAAGATTTTATTTCTGGTTAGGAACAAACAGGGTATTTTTAAATAGAACAGAATAACTTGTCATTGAGGTGACCTTAAAGATAAAACCTCCTGCACTTCATTGTAGCAGGTAAGTTCGGACTCTTCATGTGGAACATGTTTTCTTAGTTGCTTTCCGTGTGCCCTGGGATTTATGACCTGATTATTACACTAGATTTACACCTATGAATTGTAAAGTCCATTAAACTGTTCAATGTTCTCTTATTCTTACATCACTCAAAAAATGCAGCAATGGAAATGTCTCCTTAGGCAGGACTTCATCACCTGGAGGGTTGGGTTGCCTTCCCCCCCGCCCCCGAAGAGTTTTATAAGTCTGTCGGAGGAAACTGTTGGATTTGTGCAAGAATGTTAATGGATCTTTTGACTTGAGTTGTTTTCAACAAATACGACACCTGTTCTTGGCAGAGCAAGAGCAGTGCTTTCCCGGTGCCTGCTTCCAGGGGAGTGGAGCAGTTTTGAAAGGGCCCGTAAATCTCTTATGAATTCAGGGTTGACTAAATGCCATCAACAGTTAAAGCAGTTGCTAGTATAGTCTGCTCAACCTACAGCTGGCCCTTTCTGCAAAAGATGGGGTTCATGGCAGGTCAAGTGGATTGAATAGGGAGAGCTTGAACGTTTCTCATTCTCCAGGGGGAATGGTCAAGATTGGCCCACATGCACAGGTGGGGGGGCATCCTTTGGAGGCACTCTTGGCACTGTACAGCCAACATCTCCCCTTCAATGGGTGAATGGCTCTGGCAATTTGCACCCTGCCATCCAGGGGGACCACAGCCTCTTTCCCTGTCACACATCTCAAAGTACACCGGTCATAGAACAAAATGAGGGGATCCCACCCCTCTGTTCTGTGTGCACATCTGCCCCTTTGGTCTTTCGAGTTAGGTGACAGGAGATGCTTATGTGGCCTTTCATATGCCCCGATATGCAACCAAAATGTGACAGGGTAAGAATACAATGAGAAGAGGCGAGACAAGTTAATTAAGATGAGCAGCTTAGTATTGCTCACAAGAGGATCATATCCTGCCACATAACTGGAATTCTGTCCATCACATAACCAAAATGTAGACGTCCTTTGTTGTATGAGCAAATACACATCCCTTCTGTATGGCAGAGTGCACATTCTGTGATGCATACTGTTCTGGGCTTAAGTGAGGAGAGTTCAGGGCCAAGTGAGGCTAAAGGTTGTATTTTGCATGTTTGCATGGTGCATAGGCACATTGCAGCTGCTTCCCAGACAGAACACTGGAAAATACATGTTATCACCATGCCACGGTGCTTACCAGCACTAAAGGTTCACACAGAACAGGCAGAAACATCAGTGAAATATCTCTTTATTTCAAATGGCCATTGCAGAAGTGGTTTTTGGTTGCTCATTGCTTTGGTGGAATGAGGGGCTATTACGGCAGGAATCACTGGAAATTTCCAGGAGCTTTTGAAGTGAAGAGTATTTTGGCTATTGTACTTCATTGGAGGATTGTTCACTGTGTGAGAAGCAGTGTAAAATAAGTTACAGTGATAACGGGGTCTAGAGGAGATGAAAGGAAGTGCCAGGACTAAGATTCATAGTAAGATAATAGCTTAAGCAGTGCAAGAGACATCAGTGTATATATACTTATAGCCCTCTGTCAAGCAAATTTGGTCTTCTAAAATGAGACCTGATGGGCTGGTGGGAACAGTACTTTTTGCAGTTTGAGGATTGTACACTGGGTCTCTTTTAGCTACCTTTTCCAGAAAGTCATGGGGAATGGTGGTGTACTGGAGAGCCCTGGGAAGAGGCCAACTTGCTAGCTGTGCTTCATCCAACAAGAAGAAGTTTGCTGAATTTGGGTAACACCAGGGTTAAACATCGTTTTGCCGTATTCAGAGTATCACTTTCAGTGAAGCTCATCTTCCCATGTCTTGTGAAGATCAAACAGGCAAGAACAATGCTGCCAATCAGACACTGAAATATTTAGAAACTTCAAAAATACATTCAATTGCTGTCAGAGTGCTCAAGCAAAGGAGAGGTGGAAGGTTGTCGGGATGGCTTGATGCAAACTTTTAATCCTCTGGAATCTCTTCCATCTTTAGATTTCTTGTCATTGTCCATATCATTTTTTTTTTTCACCATAGTGTGTCTGACTCTGAAAGAAGCTAAGTGAGAGCACAAAATACCATGCCCAGCTATGAAACCAAATTACCAGGCTTTTAGTTCATACAGGTTGGTCCTCTCCAGGGAACTTTCAGGCAAGGCAGCTGGATCACAGCCAGCCTTTTATTTCAGCCTTTGTTGTCAGCACAGAGCACACCTTTTTGCATTTCAAGATTGTTGTTCATTTACAGATTTACAAATGCATTTTCCATTGAAAATCACTGGATAGCAAATCAGGGAGCAAATGCTTCCGTTACCTCATTATCCTAGAGGAAGGAGATATTCACAAGTGTCTGCGTATCAGCTAGCACAAGTTGGAGCTCCATGCTTCCTACTGGTCAGGAGAGGTGTATGTGCCCCCTGTTATGCACGACTTAAAAGTGTATTAGAAGATAGCTCACCTTCTTCCTGGTAAAGGATTTGAATATGAATGTGCCAGAAGAAATAATAAAATCGTTTACAAAAGCTACTTACATACCAGCACTGAAGCATGGAATTTTAAGAGGCTCCTCGATTACCTGTGCCTTGTTGAAAGGACCTTCAAGGCAAGGGAGACATTTTGAGGAATATAGATCAGAGTCTGTCCTCGTGGATGTTCCTCTGAGACACAAAGATTTAGACTGTTCGTGTCTCCCACCCCATTCACTGGGGAGTGGTGCTGTGCTTCAGTCACTCACTTTTGCTTCCCTTGCAGTTCCAAGCGGTGTTTGCTTTGAAGCAGACAGTCCATCATCAAAGTGTACGGTCTAAGGCAGATGGAAATTGTAAAATGAGCAAGGAGGAAAATAAGGAGATAGAAGTAAGTCAGTTTTTTCATACCACTGTCAGCTTCAGCTTCAGCAAGAGTGGATGAAAACACTTGGGCAGGCAGGAAGGTTCAGCAGTGCACTTCAAGGACAGGCAGCAGATTTCTCCTGTCTTTTTTGGATTTACCTTTACTGTCTTCTCCTAAGGCAGTGTTGCTAAGACAGGGATTGGAAGTGGGGCAGAGAAAATGAGGTGAAGTTTTCTTAGACCTAAATATTATATTGCTATGACCCAAGAGAAGAAGAGAGGGGGGAAAAAAAAAAAAAAGAAAAAGTATTTTCCTAACAGAACTGGTAAGTTTGTGAGAAACAGTGAACTTTGTTATTTAGGCTTCTTAATTTAGCTGATTCAAGATCCTGAACATATCTGTGAATATGCATAAATGTTTTTCTGCAGGATCACTTCATTTTAATCATGCTGTTCAGTGTCTTCAAAGCAGTAATGGTCTCAAGAAGACCCACCCTTTTCCTAGGTTACTTTTTGCGCTAAGCATCCATGAATGAGCTGAATACAAAGATTCAGATATAAAGCAGATTTTTATGCACACAGTTACTCTTTTAAGTAAGAACTTTTGTCTCGTACATTACTTCTCATAATTTTTCAAGAACGTCCCCTTATCTTTTTCATACCAGTTACTCCCTTGAATATATACTTTTTTAAAGCGTCATATGCTTTTTCCTTAAAGGCACATGAAAAATGTCCTTTTTGGCTAATGAAACTGTAATATATGCATATTAAACTCTTTTAATGGAGCTTAAGGAATCATAGAGGATGCCAAACGTGAAACGTAGCATGAGAGCAGTGAACAGTAGAGCAGTTGTCACTAAGAACAGCCCTTGTGTGTCGAAATACACTTACTTTATAATTAACCTATTAAAATGCCTTAATAACACTTTAATAATGCTTCCTTACTTTCTTTTGACCTTGGAGGCAGTCACACAGGTCAGTCACACGCCTGTGGATTGAGGGTGAGGCTAGCAGTTTTACACTGCGCACCCTTTGGGGAGAATTCAGTACACACAACAGTGTTTAGCGTAAGGAGGTGGTGTGGGGAGGAAGGACAAAACTAGACAGCAAACCACGCATGCCTGCTGTTATCTAACGCGGGTGGCCCTTCGTCCTGTCCACCTGCAACATTAACAAACCAGCATCCCAGGACTTGACCTCTGAAAGGAGGCAGGCAAGGGGAAGTAGGGTTGCTACTTGGATCCTCTCTTGCTTTTTCTGGTCGGTCTTCAGGCACGGCTTTTAGGATCTTACTTCAGGTGTTTATTTCATATGGAAAAACTACAGGTGGATCTGCCGCAGATTGCCACAGGCGCTCTGGAATTTATATTGCCTTTCTGATCTTGGCCTTTTCTCCTGTGTAAAAGGGGCATGGGTTTAGCAAAGGTACTTAACATCTCAGCAGTGCCTTTGCTTTGTTCCCACTGAAGTCAGGTGAAGCTCTGCACCTGAGTTCGATCAGATAAACTATGATTAATGGATTAGGTGAAATTGGCCCATGTTGGTGCTTTTGAAAAGGACTTCTCCCATAGTGCTTCTAAGATATACCAGACAGCATCTCTTACCTCTGGCAGAGAGACCTCTGCCTGAGCAGTGAGAAAAGGCCAGTGAAATCACAGGGATTAACAGTCCTGGTAGGGACAGCAGCAAAGAATGAGAAAAATGGGGATGGGCCAACAGGTTCTCAGCAGGCTTGGCTGGGAGTCCTGGGGCACAGCATTTCTTGTGTCTCCCTCAAACGGGTCTCTGTCACACCAGATGCACCCAGCCATTCCTGCTTAAGTTGGGGAAAATCCCTGTGCTGGCTCACAATTTAGCTTGCCTGCCAAGAGGAATAACACCACCTCCAGCTGCTACCTGTAAACATGGGACAGAGTCCTGCAGCTTCATGCAGAGCAAATAACCAGTCTTACCTTTGCCTGAACACTTCTTTGATAATTGTCCTTTAGAATAAAAGAGAATAGCTTTCCTTTTGACTCAGCAAACAGACGTGGTTGTGCTCAACATGGGGGGATAATAGTCATTATCAAGTGTGATGAAGTGCTGTCCAAGTCCTTCATCCTGATAAGCCAGTGGTGAAGAGGTAACAACGGTGTGATAAGTAGTGTCAGGAGGAACTGGAGGACTTACTTAGCTTATGTGGCAGGTAGGTTACAATTTCAAGTATCTACTGCCCCTCCTAAACAGGTGGCTGAGCTGCTTGTAAAGCATTTCCAGAGTCCCTGCCCTTTGTAGCATGATGCCCCAAGGCCATCCTTAACCACAGAGTAGCTGCACAAGAGAGTGCCATTATTTGTGTACAGCTGATTAGCCACCATGCAGAAGAGGATATGAGCAAAACACCGTGCCACGGGATCCTGCCCCAAATCTCCCCAATGCATGCACCTTCTTAAAGGCTTTGCCTTTGTCTGCTGAGTGCCTGCTCTGCCTGTGAACAACAGCCTGCCTACAGCATGGATGTGCTCAGCATTTGCATGAGCTCAGTTAAATCTTCCCTGAGCCCTTTCCAGCAGTCAGGCATCTGCAGAGAACTGGGATACCCCAAAATGGTGGCCCTGCTGAAAGTGGTGCCATGCTGCGTTGTGAGCAATCCTCTTTAATGAGAGGAAAGGATGCCAAGCAGTTCCAACTGCACAGCAATACAATGTATAATCTAATTATGCTAATAATCCAATCTGGTTCTTCAGGGGGAAATTCAAGAGTCTATTATAAGCAAGAAGATATTTTATGGGGTTTTTTTTCCCGCTAACATCTATGAGGGCCAGGCACAATTGGTTACTCTTCATTAGTATCCTTCAGAGTAAGCATTTGTGCTGATCTGTCCTCCGTTTCTTTTCCTTCTGGCCATGAACAATTGCCTCCTCAGCCCCAGCAGTTATCAGAGAAAACCGCAGTGGGACTGTCAGAAAAATTTATAAAACCCACAAACAGATAAGACTCAGCCAAGAAACATAAAGTGGGACATGTTCCCCACTTTCTGTTTGGTTTTAACTTGAATTGCGCAACGGAAATGCTTCTCTCCAGCTGTCTGGAGTTCTTTAATATCTTAGTGAAGACCACATGCAATGACAAAATTGAATGTTATGAGCGCCATCTTTTAATTAGTCATCTTGCTCCGTTTTTCCCTGCTTGTACACCTCCACAGTCTCAACATCAGCCTTCATCTCTGAAGGGAAGTTGCTGTGTCTGTTCCCTTTTGGCTCTTCCACACCTGTGATGCCTGCTTCAGTTTCAGCTCCCTCCACCTGCCTCCACCAGTTAATCAGGAGCTCCAGAGGGAAGCAGGGAAAGGTGTCACCAGCACATCCACAGCATCCCAGACCCTGGAAATTGTTCTCCCATGGAATAAGGTGTAAACCTAAGAGGAAGCTCTCAAGGAGCCATTGTTGCAGCCTTCCTTCCCAGGAAGATTTCCATGCTTAACCTACTAGAAATAAGAAAATAAGCTAGGTTCAATGACAGCCATGGAGAAGTGCTCCAAGAGAAGTACAAACAGTTGGCTTTGTTTCATGTGCCTCCATTTCTTTCTTTTTCACACCAGCACCATTTGAAGGCAGACACCTTATTGCTTGACTGTAATAGAAAAGTGTTTCAATTAACTGAACAAAAGCCCTGCACTGACCTTGACTTCCCTTTGTCACACTTCATACAAAAGGCGCAGGAGTAAAAGCACCATTAAAACCAAGCCACAATTGTTAAAGAATAAATACAGATTGAAAAGGGAACCACAAAAATGGTTTGGACATGGTCTCTGTCTGAGGCTTTTAGGATACATAAAATGGGTTGGATGGTCTTTCAAGAATGGGTTTGTTTCCCAAATTAAGGGCGAAACCATTGGAGAAACAGCAAAAGCTGGGAATGGCATCTCAGAGAGGGAAGATGGTGGCAGCAAGGTAATTTTACTGTCTCTAAAGATGTGGGTGGTTCCCTGCTGCTTGCTGGTCACTATCTTGTTCACAGGCTGGCGTTGGTAACCTGCACTATGCATTGCAACTCATTTCTGTGGATCTGCTTCCACCAGAGACGTGCTAGGAAACAAAATGGTTGCATTTCTCCTAGGCTGTATGCAGCATTGCTAATAAGACGTGCTTCATGGAGAATACCCTGGTGGAAGCAGTGTAGAGGGAGCGCGGAGGGAAGCCTGTGACCTCCAGGGAGGGAACAGCAGTGGGTGGGCAGAAGAGGGTGTGGAAGTGTTGCTATGCCTTCAGGATAGCCTTTGAGTGGGCTTGGCACATTTCAGCGCTGGGCTGTCCATGCCTTCTTCCCACCCAGCACTCTGGAACAGTGCCCGTGGAGCACTGGGGGGTGAGGAGGGCTCTTCAGATGAACCCCGTGGAGGGAAAAGCTTTCTGCCTCCAAGCTCACTCTGCCCTGTCTCAGCTTGCAAGGGCTGGCTCAGGCCCCGTCTGGGCATCAGAGCCGGTGTATGGGCTTTACAATAAATATCAAGCCACACATGTCTCCAGAAAGCCCATTAACACAAGCGGCGCAGCAGTGGAAGTATGCTCCTCAAGCTTGGTCGCTCCCAGTGAGTGGACCTGGAAGCACAGGAGAGCCCGATTTCGTAAGAGAAATTCCTAGGTGGAGTTACGTGCTGAGAAACTTGTTCAGGCTGCAACATTTATCTTGTTTTGATGGTATTTTTTTTGGTGGTGCTCCTTAGAAACCAAATGACTGCTTCCTTTCTGGCTCAACAAGGCACTCTTAAACAATACTAATCAAACAGTGTCAGGGCTTCCTTTTAAATGTTGCTTCTGACTTAAGAGGTGGGCTGCTACTTGCAGCCAGCACTCTGGCTAGTTATATCCAAAGGTGCTCTGGTTAGTCAAAGCGTCTGTTTCCATGCAACTTTGACTCTCACCTGTCCTTTGCTTTTGTTTGCAAATTACACAAGGTAGGAAGAAGAGTGTTTCTGTTTTGCTTTCCTTGCCAACGGCAACAGTAATAGGAGCACACAAGGCACTGTCCTTCTGCATGAGGGCAGGGGTGTCTCTGAAATAGGCTGAAGGGATGTGTGGGCAAGTGACAACACTGCAGTGCTGCGTTTAAGAGTAAGGAAGAGAAATCGGTGAATTGATCTTTTTCTTGTTTGTAACCTTTCAATTGAAAACCAGATCACATACCTCGTATTTACCTCAAAGTTTATCCGTGCTTTATGATTATTGTATTAGCTACCAGATTTAAAAATGAATGTGTTTGATTTTGAATGAACTAGCTGAATGATCAGCTGCAGGAATCTTGACTTTCGTGGATTGGCTCTGTAGCAGTTGTTTATTCTTGCACCTTAGAAAATACCTTGAGGTGAAATGTAGCTATTTTCCAGGGACGAGAGTATCTCTCCCTATACAGCACCACCCAGTTCTGGGAAGTTTGGATCCTAGCTGAATGTTGGTGGTTGTCTGTGAAAGATAGATAAGATCAGTCTCTCTATCTGAATTGCTCTTATCTATCAGATCTTCCTTCTTTTTGTGTTATGCCCATCACTGCGAATGGCAGCTGCAAGCACTGGTAAAACAGGCCTGCAAACAACATCATACCTCAGCCCAAAACTGTTGCATGCACAGAAGCAACCTCTTGAACTGAATCTGGGATTTTAGACTAATTTATCAACATCTCTCTTCACATGTACTCAAATGACAGTGTTTCAGCCATAACAGTCATCCATAGAAGGCACAGCTGGTCTCTGTGTCTTGAGCCAAAGGAGCCTTTGTGGCTGTGTAATGAATAGCCACTCCTAGTATCCATACAGCACACCCAGCCAGCTGGATGCAGGAGTTCGTGCAATAACCATATGGCTACCAGTTAAATACCAGTAGCAAATATTTTGTCTTAATGCATTGTGGCTACTCACTGTGGGCAAAAAAAGCAGCATGTAACAAATGATGCTGCAAAGGCATCATGGTATGGCATTAGTCAGGGAATTAGTCCCACTGCTGGGTTTCCAGGCAGTTGCTAATGCCTGGAGTGCTTTCATCCTTGAAAATGCTCCATATCATAAGTGAGACTCTTGTGCAATAGCAATCTTTATCTGTCCTGGCAGGGACAAAGTGAAATTTTGTGCAAGCGACATGAAGTTATTGTTAACAGTAAGTGCATACTGCGACACCAGACACCCACTTGTGGGCACACATGGCAGGAATAGATCTCCGTGTGCGCCAATACAGACATACACACATGTGCGTGAGCGTGCACAGACATCTGTGTTACTGGGTGCGTGCACCAAAGCAGCCTTCTGCCTCCGTCTCTCCCCCTGCAAAGGTTATTTCCCATAATTGCGCCCCACAGCCGTGACATCTGGCATAAGAGAAAGCTCTGACTAGCTCAGCCTCTGTCTGCTCTGGGCAGACGCTTGTTAAGCACAATTAATGCCACGAGGAGAAAACTTCAGTCGCCATAAAGAAAACTCAGATTGTGCTGCATGTTGGAAACACTGTAAGTGGGTGAAGCTACCTATTAGTACTAAATAGAGGCTACTGTCTCACAGCCTCTGTCTGCTGATGGGAGCAGGGAACGTGCGCACAGGCGTCCGTAGTTATTGTCAGAGAAGGTCTTTTAGTAGAAAGCCTTCAGTGTAAGAATTTCTCTAGGGGTTCAAGAGGCAGTGCAGTAACTTTTCATAGCTTACATATAAATGGTGCTTCATTATAACTAATTAATGAACAGAAAATGAGGGGATTTGTACAAATCTTGTTACAAAATTTATCCGTTTTTAAAGGGATCGGGCTAAAAGGCAGAAGAAAAGAATCATTGTACTGGAGAATTAGAGGAAAAGAGTGTGCCCTAAGGCAGTTGAGTGCTTTGCACATGATGGGAGGCTGTTGTTGCTGTTGAGATTTAAAATAGGATGAGACTGTGTATTGATAGAAAATGAAGAAATGACTGGGGCAAGCTAGAGCAATGCTGAGCATTCATCAAAACTCTACATAAAATACCTGACACAACTTGAGCGACGTTTAACCAGAGTTGAGTAAATGGGATATTCATTAATTGAAATACCAGGGAAGAATTTGACATGGCTGGATTTTTATTGAAGTTTGTCCAGCTGATTTTTACCTCTGTGAAAACCAAGCTGCCGAGACCGTTATGTTGTCATTGCATCTCTTCTTCTTGAGACGTATTTCTACATGGGGTGAATTCACAGATCCTTGTTCCTTACCCACCAGTGGTTCGGCAGTGGTCTTTATGTGAGGATACAGCACCTGAATACGTCCTTTGGAGCCAGAGTTTGTCTTTCAAAGCCCTGAGCAGGGCATAGGCCATTAGCAGCTCACTGCAGGAAGGATAGGACCTAGGCAAGAAAAGACACACTTTTGCAATAAATTGAAAGGTCAAAATAAGGTAGGAAGAAGCCATGAAGAGTTAGGAGGGATGAGGCTAACGCACTGCAAGTTTCTAGGATTTTGGATTGCGTGGAGCTGGTCCCAGCTGCCCAGACTTACCCAAGTTATGTTTAGAGACTATTTACTTTGTACTTTTTGCATATGGGTGCAAAACCTACCTGCTCCAAGGAAAAGCAGATGAGTTTCAGGCTAATGTTTCACACTGCCAGCTTTTTCTCCAATGAATTGTGTGATCCAACACATTCTTTGGCACAAATACATATCGTGTTACTCCTATCCCCTAGGAATAAAGAGAAGATGTAACATAGAAGCCATTATAAAACCATGGCATACAGCTGGTGAACTTCTTCACGCGGCTGGTGAACAGGAACGTCTTCATGTGGCTGGGGCTGCCTGGGACTTTCCAGTTGGGACCGTGCCTTTCCCTTTTCCCTCTTTCCATTCCTGGAGTGCTTGTAGTGAAAAAGTCAATGCACATGAGACCCAGATGTAGGTTTTATGAGATGTTTTAGGAGGGAGGGGGAGACTGAGTGAGCAGACAAGCGCAGCAATTTTTCGCCATACCCAGCTTCCCAGCCCCAGAAGAAAGCATGCCAACGGGCGTTGTTCTGCAAGCACCGAGACCCGCCTGACCATGCATGAATAACCTCTGTTAAACCTTCACAAGGCCAGCATGCATTTCTCTGCTTCCCAGCCCTGAAATCAACACGGCAGAGAGCCTTTGATTGCCTGTGGATAGCGTCAGCACCCCTCGCCCACGCCTGACGCTGTGCCAGCAGTGCCCGAGCCGTGCTTGGCTGTGCAGAGGAGGTGCTGGCAGAGGGGCCAGGGTGCAGCAGGGAGTGAGGTGCGAGGAGGGATGGGGCTGGCTGGGGGTCAGGAGGCAGCAGGAGCTGGTGCTGGTAGCGGGGGGGGTGTGGTGCTGGATCCAGGGAGGCTTGGATCCGTATTTATGACAATTATTTATTATTTACTGCTTTCTGCAATAAAGCTTGGCAGGGCAATGCCTGAGAACTGGTGGTCTGAGAGATGATTGATTTTGTGGCCGTGGTGGTACAGACTGCTCCGACACGAAGCATCAGAAAGAGCATGATGCAAAGGGAGAAGGGATTTTCTCCCCGAGTTCCCCAGTGGGTTGTTGAAACTTTCTGCCGTGTAAACAAAGCAGTTGCGTGAGCATCCTCTGTTTCATTTTTCCCTTCTGATGCCATTTCATGCAAAGGAAATGAGCTGCAAGTGTTTAGCTTGGCACAGTAACTCTGGTAATCGTATCCAGGGCATAGAGTAGCATGGGCTGGTGCTTAATCATTCGCTCATTAGCTTAGTGTCGTTTGAGCTTGGAAGACAAATAGAGGGTAAGAAATTGTGTCAGCCTGTCTGACAGGAGCAGGTATAAAACGGTTCAGGAAGGACGACATACTTTCCAGGCTGCTTGGTGCACTAGCTCATTGCCTTTCCAGCGCAGCTGTTGCTGCTGCTACCAGTTTTGGAGGAAATGTCTATATTTGAAGTGCCCATCTGCTTGTAGCTGTTGTCATCTTTTAATTGGTGTAATCCTGTCGGATGAGAGTAGCACAACTGTGAGCGTCTTCTGCACTGTCACCCGACTGCCAACACCTCCTGTGTCACGCACTCTTTTTGTCTGTACACTTTCTGTATAGATACCTTCCTTATGTAACCAGGGAGTCCCTTGAGGGCTGTCTTTACTTATGTGGCCATACAAAGAGGATTTCTCCCCTCTCCGGCTATGATTACTTACCAGTAAGGGCATTTCCAAAAGGGATAGGGACACATGAACACCGTTGTAGGCACCGCTGGTAAGACCATACCTGGAACACCATGTGCATTTCTGGCCACTCATGCTCCAAAAATATGACTTGACATTGCAGTGGATGCAGGGGGGCTCTGTGTGGACAGCAGGGAGATGAAAGCCTGACATGGAATTTGAGATTAAAGGAGCTTTTCTTGTTTAGTCTAGAAAAATGCAGACTGGGATATATCAGAAGTTTATGTATGCGTTAGGGAAGGAAACACCAAGAAGAGCAGTAGGTTACTACACCAAATGGTCAGTACTGGAAAAAGAACAAACAGGGTGGAACTAACCATTAGTAGACGTAGACTAGAAACTAGAAGCCAGCCCTTAAGGATCAGACTAACACTTCCATGGCAACAGTGCGGACAAATTTTCTTATCTGTTTTTAAGACAGAGCTTGAATAAGTTCATGAAGAGGATGAGCTGACGTGCTTTCCTGCCATAACAGGTGATGGGACCGGATGACACAGGAGATCTTGTTTCCTTCTTGTATCGGTCTATTCACAACATGCATTTATTAAAGTTCCTGCAGCAATTCTGCAGTGGAGCTTGAGATGCTGCAAATGGAAAGCACATTCGTGGATTTGAACTGTACACAAACATTACTTCAAACTATGAGCTGAACCAGTTTCATGTGATTAGGAGGGGGATGCCTAGCTGGTGGCTTGGTAGCTGACCACCCAAGGTAAACGCGGTGCGTAGGAAACTGCAGTGTTGATTCATGCTGGGTGGTGTTTGTGTTTGTTCAGTTGGAAGCTGAATCCAGCCAGACATGAACCACTTTTTTTCCTTTTTACTGAGATTACTTTTCAGCCATATCACCAGACCGACAACCAAAACCAGCATGGCCAGGGAGGAGGTGAGTAGGATTACAGCAACTCCTTTAGGACTGGCTTGCACTGCCGTGTGACCGTGGCTACCTGTTCTCCTTGCGTCAGTATCAAACCACAATGCCAGCACCATTATAAGTGCTGTTGGGCTAATGAAAAGGCTGTTTTTCCATTGTGATGCTACACATGATCCCGACTGTGGTTATATAAGTGCTTGTGACAATTTCTGCCAAACCACAAGAGGTTGCACTTTTGTGATTAGTGCATAATCTCTTGTGTAGGCAGCCCAGGGACAGGTTTGGCATATTACCTAGGGAGGAACACCCTAGAAAAGCTGAAAAGGAGAATCATTAGGCAGCCATTCAGTATCTTCCAGGACAGCCAATTTACATTCATCCCACACTACCTTCTGATGCGGATGTGTTCCTCTTGTTCTTTTCATACTGGGTATCTCAGAAATACTGAGTTAGGAAGCTATATATATATAAAAAATCCTGGTTACAGTGAAGAATTTAAGGGAGTTTCCTCTTCTACTAATTGTTTCGGGATTTTTGTCATCTTTCCCACTTTTACAAGTGTTTGGCTTTTGGTCTTTCAGAGGTTAAAAGGTGGGCAAGCAGCAGTTGGATCTGATTTGAAAAGAATATGAGTGAGAATTCAGGATTTCCTGCTTAGGGAGAGCCATGTGAATACCAATGAATGACCCCAGTCCAAAGCTCATTGCACTGTACAGTTAGATACCCATTTAATTCCCTGTGTTTTGAGCCATGCCTTAAAAGCACAGGTTGCTGAGATCCCAGAGCTAGACTGTGGCTTGCAAAATGTCTTCGTGCATTTGGTGGCAGGATTTGACTGACAACATGCTGTAAGCTCTTACAGACCTTCGCCAAGTCATTTTCTGTATGATGTGAAAATAATTCATGCCTCTGTATCAACACTAGTTGTATGCAGTGCACAGAATGATGTGTTCAAGGGACGTTTTGCATCCAGCGGCTGATAAGATCTTAGTCTTCATGATCTCATGCATTCCTTCTGAGAAATGTAGTCAAAAGAGCCACGCTCATGTATAGCTGCGTTGCAGAGCATTTGGACAAACTACATCTTTCTTACACCCTTTCTTACTGCTTTTCCTTTCAAACAGAAGGTAGAAAATTGTGCTCCTCAAGTTTCTGCTGTTTATGTGAATTAATCTTTCCAGACATTAGTCCACCCCATAGTCACCTAGTTAGCCTTTTTTTTTTTTTTTTTAACCTTTCTTTTCAGAATAAAGGATTTTTCTCTTGATGGGATAAGCTTTTCTAAGTATTGAGAAAATTACTTTGGTACTGAGCAACTTCTTGCCTATGCTCTTCTTGAAATATTCCTTACTGTATTACTCCTTGGAGCACCAAGTATCAGCTGATGTTGTAATCACTACACAGTGTGTTTTCCCAGAGATGGCACTTTTTTGTTAGGAGGATGGACATTGAATAATAGTAGCAGTGTTGTATCCACAGAGGTTTACCGGGCAACAAGGGAGATGGGTTTTGTAGAAAGAAGCAATAACTTTTATCAGACTGACCGAAAGAAGTAAGAAAAAAGACCAATGTTTTAGGCTCAGCACCCTATCATTGGCTGACATGCATGATAACTTGACATTCTTCCATGAAGCCACAGGACATTTTTCAGGTTTGCAAGCTCCAGGCTTCCCATTCAGGCCCCAAATAAAACTTTGCTGTTTTTTCCAAGCTTTTTCATTTGTGTATGGAAATATGCTTGGCCTTTGGGATATGTGATTGGAAAGGACAGGCTCCTCATATTGCTGTCATTGCGTATTTTTGGTGTACTGTCTGAGATCTTACATAGATTGGTGATAGAGATAACTTTGAATCTGATCCTTTGTGTCACATATAAAATGGGGATAATAAAATGATGTGCAACAGAAGAGGTAAGATGAACAAAGTGATCAATTTAAATCAGGAGATTTAGAGACTGGCAGCTTTAAAAGTTCTAGCTCACTCCTTTCCAACCAGGAGGTAGGAATGGAAAACCAGGTCTTTGTTCCTGTAGGAGGACTCTTGCCATAGGGAGGGAGGAGCAGTACAGTAGAACCATAATAATAGTAGTAAAGATAATAATAATAATAATAATAATAATAAAGCAACAAATACTAGAAATACCTGTCACTCTTTCCTGAGGAACTCACCAGGCTGAATTCTTGGGCTTTCTTATTCAGTCCTGCAGTTCTTGTTATTACAATATTGTGCTCATGAAGTTCAGTAATTACAGATTGAGACTACGCAGGATTAGACTCCTAAGTACTTTTGCTCAAATTTCAGATCATCAAACCATGTATTTTGCTGTTGCCAAACCTTGCAATTACTTAAAGTCTTTGAGTGCTCATTTCCAGGACTGAGAGCGCCTCTGGCTCCTATATAGCAGTGTCCTATGCCAGCCAGGCTACATTCTGTACAACAGGTACGAGTCCAGTTTTCTACCTTTTGTAAGGGAAAAACAGAGCACAGTGATGCGTTATTTCTCACACCAGTTTTGTGTTTGCACATTGCATACAGCATGGACAAAGGCAAAGGCATTTCAGGAAATTTCAAATGTCTTGGTGTCAAATGTCAGAAGTGGTGAGCAGAGGAAGGGCAGCCGAGGTCTTCCTCACACTGCTGGGACTGTATCTGCAATACAGTCTGCTGCATGAGACATGGCATTTCAGTGGAGCACTGAGAGACCAGGAAAATGCAGTGAACTGTTTTAACGGGGAGTAAAATGAAAAATGAAAACCGAAAATCTTGAGTGTCTTTTCCTCGGGTTCTTTGAATACCAAAATAAAAAAAGATACGATATGGGTACTTCTCTCACATGCTGATTTTATGTGAAAGATTATTTTTCCCGCATTCTTCAAAGAAGGAAATAAATTAGCAAGTGTCCTCAACTTGCAAAATATGCTGTAAACACCTTTCTGATAAAAAGCATGGTGAGATGAAGTGATTTTTTCCAAGACGTCAGTGCCCGGGATTGGATTTGACCTTGTAATTCCAGTCTAGTATTTTAGCCACATGCATTTTTCACAGCAGGAGGTTTCGTCTCTTTGATGCAGTGTCTCATCTTCTTTACTCATGGACACTGGAAGACAAACAACTTTTATGGCTTCATCAGCTTGAGTAAGTTCTTATCCTTATCCAAAGGCTTTGTATTTATTGGGAAATAAAAGGAGGTGTAGAAAGCCAGCACTGGTAAATCCTGTGCTGTCAGAGTCTCACAGGAAGTCAAATGACCCTCGCTTGAGAAACACAAACCACAAAATGTGGGTGTGATATTTATTGGTATGTGCTTTGCATTCTCCTGCGAGGACCGATGGCATTTTGCATTGCTACTGTAAAGCCTGCCTAGCTTTTCCAAGAAGATTTCAACACGAACTCTTCTGAAAACAACCCGCTGGAGAGAAACGCTGTGAGGGTTAGTATTTTGACTTCTGACTGAGTCCTGGAAAGCTCTTCCCTGGTGTTAATGATTTCTGGTAAGAGGGAAGAAGGATGGGCTTTCAGACGCAGTGGGCATCCATTAGCGTGTACCGTCAGTATCAGTAGACCCCCACTTGGATGGCACAGTCACAGCTCTTTGTGGCTTCCTTTAGTGTATCTGTTTGTTCACCGTTTCTCCCTGAAGACAAGTCAACAATTGTATTAACTTTCTGGTCTTGGTATGGGGGTGTTTATATTAATTCCCTGACATCAGTGGCTCAGTGATCTGTCATTTAAAATCAGCTATAGGAGGAAGCTGTTTCAGTAGTCCTGGTTTTTTTTATTAAAAAGAGAGGGGGGAAAGCCCAAAATGAAAGGGGAAAAAGAGGGCTAACTTTAGCAGAAAATAAGGAGATTATATTTGTATGGGTGCAAGGTCACAAAAGCTCAGATTATGTCTTTTTAACTGTTTACCTGTATGAATATTTCTTAATGCAAAAAATGTAAAAGCAGCTTTAATGTGTTGTTCACAGTTAAGTAACTATCCTAAATATGGCTGATATATCACAGTATTTTGGCTAGCAATTTCTGAGCTATTCAAGAGCACTCAGTTCATCTGCTAGGAAAATCAAAGATCAGAGGTCTTCTTTCTAAGCAGCTTGTTTAATAGTCTATGTTAGGCCAAAACGTTTTGTCGTTAGGATTTTTTTGGGGATCTCCTAGGTTTCAGGTGCTTTGGGAGACTTAGTTCACTGTTAACTCTGCAGAATTGTATCTTAGTACTTAGGTTGATCCGTTCTGTATCTATATCCTCATTTACCTTCAGAATTAAATCCTGTGATACAGGCTTCAGAATGTAGGTAATGAGCAAGGCAGACAACCTTTAACAAAAAAGGAAGATATTAAGAGGCTTACAGGATGAAGATGCATGTGGACAGGCTTGTTTCCATTCCACGGCAGTTGTTTGCATATCTGGCCATGAGAAGGTTCAAAGGACATGTGGAATGGCCGTTTCTCACCAAAATCCACTTTCCTACCCTTGGCCATGCTGCGGTAACTCGATGTTACTTCAGCAGAAGGTACTTCATCTATTTTGTGTTTGTAACCTAAGTCCTCTTGTAATCCATGTTAGAGTCACGTCCAGATTCTTACTCAGGAACAGGATTTGTCATTTGGTTGGTATAAAAACATACTAATTGGTGAAATATTGGCCATGGTACCTGGGTTTGTTCTGACTTAAATCACTTTCAGCTACTGAAGAAATAACCAAAGTAATTTGTTGCTTCCAAAATTGACTTCAGAAGTGCCAAAGCAGGAGGTCAAAATACAGAGAGAGGTGAAAGAAAAGAGTTGCTCCTATGACTGGTTATCAAGTAAAGTCACCTCAGTAAGATGAGCAGAAGCCAGGGCTTTATGTACTGTGCAGTAAAGGTTGTACAGACGTTGTTAAAGCCACTGCTAAGTGATGTATGTAGTGTGTAATTTCAATAATTTTAAATAGATCTGCACTTTTACATTTTTTGAATCGGCGCCGCATCCGTGCTAATGGTGCATGTGCAACAAATACGAGTATAGTAACAGACTTCTCAGCTGAGCCAGAGCTCAGGTGTGTGTTTGTTGTTTGCCAAGTACTTGGTGAAATCAGCACTTCAGTACTTGTCTAGGTTTTTTTCACAGATGTCTATCACTTCACTGTCAAGAAAGACAAAATATGTACGAGGAGATATATTTTCTCAGAGAATTTTTTTAACAAAACCACCGAGTGCATGGGAGTGCTTCTGCTGGTATTCACGCTGCAGCAGGACTTGCAGAACTGCATTATGACTATTTTCAGTACACAGAGCTGATGGGGAAGCAGCGCTGCGCACAGGCGCCTCAGTTCTCTGCTAGAAGTAGCTGAAGAGACAAGTCTTGAACAGTTCTTCCTGCATCCTGGTAATTTATTTGTGTGGGATTGCAGTGTACAAGTACTGGAGATAAAATATTGAGGATCATCGAGTCAGATTTGAGTCGATGTAAATCTAAAATTACTTCTTTTTCCTCTACTAAAGGGGGGGGAAAAAGCCAGGATAAGTTAGTTACTTGATCTGTGTGGCTGGATCTGCACCAGTGATGGTTTGTGAGTACAAACAACTGCCATAAATCAAAGCAAATGTGGCCATGGTGTGCATACAGCATCCCACTATTTCCTGAGCAACAGCAGGGTACAGAAGTACCATTTCATTTCATCACTGAAATAACATAAATGTAGAAAATAACAGAGCTTTACTCTTTTACCAGTTTAATCTCTTGGAGACTAGACCTTGGGCTTTGTCTGAAAAACTGACAATCCATTAAAAAAGGAAAACTTAACCACAAGCAAGGCTGCAGCATATCATATTTCCAATGTTGCAAAGAGCTCACTTCAGTGTATTTTGGAGAAAACCTTTCAGTCTCATTTAGGGTGGTAAGTCTGTTTACTATAGTGGTATTATCATGAGAATGTTTATAGCAGCTTCTGTGTGAATTTATTCAGCAAAATCATGCTGAGTGCCAAGTAGAGGTCAGGATGCCAGAGACAGGCAAGGGGAATCCCTCCTGACAGGAGGAAAAGGGATTTCCTTTGAGCCAGGTTAAAAGCTAATAGCAAAAATAAAAAATGCAAAGCTACAGATGGTCTCTGATAGCTGCTTCTGGACTGGTGAAGCAGAGTCAAATGCCAGCAGTGGAAATACAAACAGACCCAAGATTTGCAGGGGAGGGAGCGACCCTGCGGCTACGTGCTGTCTACCATCAGCTCCTCCGAAAGAAGGAGTGGGAGGTTCAAAGGTTATCATCCTATTTATGCTAATTGAGTTTGAGCTAAGCTCTTCCCAAGAAAAAAGCCTCTTATTGAATTAGTTATTCAGTTCCTCAGGGTACAAGTGGAATGGCTGTAACATTGTCTTAGAGTCTGCTCAGGGGGCCCTTGAAGAGTACAACTAAAGGATTTCTCTCAGTTTGAGCATCCCTCGGATGAAAAGCAACCAGGAGACCTGAGAGAGTTGCGTGCCTTTTGCTATTTAGTCTGTCTACAGAAGGGGCCAAACATGTTCAGGTACACAGCACCCTGGCAGGTCCTCTGCTTGTCCATGGAGCAGAGGCTGAGGGTAAGAACAATTTATTTTCATAAAATTGTTTAACAAGCATAATTTGTAACCTTAGGAATGTGCTGTAAAAGGGAGGCAGCGTCAAAGCTACCTACAGAGAAAATGAAGGATCTGTAGGGATGTGTAGTGTTTATTCCTTCACTGTGTATTTCCTTGTTGCTGTTACTTGAGGGAACAAGTCAGAAAAAGTTATGTGAAAACATGTTGTGTATGTTTATGTGTCTCTGCATTTATATTCATACAGCAAACATATGTCACTCTGTACCTCTGTATGTAGGAATATATTGTTAATAATTTTCATTTCCATAGCCCCTTCTATCCCCAGGCTTTTGAAATGTTTATAGGCATGAATTAATTAATTAAACCTCATAGCAGTCTTAGGAGATGTATGTTAAGGTAGGGTTGCAGCCTGGATAAATTATTTTATTTAAGGTCATGCAGCAAGTCAGCAGCAGATAGGAGAATGAAATCCAGATCTCCTGATTCTGAGTCCCTCTAGTTGCTTAATACCTGTTAGTTGTCTTCTAAATTGGATTTTCTTCAAGACCGTTAGCCTTGAGGACTCATGAAAGTACAACAATTAACTGTAGCAGTAGAACAACTATGGGCAAGATTGACATCTGAAAAGTATAAATTTAAGTCAACTTCGCCTGTCATTATTTGTATACTTATTCTCACAGTACATTGCAGTATTCTCCTCCATGAAAGCAGTCTACTAGTCTCTGATGGCATTTATATGAAAGAGTTACTTTACAATTCAAAAATACCTATTACGCTTCCTCAACTCTTTTGATTTTATCATAACTCTTGAAATATTTGGTATGGTTTTTCTTTCCAAAAATGCCAAATGCCAGAAATACCTTGAGCTTTTGAAAATAGGTTTCTAGCCTCAAAAGTTGCAAAGAAATACTGAAAAATATGGCTTCTAAATACTACTCCCTGATTTGCCTCTTTCTGCCCCCCCCCCCCCCGAAAGAGGCAAATCAAAATTAAAGTACTATTTGTATCATTTTGTTTTTACAACTTGCAAGACTTACATCTCACTAGCTTTTATGATTTTTGAAGACTGATCTTTTTTATCAGTCTCTCTAGAAAGCGTATACTTGGAAACAATGATCGAGGTCTACATGCTCAGCTGTTTTTCTATACAAGGATAGCTTGCATTTGTCATTGCTAAGTCCATTTTGACTATTCCCTTTCTAATCCTTTTATCTTAAGCGGTCCAAACTATGCAGATTGTGTAGATCACTTATCAGTCATTGTGTAATCTTTGGGACGGAGGTGGGATTTCATGCTGTCAGAAGGGTGGCACCAGGACTTCCAAAGCGCTGGTGTTTGTGCAAAGTCCCTCCCCCCAGAATGGGCTGTCTGGGATGGTTGTGGGATCTCCTTCAGCAGAGGTTTTAAGTTTTTAACTATGCCTTACTATAGTATAAAAGCTTACTTCTGGATAAATATAAATCTGCAATATATGTGGTACTGGCTTTCACAATTAGCAAGTCTCTAAACACTGTGTTTTTGCAGAAGCTTCTCCCTTCTTTTTCCCCCTGGTGTCTTAATCAAGCATTACTGAAAAAAAAAATTCAGAAAGTCCATGAAGTGCTTTTTTTGTCCTGGTTTTATTTTAAAATAGACAGCTCTGCAGTCGTAAGTTACAGCATATCTGAGACACCCAGTATATTACCAGAAGCTGTACATGAAAAGAAAATTTGGCTGTGTGTCCAGTGGATCCCTGAAGGCACCGCATTCTTCATGGAATTGTATGCAGTGCAGACCTGTTCTAGTACTAGAGCAATGATAATAAATTTTGGATGTTTGGATCCAAATGCATTAAGGTGTCAGAAAGCAGAATGCCAGCATTGGCTGCAGTTCAGTCTCTGGGCTTCAATTCAGGGTATCGCCTAAGCCAAAAATTAAATAGGGTGCCTGGGGAACACTCACATCAAATGAAATCAAGTGCCCACTTTCTGTCAAAAAGGTTAAAAGATTAAATACCTTTACTGTCCTTGCAGTACAATCTTGTGGTTCTGATACCAGCTCAAACAGGAATGTGTGTATTTCTGTTCTAATTGAAATCCATTGGGCAGATGGCCACTTCATTGAAGTAAGTGGTGCCTTCAACTTTCTTTCCTTCATTGCGTACTCAAAAACAGGCAGAGATGGCTTCGCCCTAATAAGTGATACTGCACCCCGACATGGATGAAGTCATGCCTGCTATGGCTATGCCAGGATATGGAGTCCTCGCCTGCTGTCCACATACCATGCATTCATTACACATGAGCATGGGCAGCTGTCTAGGATCGGGCTGGGAAGCGTTATATACAGCTGTGCTCAGAAGGTGCGAATTCCACAGGACTTTCTCTGGGTAGTGCTAGGATGCTTTGAAACCTCAAGTATGGCAATGATATGGAAGCTGTCCATAGCCCCTGGTTTACAATTCTGCCTTGTACGTGTCGAAAACAAGCAATACAGTTTAATGCAAATATTTGTTTCTGTAAGTTATTTGCATTTCTCTATTGCAATGAGCTAATTTAGTCAAGTCAGTGATAAATATCACATTACCTTTTGCCTATGCAGCGCTGTTGTACATTAATATTTATTAAATCATATTAATTAGAGAGCTGATGAGAGTACACCGTTGACCTTTCTGGAGGAAGGCTGTGGTATTTCATCTCTACTCTTAGGTAAGCCTGTGGTCCAACAAAATTCGCCATTTAGCATTTTATACTTGGAAGACTGTTAAGCTCACCTTTGACTTGCATGAAAGCCGTGGTCGACATTCAGGCTTACAGCCTGCTCCTGCTGAATTCCATGGCAAAACTCTCCTTGGTTTGAACTGGTGCAGGGCTGCGTGTATGAAGATAATGTGACAGCAGTTTGAAGGTACTATTTATAGTGATACCAAAAGTGGGGAAGTTTTGCCAAAGCATTATTGCTCAGGGCTTTGGAGTTAGCACAGATATGATTAGTGAAAAGGCAGGGCCACTTCTAGTCTCTTGGTACATAGCAAAACTGTTCTAAGACTAATTAGGGGCACATTCGGGCAGTGCAGTATTACTAGCAATTTGATTTAATGAATGCTGCTCATTTAAAAAGATGTAATTTGTGCTCAGCCCTTAGGAAGTAAGGAGGAACTGCAGGAACATAAATTCCCTAAAGCAGAGGCACAGCCTTTCCAGGTGTGTGACTAAAAGACATCATAAGTCTTACCAGAAGCAAATAAAGACTGTAAATCATTAGAATTCTGCAGCTGCTCTGTCAGGTTTGGCATTCTGAATTTTACTGAACTGTTGAGTGCTGTATGTTTGCACTAAATCGTTTTGAATTTAAGATCAGATAAAACTGAAAAGGTCTTATTGGTAAAGGTGTAGATACAATCCTTTAATTTCGTTGGGGTGCATTTTGCTTGACTGGGTGGTGTTTTTCCTTTATACGTACAGCTGTTTGTTCTAGCATCTCTAGATTTTAGTACATTATTAGGTGATGTGGTAAAGGCAAGATTTGGAAGAAATACTCAGGTTATGATTACATGCAAATAATCTGTTTCTAGCTGATGGTTCCCAGATTCCAACTGCCACCTATTAACTCTGGCACCAAAAGCAAGTAAATTTTCATACCTAACCAAAACTCTTCTCATCATGTCTTCAGTGATTCAGATGAATTAACTCATGGCTTGTTCTCTTCAGAGTACAGAGCTAATACAATTTCCTGGCATTTTTCGGGAAGGAGGCTCTTGAGAGTGATATCTAACATAACTCCCCAGCCCTTATAAGAACCTGTGTTCCCAGACAAATAAATAGCCCCGCACAGTGAAAAATAGTCATCTTGACTTACAACTGAAGTGGTGTTTTCAGACCAGTAATTTGTCTTGGTAACAAGTAAATACAAACACATCATAGGAGGAGCTGACCTGTGCTTAACATTATGCAGTAGCAGATGACTCTCTGATCGCGTAGATTTGGATCAGGTACTGCCAGTCCTCTTCTCAGCATACAAGGTCCTAGCAAAGCACCTCAGTGTCCAACGAAGTAAACAGAATAAAGGGCAATGAACACCCCACATGGCTGGATGGTACTTGCTTGCACATAAGTGGTTCTATCCTCTCTGTACTGCCAGTTTTTTTGGTTCTGTAGTGAGTGTTGGAATAGTTAGCATTTCTCTGAAACTCTCAGTTCATGCAATTGAAGGAGCATAGAAGAATTTCAGCTTGCTTTAAAAATAATTAAAGAAAAGTTTCTAACTTTTTCTGATTGCAGAGAAAAGCTTGGAAAAAAGTCAGACTGACCTCTGAGGGCTTAAAAAGCGTGAGGAAAATAAAAAGGACTGTATAGCTACACTTTTGTGTTTTCAAATGGCATTTCTTGGCTTTCTGGCACTTCACTAATGACTTCTGAGCAAATGGAATTAGTTTATTGCTGTATGATTAGGGAAGTTTAGTACCATCAAGTGCCAGTAATACCTGTTTGTGCACATTATTATAGTAACATGGGTCATTTTATCTCTGCTGTTGGTAATCACTCTGCTACAAACTGCACCTAAACCACTTCTAGCATGTTGTTTCTGTTGTTACGTGATGCCCATAATTCTGCCTTTCAAAAGTGCTCCCAGTTCTCTTCCAATTCCATTTTCCCTCTTAGTTTTTAGTCTTTTAGTGTCAACCCCATGCAACACAGGTCTGCCCAAGGTATAGAAGCACTCACTGCCCTTTGTTTTTCATATGACCAATGAGCAAACAATTACATTTTTAACAGATTGAAGAGGAGGCTTGTGGGAATGGGATTTGAACAGTTGCCCTTTAAGGATTTGGGGGGTGATGTTTCCAGGCTGCACATTCAGCAGAAGATGTTTTCAGTTTTCTCTTGAAAACTGGAAAAGTTATTTGTTAAGCACTTCCATTTTTGTAAAAAGAAAAAAAAAAAGAATTCTTAAACAACTACTGTTCTCTTGTGCATTCCATATCTTGGAACTTAAACCTCGTAAGAATTGGAATTTTAAAGTAAGATTTTTAATGGGATTGGAAAACAAAAATACAAGCAAGCATACTTTAAATGAAAGATAATTAACTGGTGGAAGAGGTAAGGTCCCATACTGAAGACTCGTGATACTTACCTGGTTGCCCCTGAGCAGCCCAGCAACTTCAAACCAAGAAATCTTGTTCCAAAATTAAAGAAATGCAAATGAGCAAAACACATTAATTTGAATTAATAAACCTGGGACCCCAATATCTAATTTACAGAAGCATCTTCTAACAACAAGAGGGCCTGACTCTTTGTATAGTTCCTTACTTTCTAGGTTGTAACAATACTCCCTGATAATTTTTAGCAACATAATTTTAACTGTATCCTTCAGAACCTAAATCTGTATTTTCCCAACACCTTAATGCCTTTTGACTTTTCTAATTATTTCCTTCACTGTAAAATATATCTGCTTTGATACTGAGCATCATTGTTGGCCAAATGAGAAATATTGTCCTCAGTATACCAGCATCGGTCAGCTTGGAGATTGCTAGGTAATTTTTGAATGCAAGAGCAGAGCAAATCCAGGGAATAGTCAAGGCAACAAAGCATGAATTTTGCTGATACTAATAAAAATCAGGAAACCAGAAGCCAAGAAATGGAAGCTCCAGACATCCACAGAACTTACTACAAATATCAAAAAATTGCTTAACGTGTTGCAGAATATCATACATTCATCTCAGTTGAGCTCAGCCTAGATTTAGGATTTAAATCTTAAAATTAATTCCTTAAATTAAATTAAAATCCTTTAAATTCTTAAATCTTAATTCCTACACCCTGCATGTAGGAATACCAGTCATTTGTCCACCAGTGGAGCAGAAAGGAAATAATGGTGGCAGCAGACCCTAGAAATGATGGAAGAATGGCAGAACCTGAAACAAGGGGAGGAGAGAATGAGGGATAAACAGACACATCCATCCAGGAACAGAAGGTATAGGAAGGCCTTATATGAAATAGAGGTCCCAGTGTGCTCGGTGTTAAGTGACTGGAGAAGGCAGAAGAAAGGTACTAATGATCGACTGGGGGAAAGAAGGAGTGATGGTATCAGCAGGTTCCCTGACCGGTAACCAGGAGCTGGCCAGCAGAAGTGTCTTAATCTGTTTTGAGCTGACCACCATGTTCACTGTCCTCATTCAGTGAGAAAGAAGGGCCCCTTCTCAGTGAGAAAGAAGGGCCCCTGTCTCTTGTCATATGCTAAACATATATGTTTAAGCATGCTGCTGTGTACCTTCACTGCCATTTTCTGGCAGTAATAAGAACCAGATTCTGATGATGCATTCATAATTTATTCTGGGCCCATTTTGGTATAAATTCTAAATAATTAAAACTTGGCTCCAGTTCCCATTAGAAGATCCTTGCTCATTTTGTGCTGGGAAAGCATACCTGGACTTAAGGACAAAAAATGGAGCTTTTGCTGAAGTCAATTTTTTATCATAATTCCTGGAAGAAGAACTTGTCCAAGCCATGGCAATCATCAGGGAAAAAAGTTCTTGAGCAAAGTCACAGTAAAATACATCATTAATCATAACCCACCCACATCCAGGCACCATATCACCAGACACTTCATTGGAGGAAGGAACAGTACTGTTGGTATTCATGACTCATTATATTCATGGGTTATAAGGTTTAAAGAGTCAGCTGTGATCACGTTATGACTGGCATTGTGACATAGACTACTGGATTTCCCTAAATTGACTTCTGTTTGGATTAGAGCTTATCTTTTAGAAAAACATCCAGTTTTGATTCCACATGTCCTGCAAGGGAGCATTCATCACAGCCTGTATTAAATTGTTCCCTTCATTAATTATACTCACTGCTAACAGTTTCCTGTTAGAAGACATGCGTTATTTTACTCTTGGTCTCCCTGAACACTCCCCAGTGCAGACAGAAATGTCTTGTGTTCCTTTCTCCTCTGAGGAGTTGGCTTTGTCTGAAGATTGTTGAGTGATTGCTTTTTATTCCTTGCATAACCTGTGGGCTTGGAAGAAGTTCTGATTTATGGCTTTAATTACAAGCTGTCTAACCATCTAAAAAACTTTCTTAGTGTCTTCCTTCAAGTCTCACCATTGTTGTGATGCCAACACACACCTGTGTCTGGGAATAGTAATGTTGATGGCATGTGCATGTCCTCCGCTTTTCATCCATACTGCTTTCACCTTGTTATCACCAGATATTGCACCCTACCTTCATGTGTCCACCTCTTTGCTTAGCTCTGGTTGGAGGCTGTGACCAGGTTATTACTGCTGTGCTAAAACTAGGGTCGTGTCTAGTACATTGAGGTCCACATCTGGGCTGTGCCTAGAGCTTCTGAGCATTAATCAGCTTTCCTGATGAAATGGTCAAGGTGAAGTGTCTTAGTTAGAGTTCTTTTTGCAGTTTTGGTACAGTTTGGGGCTGTACTTATATTACCATGTCCACTACAAAATTGAAATGTGTGTTGACATCAGAGACTTGCATCCTCATCCTTTGGGTCAGGTGAGGACCGTCGGGAGTCACATGCATCCCTCACTGTAGAATGGGTGGGTTTAGAGATGAAGCCAGCAGCCACGTGGACTCCAGCCTGTGTTACTAGCCCAAAATGGTACTTCTGCCAAACCCAGGAACAAGGTTGCTCTGTACGAACCAGAGTGGTGATGGGATGCAACATGCAGGTGTGAGTCTGGGTGAGCTCGACTTCGAAGACGTATGCTTAATTACACTGCAGGTTTCAGCAGTGCTTCTGTAATAGCTGGCTGTCACATCACCTCACAAAGCTATGATCTTTTCTTTACCCTTTTGAGACCATGCTAATTGGTAAGAAGAGATGTCCATGCTAACGCACCAATAAGCACATTAGCCACATTGTTACTCGGTTGCTGAGATGTTCACAGTTCCCTAATTGAAGGTATATATTACCTTTGGGTAAATTCTGCTTAGCTGACTTACTCAGCGAAGCTCTGTCCAGATGTGTTCCTGGAAGTTATTGGCTGACATAGTATGAAATACTTCTTTATGCATGTGTATACAGAGTCCAAAGTTGGACGGTGTAGCCAAGCAAGACGGTGCCCACTGAGCAGAATAGCAGGGTGCTATGAAAACCATTATTGGGTGGAAGAACAACACGCTTTTTCCATGCCCTGACAGAACAACCCAGAGGTTCCACCTAGGTCAAGTTGAATTATCCTTTTGCAAGCTGGGTACTTCCCCTCCTAGTCAACAATGTGAATAATGATTGTCCTTGGTTTGGAGCAATGTCAGCCCTTGGACTGTGGTGTGGGTGTTTTAAATTCAGCCATTGGCAAACTTTTGAAGTAGTCTGGGTAACTTTCCTATTGATGTTGTAATGAAAATTAAGTAGCACTGTACACCTTTCCTTTCAGAATCTGAGATTCTCAAGCATTAGAAGTTATGTTAGTGATCAGATTGGCCTTCTGGCATATATTTTATTTTTCCTCTTGATGGGAGCTTGACAAATCCCACACTTGCAAAGTTGAACACCTGAAATTCAGCATTTAAATCTGAATGTATACACATCAGTAACATCTAGACGTATCAGCCCCAGAAACCACTTTTTAAGGTGTCAGGAACTGAATCTGGGAGTTTAACTTTAAGCACAAGGGTTCCAGCATTTTTGTTTTAAGGGCCTGGTCTGCAGTGTTTGTGGTTCCAAAAAACAATGATCTCTGCTTTCAATACATCTGGAGCTGGTCCAGCTCTCTGCTGTTGTCCATGTGCAAGCTGCCGCTCACCATTCCAGAAGAGAGGCTGTTTCCCACGTTCATCCCACTTGCAAACAGCAAAACAACTTGGTTTTCTTCAAGTGGGTTTTTTACAGTGAGTGACTTTTTAATGGTACATTTGTATCCTTGTATTCACAGAATTGTTGAAAGTTCATGGTAATTTTGAAGTGGTGCTATGATTATGGGTTTAATTTTATTTGCCTTTTAATACTAGACCTACTAAGAGGATTTTTTTTCACCTGTGATGTAAGAAATGGTAAACACTGATGAAAATGCATTTGTTATTTATAGGTAAATCCAATTATTCAGTTAGTTAATGAATCTTAAAAATAGCTGTAAGAAATGGTCATTCATATATTTGCCAGCAACTGACTGCTACTTTCCCCCATGAAAAACATCCATTCTGATTAATTGATTGGTGGGCATTCAGCTTTGTGAAAGGAGAACCAGACCTGTTAGCATAGCTTTATCCATGTCATAGATAACAGACAAATCAGTGCTTACTGAGCCACCCTGTAATTGCATTAGCCTGTAAAATTCTAGTGGCCTGATTTCCTCTCTTATTAAACTGAACAAGAAGAGTTGGAGACACGCTTGGATACTTGCGCTTGTAGATTAGAGATTTCCTTTTTTGGAGGTCTGCTTTACTGGCTTGTTTTTTCATTAAAAATGAGACATGGTTTTGGTCTGTTGTTATTTTTCGTTCTGCCAGAAAACTGTAATGCATTAAGTCCTGCATGTAAAAAATGTTCGTTTGTTCTAAGCTAAGTTTATTTATAACTCACAGATATCACATGATGAGGACTGCCAGCTTTAAGTCATCATAAAGAATACAAATTGAGTTCTGAGATTAGCTGTTCTATTTCTTTTTCTAGTTATGATAACTAATTTAGGTCCTTGCCTTATTTTGAATGTGTCAATTTTGATAAATGATATTCAGCTCGTAGAGTACACACGACTCCGCTGTCTGTCATTTAGTGAGTTGCAAAGCACATAAAAAGAAAAATAAAATCCATTTTTATCCTCCTCATAAAAGTTCTTTTTGAACGAGCAAGTTCTTGTTAACCTGTCAGTCAGAAAGAGAAACCACCAAAACTAACGTAAACTGGGGGGGAAAAAAGTGCTGCATTGTTTTTGTTGTGTGAAAATCAGCTTGAGATTTTTCCCAGCATCCCAAGTTTCTAAGCTCCTGCATCAAAACCAGAGAAGCCACCTGGGGGCAATAAAGTTAGACAGGTGCTTAAGCATGTTTTGGGAGCCCACGGCAAGGGGAAGGAGTTTTGGGCAAGGGGAAGGAGTTTTGAATGGGATGCCACAGCCACACTGAAGCACAGTGGCTGCTTCAGCTGCCACTGCCCCAGCCCCTTCCCCTGGCCCTGTGTCTGCTCCTAAGAAAGTAAACAGCTAAGGTTTGTCCCAAATCTGCTGTAGGACCAGAGAATCCTGTTCAGACAAGAGCTAGGCAAACACCAAACAAATAGACAGTTTGTACTCCAAACCTCAGGCTTTCAGCCTAGAAGTGATTACAGTTCCAGTACTTTTACAGTAACTGTTAATAATGCAGAAGAAATCTTAGCGTTAACCCTTTCCTGCAAGCTAAACCCCTGTTTACTAACCAGTTGGTCAAAAAAGTGGCAATGAGAAATAGAAGTGAAGCTAATACTTGGTCTAAAGTTGTGACCCTAGAAAGGCAGATGATGCTAGAGACTCCGTGGAGCCCTCCAGGGTTACACTGTTGCCCTTTTCCGTGGGTATCTGTTCAGGTACGGAAGGAAGAAGGATCAATATAAAACCCTAAAAAGGACTGATGCCACCATGGGTGTTTAGTTTCCCTCTGGTGGACAGAAGATGGCTGTCATGAGCAATCTCTCATAAGCCCCACACTGCATTTTACTGACAACCATCCTTGCCCTCCCTATGGTTGTCCGTGTGCAGGAAGGTGGGAGAAGGCTTCAAAATGGGCAGTTTGTCTGAGTCTCATGCTGGAGTAATAATCTAAGAATAGAGGCGTGAGTCCTGTGGTTTCCCCCTTGGATGGCTATCTTTCACTTGGTAGTGCTCCACAAGTAATTCACAGGGTGGTAATCCAGCCCTTCCTACCTGAGCTTGAAGCTGCTCTGCCTCTCCCCTTTGACCGTGTTACAATTTTGTGGTGAAATTTTGGCCCAGTTTACCCTATTGCAGGAAAGGACTTCCCTGCACTGGAGGGAGAGGAGGTGTTGGCACAGAGCCATTCACCAGCAGCTCCCGGGTAAAATGGAGTGGAGACATCTCAGCCTTTACAGCAGTCTCATACCTAAGCTGTCAATGCCTGGGCACCTAATTCACAAGTTTGGTTCCTTGCCATGAGTCAGACATTTGACACGTTGTGTACACTTGTTATTTTTTCAAGCGTTCCCCAGTTTTAGGTTGTCCCAGTTTGGTGGCTGCCTTACTGGAGAGAACTGGGGGCTGAACCTCCACAGTCTTGGTAAAATGTACTAGGAGGGTGGTCTCCTAAGAAAGGAAGACATTTTAAAAAATACTGATTTGGAACATTTTGTAAAACGGAGATAATATCCTGGCATGTTGTGAAGCACCTGGGTGCCTACAGTGTGGTTTGAGGTCTTTGTGTGATGGGACTAGAGATATGCAAGGTGGTGTTCTGTCCATCATCCCTGTAACAGCAAAAGAAATACAGATGGGCTTTATGGGTTTCTTCTTGTGCCTACACTTTCCAGATTGCATCCTTTAATACATGAAATTGCAGTGCCATCCCATGTTCCTCCAGCTGCCTCTGTGCAGACTGTTACATTAATCATACAGGAATATAGGTTGGGAAGACACTCCAAGCTGGGCAGCCTTTCCCAGACCTAGAATTTGCCATGAGATAGCATGTATTGGCATATGCATAGGTACATGAGATGAAGCTCAGCATAAAGCCATCCTCTGGCCCCACAGTGAGTTACCACAGTGGGGACTGCTCCCTTTCTGTTTCTCTCTAGCTATGTAAAAATACCAGGAAGAGGAAGAGATGAGCTCCTTCCTCATGTAGGTATGATTGCTGTGACTCCCAGGTGTATCGCTGCTGGGGTGAGCTTTTCACTGCCCCTGAAGACAGCTGCAGACAGTGGACGCAGCCTAGTACAATATTTGCGGTTGCTTTCCAAAACCCTGCATCCTTCTTATTGTTAGAGCCTTAATTTGCTCAGCAGCTGGTTTGAGCCCAAGAAATCATTATGGGTTGATTTTATTGTTGCTGTTGTTGTAATAGGAGGAGGGAATTAAAAACAAATGTCTCGGTGCTGATGTTTGCCTAGAGTGTGAGACAGCACATTGGTTTAGAGACTGATACGTTACCCCAGATTGTAGCTGAACACTTGAAAATGCAAAGCAGGAGGACTGCTGGGCAGTTGATGAGCTGTGTTTCAGCGTTGGATTCGGAGTGGAATCCTCAGCAGAAGTCAGCTTGGGCAGACACAGGATGAATGGCCTCAAACCACAGGGATCTTGCTATTACAAGATGCTACACAGAAGGGACATGGTTTGATGCACTTAGCATGACCTCTTTTACTGAGATGCGAGCAGGTGGTGGATGGAGGAAGCCAGAGGAGGAAGAAAGACAGCTGACACTGAAGAGAAAGCTTGAGGAAAAACAAAGATCAATAGAAGGAAGAGAAAACATTCTGGAAAAAAATCAGAAAAGAGAAGTTGCAGACATGCATGTTTATGTGGGTAATCATCATTGCAAGTTCTGCAGTCTCCAAGAGGCAGCAGTTCCCGTTTCTCTCTCAGCAGTGATGGAGCCGAAAAGGTCTCTGCCAGACCTCCCCCACAGAGCCACTGCGATGCTCATGGCAGCCCGAAAGTTCCATTTAAGCGACAGAAATGGTGAGAGATCTCATGTCATGGACTGTAGTCCCAGGGTCTAGTGCACAGCTGGCAAGTCTTCTGTCAGTGGTGATCATCTTCATTAATAAACGTAGCTCGAAGATGCCACTGCTGACAGCAGTGCACCCAGTGCTCATGCTCCACACAGATGTAGCAGAGCACCTGGAGGTTAGACTTCAGCAGCTAGGGAGCCACTGTATTTCTTCTTGTTTGCTGCTTCTAGCAATGTAGAGTGCTGCAGCTGCATTTTCTAGATCTTGCAAATGGAGATAATGAGGATTAGCAATATAGGGAGAGCTTCAGAATGAACATTGTGTGTTCAAGTGTGTTCACAACCACTGCAATGTCTTTTTATCTTGTCAAAGAGATGTAGACAAGTCTTAGTGTGAAGGAACATCAACCCTGTTAAAAAAAAAGAAAAAAAAAGGGAGATAAACAGTTGCCCCAGATAATTCTGAGGTTAGTAAACGTTTTCAACCAACAGCACAGTATTTGTACGGTAAGACTTGAGGTCTGTCAATACCTAACAGTTTGTAATTTCTGTATCTAGGGCCTAATTCATTCTGTCTGTGTTGAACCTCTAGTGAAAAGAAACTGACAAATACGGCAACACAGTCCAATAGGGTATCAGCAACAGTCCTATAAGCTCTCTGCATTTCACACGAGTACGGATTTACAGAGAACTCTTTGCCGTCAGTCCTTAAGTGAGGAGAAATAAATTTGCAAAAGAATAATTTCAAAAAACTAAAAATCATGTCATCAAGAAATGATGTTGTAATGTTCTTGCACAATAAAAGACAGGCTCTCCGACATATTCTATGAATTAATCATTTAGCACACAAATAAAAGATATCTGTAGCCCTCTCTTTAACAAGATTTTGGTCTATACATCTTTTATTTAAATTGATTTTTCCTTTAAAATGCACGACTTTCATAGTCTCCGATACACTTCAGGATTAAGTATATGCAAACCTGTATGCACGTGTGTTGACTTTCAGAGTGCCTAGCCTTTTCTTCTGATTATGTGAACTTTGAGCGTCTGCCTTGTCCTAGGACAAGTTGTGCTGCTTGGAAATTTCTTGTCTTTGTGTGGTTTTTCTGCCCCAATATGGAAAAGCTCCTTCAGCATTCTCCTTCACCTCCCTCTCCAAAGTGCGAAAGGCAGTTCAGATATTTCCAACCCAGCATTTTTTTTAATAAGAAAATATTATTGCATCAGGAGGAGTATGCTTATAGTGGAACATGGTGCTTGTTTCAGTGCATTTACTATTGTCAAGCTCATTACTGTTTTCTCCTGTTCAGCTTTACAGTTGAATCGTGTGTCCCAGAATGCAGTGGAATTTCAGGGGGATCCTGTAGCCCCAGAATTCATGTTGTACCACAGTTTCACCTGCTTAGAGAGAAATTTATTAATTGCACTGATGAATTAATTGAAGAATGAACTAAGTTTTAATGCTGAATTTATGTAGGATGTTGTACTGCAATCATGTCTATACTGTTTTGCACACTGCCATCAATTCAGTGAAGCTTAATTTTATAGCAGGGAGCATTATAAGAAATTTGTAATGACTAGGAGAATAAGCCAGCGCCTCGACAGAAGCTTATTGGTAAGACGCCACTGGAAAATCTTAAATAATTGCCTCTAAATACTAGAAAATCACTGCAATTAGAGAATGCATGTTCATGTTTCTTTTGTAATTAAACATACCTTAACATTTCCTGATATGCCCTTGCTCATTTGATAAGCAGCACAGTGCTCATCTTTGTCTGTATGCCTGGAGTCTTGCTGGATGGCATCATCTTCTATTGGCATTAGATGTATGCCTAAGATTTAAGCTGTGACCAGCAGACATCTTACTTGTGTTCTGAAAGGTTTTAGTGAAATGAACTTAAGCTGGGTTTTTAGACGAGGAATAGCCTGCCTGTACCTCCAAAGCTATGTACGGCTGTTTTTAAAGGAAAATGCAGTTCTTTCAATCCTGGGCTCTTGTGAAGTTTAGCCTCAGAAGTTGCTGCCTGTCACAGGAGAGACTTAATGTCAGTTGGCCGGTCAGCATCATCTTGCTGCTGTGCAGGATTCCCTCTGAACACCCAACTCTGCTGGTGCTGGGTGATGGTGAGGGGCAGGGGCCTAAGGTTTTGGGGAGGGAGGAAGTCCGGAAAAAGGAGTCTGGACAGTCTTTTCCGTGCCATAAGGTAATTTTATTGTTGCTATTGTTGTTTAATAAACAGAGCTATCCTATTAAGAAAAACAGCTACCCTATTAATAAAACAAATCAATTGTAATAGAATAAAATTGGGTGTGTTTTGACATTTGCCAATATTAAGTATAGAAGAAATGACAGCTGAGTAATTACAGCAAAAGAAGCATTAAATACAAATTGAAATATACACATCTTTTCAAAGTTTGGAGCTGTTTGACATTTTGTAGTGTTGATTCTTGGTTTGTAATAGGCTAGTCCTATCCAGTTTATGTTGATACGTTGCCTCGTGCTTCTTACTGGTCTCCTTTAGGTAGATGGCAGATAGCAGTAGGTGCTGTTATTGCAACCAAGTGTTCTTTTCTTTCCAGACTGCTGGGATTTCTCCTTTCTAATTTTCTCTGTATATGTTTAGTTAAAGTACTGTGTCTGTCCAAAGCTATGGCAACCCTGTGTCTGCAACAACCCCATACATTCTCGGGTTATGCTTAGAGGAACTTGCTGTAAGTCTGTTTTATTTAACATATTCAACAGAGGGTAATGGGAGGCTCTCCTGGTGATACCTGACTTTCTTCTGAAACCCCAGGTAAACTGCAGCCAGACTGAAGGATTTTCACTCTGACTTCAGACCTCTAGCTCCCTCAAAATTCAGTAGGTTTTCTATAAACATGGGAAAAGGCTTGACTCCACTGAAGAAATCCTAATTCCCGTAGCCCTGAACTATCCTCTCTGTTTTGCCTGTGCAGGATATGTAACTCCTCAAGACGGCACCAGGGTTAAAACCGTCAGATTTAGGCTGAATGAATAGAAATTAACAGGCATAACTCCAACTTGCAAGACTGGGGGTTACCTAAACATTTTGTTCTGTTTTAAAGCAAACACTTTTCTGTTAGCTTTTTCAAAATTCCCAAGGATCTTTTTTTCCAGCCACCTTATCTAAACAAATCAAAACAAACGCTGTACACACGTTCCTTGCTACCACAATAAACAGGTTGTTTTAACTCGGGTGGTTGTGGGGTGGGTTTTTTTGTCTTGTCTTTTGTGTTTGCCTGAGAAACAGCCTCAGCATGTAGGATGACAGGTCATCTCAAGTGCTAACAATATTTAAAATCAGTCCAGAGGAAGCTTCTTCAAATAACCTTGCATTTACAGAGAGGCAAGACCCTGCGCAGGACCATTCCCATCGGGCAGCTGATAGGGCACTGCTCAGTTACCCCTTTGGTGTCCATGCACACCTAACACATGGGAGCGCGAAGCAGCTGAAGATGGCTTGCAGCAGGGCAAAGTGGCTTCCTACTCTTATTGCGAGTGCAGATCAGGCCAGCTTGAGTTACCTCACCTTTAACACTAAGGAGAAGCTCATCTGCTTGCATCTCTCTCCAGCAAGGGATGCTGAAATGAGCTTTAGACTTTTAAACCTCAGAAGAGCGGAGGTGAAAAGTTTACTGTGAAGTGACTGTAGTACATGGCCACAGGAATCACACTGAGTGGCAGTGGTCGCATCTGCTGTCACAGGTTGTGGAGTGCAGTTTTCACCCACCTCAGCACCCACAACAAAAGCGTGTAGATAAGCCAGTGCTTTTGAGAGGTACTGAAAAAGCAGAGAAAAGATGACAGGGGAGAGGAAGTCTCTCCCCCTATATGTGGCTTGCAACAAACATAAGTAATTTGTCATTTCCGATTCCTTGTTTGCTTGCTAAAGTAGGTAAGGAGATGAACAGCCAAATATTAACTGTAAGTATATGAGGAAAACAAGTAAGTGGGATGCTGTATGACCTTTCTCACTTGTTTTTCAAGCCATCTTCTTCTTGTGAAGTCTTGCACTGTCAGCTGATTGGCATGTATGGCTCCAACCCTTGTAATTTTGACAAGCTATTTTGTGTCTGCCATGCTGGGAGTAGTAACCACGCCACGTGCTGCTTTCTCTCTGAATGGAGAATGCCCCAGAGCCCCAGTTTTCAGAGCAGTCAAGTGTGAACACATCTTTTAAGAAGTTTTACCTGTTCAGCACGGGAAATAAGAAGGATAAAGACCATTTTTAGCCTTGGAAATGAATTTCAATCCAAGTAGCATCAAGAGAGGGCCTCCAGGTGTACTTTGAGTTGGCTTGAACACAAACTCTTGGTTTTCACCAGGGTTAAAGGTTTCTGAGGTGTGAGTCCTACTTACCCAATCCAGCTGCCAGCACAGGTACACATTCATGCAAGTTTGAGTACACACTGGAGGCATTTTCTTTCTGAAGAAGCTGTAATCTTTCTCCATCATGAGAAGACACAGTCCTGACAGCAAGCAGTGACAGAGCCTGGCGCTGGTCCCTTCTCCTGTGAAAGTGGGCAGCAGCAAGCGACCGCGCTGCACCTTCCCGCCATAAGTCACCCAGAAAATGCAAAGCACTGGTGGAATGTAAGAGCCCTCTGCTCCCTCATCAAGATATGATGTGACAATTTCCTCTCGAAAATTTATTTCGATGGCCATCCTTGGGTAATTCATGCTGAGCAGTTCTTCTCCTGCTGCTATGGCAGCAGACCAGGCTTTGTCTGAAACGCAGGTGTTGGGTGGGGGGTCTGCTCTGGAAAGGAGAGGTTTGAGGTGTGAGTGAGCTGTCCATGCAGCCTATCCTCAGAAATTGGTTTTATTTCTGTCTCATTCCAGTTATCTTTATAAGAACAGCAAGTCCTTTTACAGCACCAGGGGAAATTAAACTGACAGAGCCAATTTGTTCTTATAAAATAAATAGAAGTGGCCTTTGTGTTTAAAGTGTGTGATTTCCACAAAAGGAGGAGGAAGAACAATTAAGATTACTCACCAGATTAAATTATTTGTAATTGCTGGTTATCAAATAGCCACTTCAACATGAGGAAATATCCAAGAAAACTATTTATTTTTTAAAAGTATTTGTTGCAAGAAAGAATTCTGTCAGATTGGCTTCCCTGGTTGCTATGAGCCCTCTCTGCCACAAATTAAAAATTGGCTTGTGAGTAGGCGTGACCTGACCAGCATCATGGGTGGATGGGCACCTGCAGAGAAAACTGCCTCCCCTCTCCTGACCTGTGCTCCCTGCATCTCCTCACACCGTGTGGGGCCACGCAGACAAGTCAAAAACATTTTACCTGGAGAGAAGGCTGAAGAATGGAGCAGTTCACTGAAAAGCCAATAAACGCTGAACCAGCCAGTGACAGGGCTAGCATTAAAAGCCTTACCATATCTCCTGTAACTTTGTTGTTTTCCTCTGGATCCCTTGCACATGCCAACCTCCAACATTCACCGCCCATATTTATTTCTCTGCTGGCTTGATAAGGTAGATTTGTAGGGGAGGTATTAGAAATGAGGAGATCCTTAAAATGTTTAGTAAACTTTAGCAGTTGCATGCTCAAACACCAGTTTTGCTTCCACCAGCCAGCCTTGTGGAGCACTTCTCATTTTACAGTCCCAGACAGAGAGATCTGTGGAGAGAATATAGTTTGAAGATAACGAACTGAAATGCCAACTCTGGTCCCATGAGATGTTCCTTTGCGCACAGGCAACTTTGCTGTGATACAGACGAGAGAGATAACACTTTCTCTGATGAGATATGGGCCCTGAAAAGACTGTTGGTACAGAAGGAGGTAAGGGAATACTTTTGGTATTTGTTTTTTCTTGTGCTATTGCACATCTTGAATTTAGTGGTCATATAATACCCTTAGGGTGCTAGTCCAACAGGCTTAGAAAGTCAGGCAGGGTGTTTATTCCCTGAACAGGAAAGGAATGCACAAGAGGATTTGTTTGGTTTACCTTAAGCTTGTATACACTTTCCATAAAGAGGAGCACCTCTTTTTTTTTTTTTTCCCCCTCCAAGCACTTGTTTCAAGAATAGAATTAGCCCTTTGCAACAAGTTGTAACGTTGACCCTGTGGTTCAAGTGATGCAGTTATCTCCAGCGTGGGAAGGTCTTTGGGCTGATAGGGAAGCATCTGTGTCCTGAGGTAGCTGAAAGGGCTTGAGTTTATGTGGCCACTATAGTTTTGTTACTGCTTCATCAGGAGGTATAACACTGCAAATCTCTGTTTCTGCCACATTTTTAAAGAATTCATGGTCCCTGCTTTGTTTAACCATAACCACAAGTTGCAACTGGCAGCTAAAATCTGAGACAGCTTCTCCCAGAAATGCTCATAGCATAGACTACGCTCCACATCCAGTGCCTCATCACGTATCTTGAAGGTTCACAAAGGAGGGCTACTTCGAATTAAAGAAGTTTCCCAAAGTCACAAGGCCCTTGCAGAGAACATGGTGCCACCTACATCTTTTTCTTTGACTGGTTGGGCTCTTGCTTACACATCTCATCTGCCTCTACAGGTGGCCTTCTGGCATGGAGAGAAGCAGTCTTGTGGCTAGTTAGAGTCTTTCTCATTGAGAAGTTTAATTCAGCACTAAAACTGCATACGACCTGCCATTCTGAGAGACAAATTTGGCTGCACACCTGAGGATCCTCCGATCTGCAGCCAAAAATAGGAGTTGCCTACCTCACACTAGCTTTTCATACACACAGATTTAGCCTCAAAATCCTGCATCTTTGGCTTTAATGTGCATTTGTGCTCCAAATTTGGAAGATTAGAGGCCTGAAACAGGTAAATCACTTTGAAATGCTCCTTTTTTCTCAGATACTGAGGCCAGCATCACTCTGTCTTTTATAATCTTGCCCTTGATGTCTCCAGGAGACTATACTTGCTGATTTTTTGGTGGATCTGTGATACTCATACAGACTCTCCACCGCATTTCAATCTTCGTGCACTTACTGCCTTTCAGTATGGCATGACGTAGAGGACCCAGGGCCCAGGGACTTACTGCTTACAGTCGTGCAGGAGAGATGGTTTAAAATGCAGACATGTCAAGAACCTTTGCACTTCAAGAAGTTGAGAAGAATAATTTTAAAGTATTCTTGGACCATTTTGAGATAGAATTCTGGCATTTTTATTTGTTTCTTGATCATTCAGCCATTTCAAATTTCTGTTCAAGCTTTTCATTTCAACCAAGAGTACTAGAATTTATTTCTTTTTAATAAACTTGAGGTTCTATTGGAAGAGACTAAGGCTTTAATGAAAAAAAAACCCAAAACCAAAACCCAACTTATTTAAAGTTGATGGTAATGGTGGGTCGGAATTCCTGAGGGGGAAAAAGGTTGTTTGTCTGAGGCCAGCTCTAGCAGAACAGGGTTGAACAGGGTGTATCTGCTGCCTTTGCTACTAAGCTACACTGCTATAATGTACACAAGATCTTCATTACCAATAGCCCAGTTCATTCCTGCAACATACCAATATGTTAAGGAAATGTTGTTATTCCTGTTTTCCAAAAATAATTAGTATGAGAAACAGATTATTTTTAAAAAAGCTATTTTCTAGTGCAAGTCTTTTAGGTTTCAATGAAAACTGAGCATTTGCATGTCAAGTGGGCAGCTCCTGTGAGTCTGTAGCAAACAAGTATCTTGAGCACCATCTCCTGCACACCTGGGTAGTGCTGCAGTTACAGCTCTGTCCTCCAGTGACCTCCGGGCATGTGGGGCTTTAGATGGTTGGTGGCAGGGAGAGTACATAAGATAAATATCTTGTGACCTTCTGCTCCTTCAGTGACCACAGGTGAAGCAGGGTTACTTGAACTTCATATTTAATCAATAAGGAGGTATAGAAATTGCATTTTAAATCCATACAGAATTTAATTCCTCTGTGAGGCATTTATCCCTCATCATAGTGTAGAATTCTTGGATGATATAAGGGGGAAAAAAAAGGTAATATGGGAAAAGTTATAACTGTGTATTATAATTTCTGCCCCTTGTCCAGACAGTATGAGAGGTGGTATATGAAAGCACACAGTATTTTCTGTCACTTTAGGCTCACCAAAGCCACTCTTAGTTTTATTTTAGGACAGGGTGTTGAGTGTCTTTTCTTTTTTTCCTGTGAGAACCTTATTTCCATTCTGTTTTCATAGATTGATTCAATAGGTGACAAGGAGCTTCTTGCCTACCCATTTTAAGACTGTGGAGGCTTGACTTGACTCATTTAACGTGGCTCAGGCAGGTGGTTGAGCATCGGATGAAGTGAGCTACCATGCCTTCAAGGGTTCTCACGTCAAAAATACCACTGCTGTTCTTTTTCATCATTGCTGGTAGAGGACGGCTGTGCCTTCCCTTTGCTGATGCCCTAGAAGTAGTGAGAAAGCAAATTAATATCTTACGTAATTCTTCAGGTGAGTAAAATATGCTATTCCAACACTTAAGCTATGTCATCTATAGCAACACATGTAAGGTGACACTAAATTCAAGCTATTTTAACCCAAAGTCCAGAGGGCCTTCGCAGGGGATGCCTGGTCAGCGTAGCTCATGTTTTCAGCTTTAACTACCAAGCCTCCAGGAAACCTAATCCAGGGGTACTCAAATGTCACTAGCCCACAGGCAGCAGTAATGAACCAGCATTGTGCTATAGAAAACATTGTGCTTTTTTTCCCAGTCACCCTCCCTCCTAATTTTTTTTTACGTTCCCTGTCCTCAGTTGTTTTCCATGTGGCTGACACATTTCCTACAGGCTGGACACCACTGCCCTGACCCGAGTCTTCTGAAGCAGAAGGTGACCAAAGGTGCCCTAAGCACTTGTTAATGTCTAAGCCTCTCCTGTGGAAAGAATATAGTTAATCCTTTTTTTGTTTCCTAGTAGGTAAAAAATACTGCAGATTACTGCTTGGAGCTTGTGTCTTTCACAGCAGCCCTTCGTGTAATTGCTCCTTTCTAGTACAAAGCCAGCCACATGCTGTGTTGTTGCGTTGGGCCTCCCCCCCCCAAAAAAAAAAAAAACCCAACACAACAGTAAACCCCTGCTTATGCTAGCTGAAAACAGGTCTTTGGGTCTGTTGCCAACATGATGCTTTTGAAGGGATCTCTAAGGAGGTGGCTCCCTTACAGGTTAAGTGAAGTCATGCTCTTTTTGAGTAGTGTGAACTGGCATTTTCCTTTTAAAACAGCCTCTTTGTGTGAATGGGCTGAGGGTGTGGGCTGCCTCTTTTTTTTTTTTAAAACCAGCCCTCCCTCAGCCTATGACATCACAGTCCTGTAACAAGCTGGGGAAGGAACTTGACTTAACGAGCCAAAAAAAGTGAAGGCTGTTGTGGAAAACAACATTTTGGGGTTTTCCTTCAGAGTTTACAGGAACAGAGAGAGAGAGAAAGGGTAAGCTAAGATTTCTGACCTGTGACTTGTACCTTCATTGAGCCTTTATTATTCGGTAGTGGGAGGAGTATTTAAAATACCGTTTTCCCCTGTGATGACTGTGGAATTTGTTGCTCTGTGGCTGGTCTGTTCGTTGTAAACAGTAGGCAGATCTTTCTAAAATTTACAACTTTCTACTTGCGTGTGATACAGTAGAATATTGGTTCTAGGGAGAAAAAGATACTTTTGTATATCCTGTACATGTGATAACTAGGAAAACCACCCACATGTTCAGTGTCTATATTGTTTAGGCAGCACTAGCGAAGTCTTTTAGCTGAATTCTTTAATTGTTCTGGGGGGTATGTTTCCCACTAGTTGAGTGTGTTATCCTTCTTGACACTGTAAAGCCAACTTCAGTTGATAAAGAGGCTTTAAGGGTGTCTGTTCAGCTTCATCTTTTAGCTGTTTAGCACTGAAGGAAATTAAGTACAGTACTGTGAGCAGTCACACTTAGCAGCATCAGCATTCCTGGTTTCTACGGCATTTGATGCACGCTGTGGCATTTAGTTGATACCTCTGTGCATGCACCAGGATAGCACATTCTTTAGCTCCTGAGAAATGAAGAAGGATATTTTAGGGTTAAGTATCTGAAAGCCAAGACAACATGATCTTTCCTTCTAGCTCATGCTTTGGTTTTTATGTACACAGACTCCATAGCTGAAGTCTCATGCAGTCCCTTCATCTACTGAAAACTGACTTACTGCTTGTGTAACGGGCTAATAAACAATACTCTTTTGAGCAGATCTGGTTAAGCCATTTTTGTCTGTTCCCCCTCTCCTCTAAAGCAACTTGACCCGGAATGTGTCAAACTTCTGTTTGTACAGAAATGTGAGGTGCTGCTTGCAGTTTAATGGGGAGCCTTTTAATGACTGTTTGAAATACCTCCAAGCAAGCGTTTCCTATCAGATAGCAAATTGTCTGAGAAATACAGATGACAGCAACCCTTAATGTAACAGCTTACTTGGCATTAATGATCTTGCCAACATTAAATGAATTAACCAATATTTATTTCATTTTTCTGTAATTAGGAAAAAAAACACAACTGAGGGACTAGAGCAATCAGACTTTTCAAGCAGAGCAGTCTGAGCTGGAATAGCCAGTTCAGTTAACACCATTTTCCCCTACCATTATCTTAATTCTCCACTTGCTGAAAGAGCAAGTGATGAATGCCTTAATCAAATAATATCCTAATGTAGTCCAGATGTGCTGTAGGTCATTTAATCAGTGGCTTTTCAGCAGGAAAAGAAGGAATAATGAGTCTTTGGTTGGGAGAGGGGAGGGGAACTGGGGCAGAGGGACGGGAAGTAGTAGGTGCTGAAAGGGAATGTCTTATTCCCCGGGATTTCTCAACTGCCTTTTTCCCAAAAAAGGAATTAGAAAAAAATCCTATCCAAGTTTCACTTTCAATGAAATATTCTTCCGCAGGAGATAGTGAGATGACTGTAGTGCTTAGTTTGTGTTATGAGCAAAGCTTAGATGAAGTTGCTAACTGCTCACAATGCCTGACTCACATGGTAGGTCATATTTATAGCCTGGGGACAGCAATGGCATGTGGAGAATTTAGCAACATCCTCCTTTTTAGACACTGTACACATTTGGCCTTTGACTAGCAAAACTGTTCTGTAGACCCTGTAGTCTGACTTCTTTTTCCATTAAATATTACTTATTTGCTGGCCATTTGTTGAAATGGCGTGTCAAGAGTCCCCTGATCATCTTGGCTACATTGGACTCGTCGTTTAACAATAGTGGTTTTCATTTTGTGGGTGTGTGTCTTTGAATGGGTATTTTTCTACATGCACCATCCGGAAGGTTAAATTACGTGCATGCCCTTAGAGGAAGAGCCCTGAGAATTGCAGTCCACTGGAGTTACAAGGTTTTGGCTCTTGTGTAAAGCCTCTAGCTTGTAGCCCAAATACTGTTTTCACCATGGTGTGTTTCTGGAAAAGGGGACTGGAGTGAAAGCATTTTTGTGTGGTGGTTTCCTGATGGGCTCTGAGCGTGGTGACACATTGGAGACAGTGACTCAGGGAAGGTGGTATGCCAGGCTCCTGTTGGAAGTGGCTTCTCTCCCCACTTGTGTGCATAACACGGCTATTGGCAGAGACTTCAGTTATATCTGTTGATCATCGTATTTTCCCCCTTTCCACTTACATAATTCAAGCAATTTTTAAGCTAGGACTAGACTAGATTTCCTCTTTCTTAATGTCCTCTCAGTTTTCCTTTGATAATGTTCCAGTGATACACTTTTGCCTGAGTCTGGAGGTAACAGCCTAAAATACGTTTTGGGTAAAGCTAAATATAATTTGGGACCTTTTTAAGCCACTACATGCACTCTCTTTATAGACAGTTTTAGGGGTTTCTAGCTTTAAAATAACCTGATTTCCTTGACAAACTGGGAAGAAGGCAATCCATAGAGTGCTCAAGTCAGCTGGCTGGTTCAACCCTGGTACTCTAACCCTCCCAAGGCTCACTGCCTGCCGTGAAATAAACATGGTCCTGCTCTTTGTGCTTCGGGCAGAGCAGGCTACCATCGGGTGAGATGCGCTGCGCCATGCATAGTTACCTAGGCATACCTTCATTTAAGGAGATTTTGCTGTGATGGGTCTTAACCTAATGGATGAGAGCAGCTGTAACAAGTCCTACTGGTAGAGGCAGAGCATCAGTAATAATAATTCTTAACCTTCTTCAGCTCTCAAAGAGAAATAGGTGCTTAGTCTTTTTTTCACATTTCTGAGCATCATTTGTTCCTTTAGGCCTCCCTGCAGCATCACTCCTAAGCGTCAAACTCCAGTAGGTCTTGAACAGCCATGCCCTTTAGAAGTGCAACAAGTATTAACTAGGCTTTAGGAAATAGTTAAAAGAAGTATGATCTCCAGCAGTTGGTGTTTGTAAAGCAGAGAAGTCAAAGAAAGTGAAAAATCAATCTTAGGCTTTGTTTGCAGAAGTCTGTAGGTGCTTGCTTCAGTTAAAGCATTCGGTTCCTATATATTGCCCTTGAAAGTAAGTGGTGAAAGAGCTCCGGCATAGAGAGATCGTGTATCTTTGTTCAGAAAATGCAGTTTAGGCCATTTATGAAAGATTTACAGAACTGTATTAGCCAGTGAAAGAATCTGTATCATCAGAAGACTTTAATTTAATACTAATACAACTCAGAAAGCCTACTTGTGTGCTTATGGCAGGTTTATTTCTGTTCCTGCAATGTATTAAAACAGTTTTCCTAGCAGCTGTAAGATCTGCTCGGAGAACGAGTGAACTGTGTGGCCTTTTGTCTCCATTTACTGCCTTCCTCCTGCCCCTGCCTAACCCAAATTCCTTCCTCAGGAGGTCCCTTTCTCATGCACCAAAATGATTAATATGCCAGTATTTTTCTCTAGATCTCACATTTACAGAGGAGGGTTGTAGCTCTGTTCTTTAGATGGAACAGGAACCCCCTGCCCCCAATGAAAAGACTGAGGAATTTTGGAAATCCCCTTGTCTCATTGTTTTTTCGTGCAAGTGACCGTAAAGGTCACCCTTTCCTTGTGCTGACATTATCTAGATGGGTTAGAGAGTATTAAAAGCAAGGCTTAGTTTAACGTCCTTTCCCCTCCCCGCTGGGATTAGATCGTGTTTTACCAGAGCAATTGTTCCATCCTCGACGTGTGTTGGGCAGATTTCAACTGCAGCATTTTGTGAAACTGATTTTTCATGCACACATTCAGAAGCCGTGTTCTGCTCAACTCAGTATCTATATTGGGCACTCTGTTAAGCTGAACACTTTTCTGTCCTTATTCAATTGGGATTTCTCCACTTTCACTTAACATAAAACCAGAGGCTGAACGTGAGAGAGTGCTACTAACAGAGCCATGAGCTCTGAGCTCAGTTCCAACAGCACCGACTGAGAGGAGCCTATCCAAGTGGACTCTGCAAATGCAACAGTTCATGGTACAGGACCTCATCTGTGACCTTCAGCTGTGAAGAAGAAATTTGTCTTCTATTCCTTAAGGATTGTATCATACCTTGTATTCCCTGCCAGATAGTGGACAATTTTATAATTGTGCAATGCTCCTTATGTGTGTGTTGGATGCGGTGCTCTTCGTTTCCTCCAGCAAACCGTTGCATTTCCTTAGGTAGCATTGGAGACTGCTTCAGGAGATCATATTTACCATTTTAAGTGACTTAGCACCACATGCTCTGTAAATCAAATATTCCAGCTGTTGGAAGCATTCATTCTTGTTTCAGCAAAGACAGATTTTAGAGACAAGCCATGGAAAAGTAAGCCTTAGGAAAAATGTGCAACAAAGTTAAAAAGTACTAACTGTCTGTGGTGTTGTGGTTGATTAATATGGTAATACATTTGTATTGACATTGAGTCTAGTGCTGCCTTGGTTTATTTCCCATGCCCTCACACAGAGTGTACTGTCCTGGTCATTCTGTCTTGGGGAACTGAGTGAAACAATAGAAGAAACAATACTTAACTGTGCATTTTTCTGTTGAGACAGAAATCAATTTGGAAGTGAAAGGAGCATCAGGAGTGGGATTTGAACTGATGAGAGCAATGAGAGAGTTGAAAAACACATTTTTCTGGATGAAATGCCTTCTTAGGCATCCATTTACAGCTCTAATTCAGTTGCACTTTCAGGCTGACCTATGTTACAGGAAGCCAACGTTGCAGAGAACAGGAGAATGGTCTTTTGAATGCAGGTTCTTGTACCTGAAATCATATTATCACCAATTTACTGATCTCTCGGGTACTAGGAGCTCCTGGTTCTCCCCATGTGTGTGAAATGCTATTCTGGAGCTCTTCAGGGCATCCTCTTATCTGGATGCTGATAGAAAATGAGGGGGGTGGAGTGTGGCAGTACCAAACGGTGCTGCAGTTTCTGAATGAAATTTAATCACGGCTTCCTGTAATTTCAGATTTGTATTTTGATTACTGTAGAACTGAACAGAGTTTTCACAGCAAAGCTAACCAGCCCCACACACTAGTATCCGAGTCTACACCACTTGAATATATACTGCTTTCCCTAGTGCCAGCTATGTAACCATCATGCTCTAATAACCTCTGTGATGTTTTTTCTTTATCAGAGGTAGTATTTCTTTTCATTCAGAAGTTAGCAGCCTTTCGTCCCTAAATATTCCTTTCCGTATAAATCACTTTGTCCATGCAGGTGCTTCATGCAATTACAGTTCTTTGCAGCAATGAAAATATTTAATAAAAAGTAGTTAGCCTTTCGGGTTGCTGTTTTTTTTACAACAGCTGCACAAGCATTTAATTTAAAGAAGGAGGATATCTTTTTCCTTGCAAATTCTTCACAGAGAGACCAGATCTATCTTTTTAGGGAGTAAGAGAAAATAATTGGCATAAAGGATCGGGTGGCTTCTTACCTGTAGAAAACTGCTTCCAATTTACATACCTTGGAGTTAGTGGGAAGTAATAAGGGTTATTCTGAAGGTGGATCCTGGCTTGCCCAGGAAAAGCTTCAGCTGTTTGTCTTTGAGGGCACAGAAAATACTGGAGCTATAGAGGCATGTTTGGAAAAATACAGTATCATTCATTACGTGATCATCATTAAAATATCCTACTGTACAGTATATGCTCATCATTAAAGTATTCATAATTTTTGAGCCATTTTTCTCCATCCTTAATTTATTACAGCAGCAAAAGAAGATTGGACTTTGATTTGATAAAAGAGCTTTATAGTGTATCACATAGGGAAGCTGAAGCCTGTGGCTCAGCTGGGATGAAAAAGAATATTGCAAAGCCTTTCACATGCTTTCTGAGCAAATCCAATCACAACTCCTTCTCTAAAACAGACAAAAAAAGGACATATGGAAAACCACTCAGAAAATGTCACACAGCAAGCTCTCCAAGTAGCCACTTGTTTGGGCACTGTATCCCCACATCCTTTATTACTATTTGTATTCCAAAAAAGCCCCCCACTGCTTCTTAGGGGGAGGTAGTATGAAGTTGCATTGGTTTTTAGACTGTACTCTTGTGATTTCTGAAGTGCTTAGAAGGAGATAAACCAGCTTTTCATAAAGAAAATTTGCCTATTGTACTGTCTGGCTACCTCCGTCAAGTCACTGAAGAGTGCAGAGAGCTGCTCACAGAGAATGTCACTTGTGACACTCAATGCTAATACATTTTAGTCATCGGAAATGGTTTCCATCTGTGTATTGAAGACACTGTGTACTGCACTGTGAGAGGAACAGGCCAGGTTTTGCTTTTTGTGTGCAAGTAGGATTATGAATGGAAGTATTCAAGGCAGTGCCAGCATGTGCATGACATGTCTTAAATTCAACAAAATTTGGCAACAGGATTTGGGGATTTTTTTTTTTTCTGAAACTTGAATTTTATCAAATTTCTTTAAGTGAAAAATCATAATCTTTTTGGACAACACTTTCCATCGTATTTTTAAAACCCTTAGGAGTCAGTATAAAAATACCGTATGGAAAAGTGGGACCTTTTCACGCAGGAGCAAGAAGACAACACTTTGGTTTTGGGCTTTTTTTTTTTTTTTTTAAAAGAAAAGACATGGTTCCTGCAGGTAGTGTGAGTAGAAATCCCCTTCCTTTCCTTTAGCCCCCCATCATCAGCTGCATCCCTTTTCTTCTCCAGTTCCAGGATCTTTTTGAAGAGTTTTTCTCTGCTGCTGCTTTCTCTTAGCTCACCAGAATAGGAAATTTCCAAAACACAAAGTTTTTGACACATTTCTTCAGACTGCTTTCTGCAAAGGCTCCCACCTGGAACAGTCTTGTCCCTCCAGTGATGAGGGGGATCACCACATTTTTGGAGGTGGACGGGGTGGCAGCTGCCGTGGGAGAGAGGGAGAGCACCAGCTGGCATGAGACGGGAGCCGTCACAGTGGTTTGGGCTGTCATTCCCATCTGGGATGCGGTGGGATGGTGGCACCTTTCTGAGCACCTGTTGTGTGGTAGTGAATATGAGCTGTGAGGGATGGGTGCTAGCACCTTGTATGACTCTGCTTTTGCTTTCCTTACTCGTTAAGAACTGCAACACTTCCGTGTCGTACCATTCTTCTACAGAAAATGACTTCTCTAAAGAAATACTTGCTGCTTCTAGCAAGAGCGGAGCAATACCTGTGCTGGCTAGGGGTTTTCTCACTGGACAGGGTGGGTGTCTGGAAGCACAGAGGTGCAGATGACTTCTGTATCTTTGCAGTGCTTGAGACTGGCTCCATCTGTGACGCACATAGTGACTGCGTTCTTCAAAAGGATGAGCTGAATGAAAGCAGCCGTTCTCTTGAAGGTTTGCCAGACTCAACCCCCTAGCAAATCCATCATTTGGTTCCTTCTCCTTTGCAAAGAGACATCGGAGAGGCAGGCCAAGACAGTAGGTGAAGAGGGAGATGATGATTGACATCAGCATGGAGGTGTGGATTAGCGAGTCAACCATATGCAAAAGTTACACTATAGTACTAAAACTGCTAGACGCATGGCGGGCCCAAGAGTTAGATCCAAGAGCAAGGGGGAAAGGGTTGAACAAAGCACTGGCTCAAAGATCAGGCAGTGGGAGGAGAACTAGGTGCAGTGCAGGACATTTCCAAAGGAAAATGAAATTTGAAGAAATGGGAAGTCGACAATGCTGATGGCACCAGGAGACGAACAGCATCAAAAGCCGTCCTGAGACTTGGCTGGAGTGACTGGTAGAAGCCCACAATAAGGAAACTGTGTTTTAGATTTTTTTAAACTATGAAATGTTTTTAGTTGTTTAATCTTTTCCTCTCTTCCCACCCCGTGCTGTTGCTTCGGAAGAATGTCGATGTGGCTCAGAATTGCCTCCCACTTGTTGTCATATGCATTTTGTGTTGCATCAAACAAAGGAAGGCACTGGCAGTACATTTGCTGGGTCTTGCTAGTAGCACACCCACATTTTTTTCCTCCTAAAAGAGTTGATTGCCCAAACACTTACACTTTTGTAATGAAGAATTCAACCAAGGAGGAAATATGCTAATAATTCTCTAAGCTGCTAATAACTGCAGTTTACTAAAGTGCAGCAGCATTGTAGAAATGACACTAATTACCCTGTTGCATCTTGACTTAAACAGAAATGAATGCACATTCAGAGGTTGTGTAAATGTAACAGTAACTTCTGGAAAATCTGGGTCTAGATGAGCCGTGTATGGGTATCACTGTGAATGCTGTATTGCTGACTACAATTAGGATTGAATGCAGCCCTTTTCCCATTTACAGGCCTTTGTAACGGTGCAGGCTTTGAAAAGCCTCCTCCCCGTAGGCGGCATATACAAAGCTCTTGGTACATACTCATTACGGAGTAGCAAAAGCAGACCCCTGGCAAGATCACCTCCTTCTGCCAAACAGCCGAGGCAGGGGGTCTGTGTGCATCCCACCACGTTCCTCCTCCAAGCCTCCTCCCACACATGGTGTCATCATCCCAACGTGTGCCATTTTCCCAGACCCAGCCAGTTATCCTGGACAGGCTCTGCGGCCTGGACTGTCTTGAAAAGCTTTATTTTGTCAGCTGCTTCCATCCTTATGATCTTCCCAGTTATCTTCTTCAGGAAATTCATCAGTAGATTGACTTCTGCTCCTCACAGGAGTGTCTGGAGCATACTCTCAAAATGACCTCACAAAATTGCCCCAGATTCTGCCAGAATGTGTTGAGGGAAAAACTGGGTGGTTTTTTTAATTGTATTTTTTTCCTCCTCTACCATTCCTCCCCGGCTTCTCTCCCCTGCTGGGAGCCCTCCTCCTTGCTCAGCCACTAATCCCCAGCAAAGAAAGGCTCCCTCCCATAAGTAGCAATGTTTCCTTCTAGGTTTTACTGCATAATTCTCTGTCTTACTACATAATTACATGTGCCACGCTAATTGCACAGACACATGCACTTTCAGAATTATGTACTGACATAAATGTGTGCCCTGATTAGACAGTTACGTGTATATGCCTTAATTGTGAGCTCTGGATTGCAGCTATGATGAGAGGATGGGCTCTTACTCATTAAGAAATTGGTAAAATACTGCGCCTGTGTTTCTGTTCCCTAACTTGAATACCCAAACGTGGTATGATCTGACATGGTTCATACATTAAAGCAGTGATGGAAGTAGATGTGCTTTAGTGAATGGGCTCTCTGGGACAATCGGGGGAGAATTCCCAGCTGCATGGCTTGGAGGTACTAGAAGCACAGGACTGGGGGTCGTTCGGCTCTGCAGGGAGATGCGTTTCAGTGGCTGTGGTGCACAGCTTCGTTACCTGATCTTCTGCGTCCATTGAAGATGTGTTCTTACAGCTACAGAGGACATGTAGTTAGCTACCAATGTCACTAGTAGCTTTGATCTTTCTGATTAGAAGCAAATGTTAGCAGGAGCATGATGGCATACTCATGGTTTGTGTGAAAGGGGACAGCCAGCAGTCCTGCACTGATGTTTATGTCTCTGCACAGACTGCTCCAGGTAGCAACGTCCAGTTTTGCACCAGCAAGTCAGGCAGGAGAGATTTAAACCCAAATACCAGAAGGGAATAGCAGTCTTAGTCCTGTCACCTGAGTACTCGTGTCATGATACCTGGAGCTCTGCAGGCAAATCAAGAGCAATTCTTGCCCTTTCAGGTTAAATGAAAGTTTATTCTTTCATTCCAGCTGTGCCCACTCAAAAAAGTAAGGACTTTTTATACTGGTTATTCTGTATTTGTTTGCAGAACATCTGATATCTTGAATATATCTTTAATAGGACTAAAGAAGAAACTGGCCACATATAGATATTTAAATGGTGAAAAATGCAATATGCTTTAAGAAAAGCACTGCTAGAAACTTCAGTTGGAGAAGTTCTAGGTTCAAGAAAAAGTGAAATACACGTAGAACCAGTGAACTATGTCAAGTAAAATATATAGACAAAAGCAGGTTCATTCATTTTTTGTTTTTAAAGGTTTTTCCCAATTTTTAAGCACAATTAAGAAGAAAATACCTAATGGATGAAGCCAACATTGTCTTTAATGGTGTACAACTACATAATTAGACAGAAAACTCTTTCAAAGTGCTTTTAGAAAGAGAGCTCTTCTGGCTGGCTGGCTATAATTCCTTAAGGTGTGTCGAATGCGTTTTACTGCCTATATAAACCCAGAGGCAATGTGATTGTTCAGGTCACTGGTAAGTTCCATTGTGCTCCTAGCTGATCATCTTCTGCTGCAGCGTGTACTAACAGCATGCAGGATAAGGGACAGCAAGGGCAGGGGTGACTAGCAGACAACGGTGCCCTTGTTGGGTGGCCACTGAGTTCACAGGGTTTGATCAGTGACGTTTGCTTCCCAAGCCCATACCTCACACACAGAAACACATGTAGAAAGGGAGCCGGACACCTCAGATATCAAGTTTCTGTTTTAAAATGTTAGTCAAAGTGAATAGATGTGTCATTTTTGGTTTTCAGGAGTTAGGAAGAGTTAGCAAGTTCTTTTTGAAGAATAATGTTGAAAATGTCCTCTTCTTTTCTTTCGGTGTTTCTTTTTTTTTGCCTTTCAGCAGTAAAGAATTATTGAGAAATTCATTGACATGTTACCAGCTTAATCAAAAGTTCCTTCAGACTTTACTCACGGGAAGTTCAGTAGGCTGCTTGATGGGTAAAATCTGCCCATACCAGAACATAAATAGTGTTTTTTTTCAATACCCTCCTTGAAAGCAGAGGCAACACATCAGGAAGAAATATGAATCCAGTGCATCTGCACTGCAGATCAAAGCAGTGGGAGGGAGGAGAACATGACTCTGGTCCCTGCCATGCTCCTTGTGGTGGTCTTCATGCCGTGGGAGTTGCAAACACTTCCTGTCTCCCAGGTCCAGTTGGGTGTGGGTTTCTGTGTGGGATGGAGAAAGACCCCATGTCTTTCCAGCGCTGTGTAATTCTACCCTGTGTTTGATAACCAGGATTGATCCACTGAGAAATGAACATTCCCTGCTGTTGTCATATCATTTTTCCTAACTTGGGATGAATCGCCTACTCTTCCTTCATGTTAGCGTCTGTTTCTGCAAAACAGGGACAGTAATACTTTTCATCTGTAGAAGCATTATGAGATTTCCTTTAGGTGCAGAAAGCATTTTTAAAATACCAAGATGATAGGTGTTGTGTACTGCATGCACAAACCTTTGAAGAACCTAAACTGCCAAGCCATTAATAACTTGGAAATCCAAAGCTCATTTTTAGTGGCAAACCAGGACACAGGCATGAAATAATGACAAAGTGAGGATGGTAAGCAGATGGGAGATACTTAAATGAAAGTTTGTTGGTTTAGTGCCTTGTCCAGCTTGTGGTAAGGTAACTTTCTATTTTTTGTGTTAATGATTTGCCTTGCCTTCCCACACTCTGAGGGGCTGCTTTAATCTCAAGTTTCAGAAGTGCTAGGATTTGCTTTCCAGATGGTGTTTACACTGCGTAAAATAAAATGTTGCTTTTTAGGATTTCATCATAGTTTTGTTCTCTTTTTATTTTAGAAATCTTCCAGAATCCCTGAGGATGACATCAGGTTGAGAAAAAACAGAGACCAAAACTGTGCCAATTTCTTGGAGCCAGCTACTGTGCTTGCTACAAAGGAAGAGAAAATGGAAATTGAAGTTCCAGTTTCTGAACATAAAAGCATCACCACAGTGGCTTCACCACATCCCATAGACAATCCAACCCACTTCTTTTCCCCTGCTGCCAGCCACAATGGACTTAAGGACAGGCATGAATCTCTGGACAGTGAAGTTGCTAAAGAGATCAGATACCTAGATGAAGTGCTGGAGGCAAATTGCTGTGATTCTGCTGCAGATAATACCTTTAATGGGACATCCTCCCCTGAACCGAGTGCAGTCTCCATTATGGATGGCTCAGGAGCATCTGTTAAAGTCAATGATGGTTCAGTACCCAGTGAAAGGGAGGAAAATGTAGCCGACAAGCAGGCACCCTTGGTAGTTGAACCATGTGAAGCTAGCATAACTGATGAGAACCTGAAATCTAATGGCCATTCCTTGGGTGGACTGAAGGAAGACACTAGGGAAAGTCTAAAGGTGCCAGGAAGTCCCACTTCTTCAAACAGTTCTAGAATATCCTCTAAGGATGGAGAAACAGCTCTTACAACCCTTAAGAAAGAGGCTAAGTTTGAACTGCGAGCCTTCCATGAAGACAAAAAGCCCTCAAAGCTCTTTGAAGATGAGGAGGAGAAGGAAAAATACAGGGTCCGCAAAGTGAGACCATCGGAGGAAATGATGGAACTTGAAAAGGAAAGAAGGGAACTCATTAAAAGCCAGGCTGTCAAGAAAAACCCCAACATTGCTGCCAAGTGGTGGAATCCTCCCCAAGAGAAGACTCTAGAGGATCAACTGGATGAAGAGCATCTGGAATCCCACAAGAAGTACAAGGAGCGCAAGGAGAGACAGCAGCAGCAAGGTGCAACACCAACATCCCCCAAACAGATCAGCTGCTCCTTTGTACCAGAGCCAGTCAATATCAAGAAAGAGGATATTGTCACAGAGCAAATTGACTTCTCAGCTGCCAGAAAGCAGTTCCAGCTGATGGAGCATTCAGGTCCATCTCAGGGTCAGGCCCCACCGAGGCGGTCAGGAACACCCAAAATGTTCTCCATCAAACCCTTCTACAAAAGCCTCAATTCTCCGCATGTAGACAGGCCACTGTCCTCTGTGACAAGACCTGTTTCAGTCTGTGGGCAAACAGGACAGCTTGAGGGTAACAATGCCACTGTTGTCAAAGCACAGAAGGTCTTCTGTACCTCAGAACATGATACAGGTGCTCAGACTACCACTGCTGACCCAGTAAGAGAGTTACCATGCAGTGATAGCCCCAGAGTTGGACAGGCCTCAAAACTGTGGGCGGAGGATGGAGAATTCATGAGTGCGAGAGCGATCTTCACGGTGGTGAAGGATGATGGACAGGGTGTGCTAGACCAGTTCCCAAAGTCAGCCAGCGCCTCTTCCCCTCCAGAGGAGCTCGACTCTGGCTTGGATGACTTGTCTGTCAGGTCTCAGGATACCACCGTCTTGGAGACCCTTTCCAATGACTTCAGCATGGATAACATCAGCGACAGTGGTGCCTCCAATGAGACCATGAGCGCCCTGCAGGAAAGCTCGCTGGCCGATTTCTCCCTGCCACAGACCCCACAGGCCGACACTCCGGCGGAGTGCAGGGGCGAAGGCATCTCCAAGTCATTCAGTGATCCGGGTTGTGACTCGCCCTCCTCCACCTTGGCAGACTCCATGCTGATTGACGACCAGCTGGAGTACCACGCTGGCCTGCTGGTTCAAAACGCCATCCAACAAGCCATAGCTGAGCAGGCAGATAAAGCAAACTGTAAGGAAGAAGAAATCCCAGTGGAGAAGGAGATCTCAGTCAAAGAGCAGCCAGCCACCACCGGGCCAGCTCCAGCCTCCAAGGAACAGCAGAACCCAATGTTTCAGCCACCCCAGGTGTCTTCACCTGTTCAAGAAAAAAGGGACACCCTACCAAAGACTTCAAAAGAGGAAGACTCAGGACTCAGGGAAGGGAAGAGTTTGCAGCAGTCACCCGTGTACTCAGCCAGCCAGCCATTCCTTGTGGAGGAAAATAGGCACGAAGTCAGCTATTTCAGCAAGTATTCAGAGGCAGCTGAGCTGAGGAGCACCGCCTCCATCCTGGCCACGCAGGAGCCTGAAGTGACCGTGGGCCCTTTCAAGTTACGGTCAAGGAAGCAGAGGACTTTGTCAATGATAGAAGAAGAGATCAGAGCTGCCCAGGAACGAGAAGAGGAACTGAAGAGGCAGCGGCAAGGTCTGCAGTTGGCACCAAGCCCTGTTATGAAGAGCGCACCACCCATGCCCACCAGAACCGTGTCTTACAAAACTGCACCAGGTAAGAGCACAAAGCGTTAGAGGGGAAGTGAAATGTGACTGAAGGGTCAGGTCAGATTTTATGTCATTTTTGAGTGAATACATTGTTTTGCAGGGGGTGGGAGGGTTGTCATGACTTCATCTGCCTGGAAACTGCAGGCAGGAGGAGGGCATGGGACGACCTAACTTTCCGTCTGTGAGCACTCCTAAAGACATTTTTGTTTTTTCCAAAATGTAGCACAGAAGTAACTTACATACCCTGCTGATTGTGATTAGAAAACCCTGCACTCTATTCATCCCCTGCCACATTGTAGTATGATATGTCTATCGCTGTGCTGCTCAGACCACCCACTGAAATTTAGGATCATCACAAGGAAGGACAGCAGCGGTTTTTGCAGCTGTGTGGCTATTTGAAAGACAAACATACAAAGCATTTTTAATAGGCTTTCTGTTCTCTTGCATGTCATTAAGGAAGTGCAATGGTAGTGGGGATTTAAAGATTTTGGGGTTTTGCATCAGATTTCTTTTTGTGTGTGTCTGTTTTGCTTTCTGTTTTCAGGTATTTCTTGGTCTTCTTAATGAAGTCTGTCTGGTAATAAGATCTCCAGAGCTGTGAGTTGCCATGTATTTCAGCTGGTGTCATTCACTACTGAATTAAACAGGCATCACAAATGAAATGCTTAATAGATTCAGTCCTCCTCTGACTGATCAGCTTCTGGGTCCTTGTGGTGGCATTCACAGCGGTTACAGCATATCACTCTCCTCCTTCCCCTTTTCAAAATATAAAATCAAGCACTCATGCCTTCTTAATATAACATAAAAGAAGGAATCTAAAAAAAAAAAAAATAGAAACACATGCTAGGCTTATTTCTGTGTAGTGATTTTTATGAATATAGACCTGCATATTCTTTGCAAGTACTTAGAAGTTTTTGTTAATAGTGATCATTGTGAAGAAGTATTAATTTTACCCAGAGTACTTAAATTCCATCCTTATTTCCACTGGTGTAAATCTGAGCCAGTGATGCTTCCAAAAATTGTGCAGGGTGATGCTTTTCTTTTGAAAATCATGGCAAACTTGAATAAAGTCTAGATTTAGTCCATTACCCAGTCTGGCTGTGAACTTGCAGTGTTATGCAGCACATAAATAGCTAATACTTGTTTTTGTTTCTTCTGCAAAGAGGATGATTTTAACCTGTGTTTCTTGCCAAAAAATGTAGCAAATGTCGATAATTTCTTTGAAGTGCTATTGTTATTACTCCTATAGAACAGCATTTTTGATAGGGAGTCTTCATAAACTGAGGTGTTTTGAGCAATGTCTGACAAGATGTGAGAGACAGGGCACCACAGACCTCAGCTAGGAGGACTCATTGTGTAAAGGTGTGCTCATGACTGCTTTCAAAAACACCATCATCTGTAGCTGCAAGTGCTCGAAATGAGGCTGGTATTGGTTGCTTTTTACTCACAAGTGATGCTGGAAGGGCTGCTGACACTAATGCTTATTTTAATGGAGCATCTGGAAAAAGTGTACTTCTCATTCTTATTTCTCTACACAACAAGGCATTTACTTTGTGTCTGATGTTAAAACATTCATTGTAAATTACATTCTAGTGAGAATGATAAACTTGTATTTATAATGAATCATTCCAGACAGTTTCCTTTAAATGTCCAACTGCCATATGTTCAAGAAAGAAAATTGGGATCTATTAGCCAATGACTCAAGCTACTGCAATTTGCAGCTGGTGACAAGGCAAAGAATTAATTTCTAGGAAAAGATGAATATGTGGCAATGTGTAAGGATGTCATTGATCAAAAAGACTACAAAGAGCATTGCCAAAGTCATTCTTAAATATTCTACTTGTGGTGCTTTCTAAACAGCGGATGTGCTCAGCAGAGCTCTCAGCTGGTAGAAATGAGCTCGGCATCCTTAGCGTTGCAGGGTGCATACCCTCATCTCATCTCATCTCATCTTTGCTGTCCCTTTAGCCAGCTGTGTTACAGTTAAAGCTTGCAGGCATTCTTAAAAATAGGGAGAAGGGGTACCATGCAATCCCTTGGAAGAGTGCAGCAACTTTCCTTTTATTTTAATATTTACCTCATCATTTCAATATTTATAAAAACAGAGTCAAAAGATGATTCAGCAGAGGCAACAGAATCTGGCTGTAAATCTTCATTGTGGCCAGTTACAGAGGTGATTTACAGAGCAGAAAAGAAAATCAGCTTGTGGTAGGCACAGTAAGGGATATGCTGTAGAACATGTCTGATACTGTAATCTGAATAGTAATCTGAATCTAGTTTCACATAGCAAAATAATAATAATAGTAATAGTAGTAATAATAATTGATGATGATGTCATGGTTTAACCTCAGTCAGCAACTGAGCACCACACAGCCGCTCGCTCACTCCCCCCACCCAGTGGGATGGGGGAGAGAATTGGAAGAGCACAAGTGAGAAAAACTCGTGGGTTGAGATAAAAACAGTTTAGTAATTGAAATATTATAATAATAATAATAATATTATAATAATAATAATACACAAAGCAAGTGATGCACAGTGCAATTTCTCATCACCCGCCGACCGATGCCCAGCCAGTCCCTGAGCAGCGGCCCCCCCGGCCAGCTTTCCCCAGTTTATGTACTGGGCATGACATCACATGGTATGGAATGTCCCTTTGGCCAGTTTGGCTGTGCCCCCTCCCAGCTTCTTGTGCACCCCAAGCCTTCTCAGTCGGCAGAGCATGGGAAGCTGGAAAGTCCTTGACTAGCGTAAGCATTACCTAGCAACAACTAAAACATCGGTGTGTTATCAACATTGTTCTCATCCTAAATCCAAAACACAGGACTGTACCAGCTACTAGAAAGGAAATTAACTCTATCCCTGCTGAAACCAGGACAATGATGAAAAGAAGAAACAGAGGTCCTTCTGTCATCAAATTGCCTTTCTCAAAGAAAGAATTGGCACTCTTCTTTTAATATCAGGATACCTCAGCAGAAAGGGATTAGGAGGGCAAGTCTAAATCTGAAAAATCTGTTGCTAATTCTTGAGTGGGGAAGTGTAAACTCACCAGAACTCTTTTGAGGAGGTGCAGGAATTAACTTTATTAGCAGTGGCCTACCTATCAGGTTGCTTTTAGTGATGGACTGGGCAGAGTAGCTTTACTAGGACTCATGGTGGTCCCTGGTTATTTATTATTCCTGCCCCACTTCACTGCTTTGAACCGTTGTTATGTGGATAACAGAAACACAAACGACAAAAAAGGACTGCAGTGAACTGAACTGCTATTTTGACTGAAGTGTGGAAGACTAACACAATTCATGTGGGTGTATGTGTGGAATAACTGCTAATTACTTTAGATAGCAAACAGGCTGTTTTTGCCAGCCTGACATGCAACTTTCATACAAGTGATGGTAACACTAAACTTAGTGTCTGCCAACCACCCAGCACAAGCCACCGTGGTTCCTAGTAATAAACTTCTGTACTGCTAACAAGTATCCTTTAAAGCTGTTTGGGATGCTTCGAAGCAGCCTTTTAACCCATCTCAGATCACTGGAGCAAGACACAGAGTAATTTCAGTGAAACAACTACTACGTGTTGTGTGCACACAGGACAAGACCTTCTCCAGGGTACTCCTGGAAAGGTGAAGGGAAGAACCTATGCAAACTCCTTTCCCAAAAAGTTGGGTTTCCTGCATGAGGAAACCCAAGGAAGACCAAAAAAATGCTTGAGCATGGCTAAATGAAGAGTCATCGTGGATCCAAAAATATTTGTGGAGCTGTATTTAAATTTGAATGTTTCCTGCGTTGTTTTGCTGCAGCACCTTCTGCACTTGGTGAGGTGTTGAGCAGCTGCACAGCAAGCCAGTGGTTTTTCTCCTATTATCTCCTACACCATGCCTCCTGGGCAGAGCAGCTGGGGCTGTTCGATAGTTTATTTGAACAGGATGGGTCAGTGTGTGACACAAGAGGATCCAGCATACGTTTGGTGGTGTAATTCCCATGTTCCTTTTATTAGGAGTACTTAGACTATGAAGAACTTGTGTCTAACTTCCTGTAGTGCCTGGCTCAAGTAATCCTGTTCATCAGAGGAGGTATGAAAATCATTATATGAGGGGTCTTGGTTCAGTGAAGGCTTTTCTGTTGCAGAGAAACCCTTTGTGAATATTTGCTGTCTCATGACTAGGCATGGGGGAATCCCTAACACAAGAAGCTATGCCTGGGAGAAGCTTTCCTGAAGCTGCCACATCTGCCTTTTTGGTGTTTGTCACCAAAATGTTGCCAGGTGAGGCAGAAGGCACGTTGCACTCCCTGCACTTGTCTGCAGGCACTCAGACCCATCTGCATGCACGTCTGGGAGAGCTGCCCACCAAGCAGTCATCTTCTGTTGTCCTCAGTTGATGAATGAGATGAGAGAATTTCAGTGGATGGCAAAAGTCCAGAGGGGGAGTTGCAGTTTAGAGATACAAATGATCAGGTACCTTTAAATTTCAGGTAACTGTTCCCTCCAAAAGTGAGGGGGGGGGGGGTTGCTGTCGTCTTCTTTCTTCTCCTTGCTTTCTTCTCCTGAGTGACAACTGTGGAGCATAAACCTCTGTCAGAGGAGCCACTTCAGCCTGAAAACCATTTTCCGCTTTCATTTTTCACTAGTAAATACCTACACTAAGGAAACATCCCAGGTTCAACCGCAGCCTGAAGATACTTTTTGTACGGTGGGAGGAGAAGCAGAAACTTTGGGGCAAGACATTTCTAATATTTGTGGCCATCACAAAATTTTTAATGCCCTGTATACATGTAAAGAATAAGGATCAGGTATAATACATATGCATGAACCCCTTTTTAAAATGAGAATTTTGAGAAAGGCTAGAGCAGAAATGGAGCCTTTGAGTTTATGGAAGATACTGTTTCCTCACCTCTTCATAAGCACCAGTATGAAAAAAGCGAAGTTCATCATTCTCTTCAAGGATTCCTCTGGAGTGCTCATCACTCACCCCCTGAACACCTCCAGGAGTGCCTTGACAGCATACTAACCCAGCTCATTTGTCATTTGCTCTCTTATTCCCTCCCTAGTGGAGAACGTGTATGAAGTGAGAGGATCTTTGAGAGGTTCTTTTTTTAATGTTTGTGTGTTTGTATATTCGTGTTGCTCACTTGGTGTTCAAAAAGACAAAAGAAGCTCACCTTTCACCTGGAGTGGTAATGAGAAGTATTTTTTTACATACTTCCACTATCCCCTGACTTCAGCACAGACTAGCCTCCTAAAACAATCTGTCTTGATGAAATACCTTATTTTCAAAAGTTTTCTTTGCTGTGCAGATGTCTTTAAAAATGCCAACAGCATCTGTAAAATAGTTGCTCTTACTTGTGTGAAGCCCCGTTCTTCCCATCTCCTTTGAACCTTAGTTAACATTATATGATGGCCCTTGGTACCTGCTGGTTACTTAGTGGTGGCTCAGGCCCTTGTCCCAGGGACTCGCCTTGGTCACTCTTTGTTCTTGATATTGCAGCAAATCAGCTGAGCATCCTTCCTCAGCTTGCAGCGAGTGCTTGGACACCCGTCAGGCTCCACAGGGTGGATAAGTCACTATCACAACCCCTCTTGCTCCCCAGGGCTGTGGAGAGGTTTTGGTTAGGAGAAAGCTAATCTGTCCCCAGCCTTTACACATCTTTGATTTTGCAGAGCGGTGTCAGGCGATGTCTTGCAGCCACCAGACTGGGACACAGCAGCAGCTGCCCCTTCCCTGAGCTTTCCCTTCCCCTCCTCAGGGCTTAGAAAGAGTGTTTTCCATAGGAGCAGCTCCTGCCTGCCCCAAATAGCACAAGAGGCAGGAAATTAAGAGAAATCAAATTCCAGGAGCTTCCTACTAGATCCCTGAAGCCAGAGAGTGGAGGGAGCCATCACCAGAACTGAAGTCACAGAATGTTTTTTGGAGTCCCTTTGAAAGAGAGAAAAAATGTAAATGTGTAGGTGAAGATTTGGGATGCTATAGCCCGTACTTAATTTCTTGCAACAGCTCTAAAGGTGACCTCAGGGGACTACCTTCCCCTTGAGGGGAAGACACTGCTGATAACTACTGTTAACTTGCAAGTGTGACCATCAGGCTGCAGTTTTTGCTGGTATCCTACAAGCGTGACCCTGTTTCCATTTGAGTCAGAGCACAGTTCCTTTATTACTCAGTTTGGATTTGGGCAAGGACCACCAGCAGTGTCTGTGCGCATCAGGTATGGGCATGGGACTGCAGTAGAAAGTGCCTGTGATCATCGTGTCTCATGATGCTTTTATGCTGAATGACTCTTCTGCCTGAGAACAATACCTTATCTGGATGAAAATCTGCCAGAAGAAAATTAACCCAGCAACATTTCTAACATGATCTGAACTGGCAGAATAGGTCTACACTGGACTGGAGCTCTGCATCAGGTTCATAGAGTTTTTCTGTGGTTGTTCTGAGAGCCCTGAAGCCTCAGACACCCTGTCATCTAACCACAGCCTCACTGATGGTTGTGCTGGTTGCTTGCCTTTCTGCCACTGTTGGCACTGGTAGGAGCTCTCTCTTCCACCTGCCTACCTGCTTTCGCAAAATTTTTAGGAACTTGAAAGAGACACTTAGTCCTCTATGAAAAGTAGTTAAAATGATGCTGTGAATTCCTGACTTTTTAGTGGAATTCAAACACTTACACAGAGAAAATGGTTGTATAAGCATAATTTCTTGTGGATACAAACCAACAAACCACTGTTTTGCTGTGGGCAAATCTCATTTCTACCTTGGCTTCTATATTTGTGAAAAGGGAATGGTGACACTGTTCAGGGTGACACTGCCCAGCATGCCCAGAACAGTTGCATGTTGCTGCAGGGTTGCTGCTACAACACAGAAATTGATGTGCCCTCCATCCAGGGAGGATGGATCTGCTCAGAGATATCCCCTTTCTAAAATGCAGATCCCCAAAGCCTACAGTTTGCATTGTTTTCCAGAGGGAGTGGGGTGGAAGGAGCTCTTTTCAGGCGTGAGGCTTGTCCATAGGTCTGAGCAGCCTGTGATGGTCTGCATCCCTGGGGGAAAGCACAAAAGCTGGGCAGACATCTGAGAAGCCCGATTCTTCCTGCATTACTTGCATACATCCAAGACAGTTACTTATTAGTGTAAGAACTGAGTAACACAGCAAGATATCTGACCCTTAATCAGGCCTTCTATTTTCAGCAGACTTTTTTACCCACTGGACCTAATGGGCAAGGTGACGATCGATCGTTCTTACTCTCTCCTGCTGAGCAGTCCAAGCTGTCACACATGGGTGCAGCTGGGCAGCTCAGGACCTGTTGTTGGCCTCTGCTTTGGCAACATAACTCCCAGTTGTCTGTGGAGCCTGGCGCTGGTGCAACCCAGAGGAGAACCTGGGCCCATAGAAACTGCTCCTCCAGTCTCTGGTGGGGTGATTTAGGGGGGATGAATTCCCAGCCTCATCCCTGCACCGGGCAGCTTAAGCTAAGCCTGTAACGAGAAACTGGTGATGCTGGTTTTTTCCATACTGGTCAGAAATGAAACAAGCCCAGCAAGGGGATTTCTTGTAAAAGACCTCTGCGGTGTCAATTCAGTTTTCACTTCTCCCTTCAAGAATAAAGCCTGCTGATTCTTACAGGAGGTTTCAAGGCTGCTCTCTAGTGGCTACCACTGTCATGATGCTTTTTGGAGGGGCAGCTAGGGTTTTCATTTGTCTCAGCAACAGGAAGTTCCATGAAAATCTGCACGATTCTTCTGGTTACTTCACTTATTTGTAAGGGGTTTGGGGTGGGGTTTTTTCTCCTTTTTTTCTTTCCCATCCATTCAACTGTCTTATTTCGAAGAGCTGCCATGCTGTGAAAAAGGGAAGCTGATCTTGGTTCAGCATTGCTTTCTCCTGTCATAGCTGAGGACCCCCGCACCTTATTCCCATGCCTACGACCTGCCACCGTCGTCCTCATTCTTCCCACCAGGACAAGCTGGGCGGCTCACCCTGGATCAGTTCCTGGTGATGAGAAACGCAGGCTGTCCTCCCTGGAGAAGTGTGGGTTGTCCAACCCCTGAGCTCTCTCGCAGCTTGTTGCAGTGGTCTCCTTGCTCTGGCCTGCCTTTTACCCAGCTCTTCAATGCGGTCACTCTGCCTGAAACAGGCTCCCCTGGGTGAAATGGGCTCAGTCAGAGAGCAACATGACTTCTCTCTGACTTTTCTCCCATCAGGAGACTGAAGGGCCCTCTCTGAATAAGGGGCGTGTTGGACGGAGACCCCATCCTGCTCTGCCACAGGTCTCTCTCCAGGAGCACCCTCTGTGACTTGAAGGAAACAGCTGCAGGGAAGAGTAGCACCAGGGACCAACCCAAAGCCGTTCACACTTACAAA